>NC_136915.1:83611729-83924344 GCF_949752795.1 Hyperoodon ampullatus | reverse complement strand
GGTTTTGTTTTCATTTTTCAGATCCCCATGTCCTGTTAAATTCTGTTTCTCTAGTTAAAGTGTTTTCATTTCTTTATTTTTTCAATAAACACTTCTTGAGCACCTGTGATTCCCAGGGGCCCCAGGAATACAAAAACAAATAAGTCACAGACCCTCCCTTTCTGGAGCTGGCACGGAACATGGCCTTGCTGGTGTTCCACAATCTTGTCCTACCTGACTCTCCAGCCTATCTCCCTCCACCGTCTACATGGCTCTGCTTGGGTTCCTCCCACCTGAAACACTGTCTCTTTCCCCGTGTGGTTTTTGCACATGCACATGCTCAGTCTGAACTGGGGCCCCGCCCCTGCCACACACACACACACACTCATACACATTCACACACACACTCATACACTCATATACATTCAATCACACACATAGTCACACACACTCATGCACATGCACTCATACACACTTACACATACTCCTAACCATACACACACACACACACACACACACGCACACACACCCCTCTCTCCCTGGCCATGCCTTCCTCATTCTGCAGGTTTCAGCAAATGTTCCATCTTTAGGGAGACCTTCCCTGACTGTCCTGCTCCCAACCCTGGACTAAAGTGTACCCCCTCTTATATATTCCCATAGCACCCTGACTTTCCTTTTCAAAACATTCACCATCATCCTCCTGAAGTCTTCTTCTCCCTCACTGGACTGTGACCTCCCTGGTGGCACTAGGGAGCCAGGTCTCTCTCAATCACTGCAAGCACACAGCAGGCCCTCAATAAATGACACATGAATGAATACATGCATGAATGAAGTCATGAAAGGGAGAGACATACAGACAAATACACTCCATCAAGTGCTGCTCCAGGAATGTGACAAAGGCTGATAGAGTAGAAAGAGCCCCTGGATGCAGGGATGGGGAAGGAACGGGTGGGAAGGCCTCAAGTGAAACTTTACCTGGTCTTGAAGGAGGAGGAATGAGAAAGGTGAAGAGGAGAGGAAAGAGCAGCCCAGGTAGAAGAAACTGCAAGAGTGAAGACACGGGGCGGGGCCTCTGACGTTCCCAGGGCCTGGGGAGACGGTGAGCAGGGCAGACACAGGGAAGCTGTGGGCTCCCAGCCCCGGGCCCGCTTCTCCCAGGAGCACTGGCCAGCTCCTCCCTTCCACTCCGTCTCTCCTCTCCTGCCCTCCACCCACCCCGGACGCCTTGCTTAAGAGCTTTCAGAATCTCTGGCTCTGGAGTCCTTAAGAAGGCAGGGAGGTCCAGAGAACAGGATTCTCCCTCCTCTTCCTCTTTCCTTCCCTTCCTCCCTCCCTCCCTCCCTCCATCCTTTACCAAATTCAACTCATATTTACCAAGCTCCTTTTATGTGTCAAAAGTTGGAGAGAGAATTTTCTTCTCATTCTCTCTGAAACCTTTGAAAAATGAATCCAGCCAGAAACCAGAAGCGGTTCCACAGGGCTGGAACTGTGGTTGGGGAAGCAGAGGAGGGCTGGCATGCAGGCTAACAAGGCAGAAACAGGCTGTTGGCTGGGTCCCGAAGCAGGCACAGATTTAGAGGGGCCAGGTTGGCGGCACTGCCAGCATGGAAATGGGGCAAAGAGAGAGCAGAATAAGGTCCAAAGCTTTGGCCCTGTGGTGGAAGGAGACTGAGCTCAGGATAGAGAAAAGGGCATCTTGAATCCCTGCTGGGAGGGGCAGGCAGAGAATGCAGAAAGGCAGGGAGTGTGACCTTGTTTGCTTTCCACGAAAAAAATATTACTGTCTCCTGCCAGAATGACCTCTGGTTCTCTCTCTGAAGAGACTTTAAACTTTTAAACGCCTTGGTTGCTTTTCTCTACCAGGGAGGAGCTTAATCCTGCAAAATTCATTTCTTCCCTGTGGGTAGGAGGGAGCATTTGCCCATGGAGGCTGCTACCTAGCTCCTAAAAGCAAAGCAGAGTGGGGCATGCTGAGTTCTGAAGGCTGGGCTGCCCAGGGCCAGTGCACTGCAGGCTGATGTGTTCCCCGGGCAGCTGCCAGCTGTGGAGGAGGCTCAGAGGTGACAGCCTTGGAAATGAGACGGTGGCTCTGAGGTTGACTTGGGGACATAGGTGTGGCACTCAATTATTTTATCTTGTATCACTGAGTGGGGTTTCGTGTGTATTGGCTCCCTGACTTGACCTTGGGTGTTGAGCTAATGTCATCCACGTAAATGTCACCCAGGGAATCCATCCCAGAGCTGACTAAACCCGCAGAGGCATCTCAGTCAGTGCTTCTCATTTTTGATGGATTGCCTGAGAGCTGAGGAAGGGTATGGCTTGGAACAAGAGCCAGGTGTGCAGTTCACAGCCAAGCCTGACAAAGCTGCCTCTCTCACAGAACCTTTCTCAGGACGACAGAGTCCTCCCTTTCAGGCCACCTGGGCGTGCAGAGCCAAGTGCCCCGAAGGAAGCTTTCCACCGGATTAAGTGCCTTTTGTGGATGAGACAGAAGGAATGAGGAGGAGGAGAGGCCCTAGCAGGCAGCTTCGGGCTTACAGAGGGCATGAAAAAATGTCATCTGAGGAATGGGAGAGGGAACAAAGAGTTTAGTGGGACAGGAAACCTGGAAGGAATAAAGCCAGGAAAGGGAGTGGGAGGGAAAAGAGGGCCACAGAGAAAGGAGGAGGAGCCCGCCAGGAGGATGTAGGAGAACAAAGAGGAGAGGGATGGTGCTTCTAAGTGCCTGGGCCAGAGCGAGGGAGGCCCCAGTGGGAGAAAAGAGCTGCCAGGTTCCTGGTCAGTGTTTCTCGACACCCAGAGTCATCATTTGAGGCCCGGAGGGTCTCATGCTCTGAGCCTACGCATTGCAGGGTCCAGCCCAGCCCGGCCCTCTCAGACGGATGGCCCTGCGCAGGGAAAAGGATGGGCCCCGTAGCTGAGGCAGGGAGCCCTGCCCGCAGCCAGCCACGGTGAGCCCTGCTCCTGGCCCCGACCGGTGCGCACACCTGCCTCACGTCACTTCACGGAGGCGCAGCGGCACTGGGGCTTCTGAGGGCAAAGGTGGAGAGAAGTTATTTCTGTCCCTACTGTTTTGTTCTTTGGGAGTCCTAAACATCCGGCGGGGCGGGTCCTCCGGGAGCGCAGGGCACGGCAGGCAGGGGGTCTGTAGGAGGAAGGGGGTGGGGTTGGCCAGGCTGCGTGGGCGGGGCCTGAGGTGAGGCCCAGGCTTCATTTGTTCATTCAACAAACATGCGTCAAGTGTCTACTAACAATAGAGCAAACAAGCCAGAGTCCCTCTCTCTTGGACTCTAGTTTACGTTCCAGATGACGTTATAGTCTGGGTGATACACAAGTGAACAAGACGGCACTTTTTCAGGGATGTTAAATAACCAGTTTGGTTTTGTTGTTCGTCTTCACTGCTCAACCAGATTGAGGCTGCTTGGGACAGGGTCATCTCAGCTCTGATGGCAACGGTACCCAGCAGAAACACAATCAATATTTTTGTGTGTCAATGCCAACTTGATGTGGCACAACATTTTTTGCATTTTTCCCCCCAGCATTTCCATCTCCAGAAGGAGAGTCAACTGCCTCCTAACTGGTATTCCTTCCACCACTGTGTTCCCTAATTCACCTTCCTACACTCCCAGAGGAACCTTTATAACATGCTAATGTCATCATGTGATCCCCTGCTTAAAAGTGTTGATGACCAATTGTTAGGATGCCTTTGACTCCTAAGAAAAGGAAAGCCCTGACTCAGCTGCATAGCCAAAAAGACCCTTATCATCTCAACCAACAAGGACTCTGGGGAAGGTGGTGCCCGACAGGCGGATTCAGTGGTTCCGTGACCAGGAGCCCAAGTCCTTCCCTTCCTTCTGCTCTGCCAATCCCAGGCTGGATTCCTTCAGGGATGCACAATGGTTACTGCATCCAGACACCACAGCACTTCCTCCTGGGTGTCTACCATGGGGAGGAAATCTTTCCCGGGGCCCCCAGCAGACTCGCCCTCAGGACTCGTGGACCAGGATTGAGTGAGTCCTCCTCCTGAGTCGCTGGCAAGGGGATGGCATCTTCATGGTTGCCTCTGAGAGCACAGGGCTGTGTTGGGGCTAGATTTCCTGGTCAAAACAGGGGTTCTGTTTATCGAGGAGGCACAGTGGTGGCTGACTGATGGGTGGGCAACCTCAGTGTCTGTCCCAGATGACTTCCTCCCACTTTCAGGAAAAAACTCGACTCGGAAGCAGGGCATCAAAGGCCCATCATGAGTGAGGCCCTGCCTTCTCCTCTGGACTTACCTTTGTTCAGAACCTCCACTGCCTTTCTCCAGCCACATCAGAGCATCACAATGACCCGGACTTTCTTTGTTCTCTAAGGCCTCAGTGCCTTTGCCCACACTGACTGGCCCCTCCCGTCTTGTCCTCTCAGACAACTCTTCTTCCGTTACCACTCTGCTCAAGCACACAAATTCCCAAAGCCTTCCTCAGCCCCCACCTCCAGGTTGAGTTAGTTAGAAGCTGCTCCTTTGCAGGCAGCTTGGTTTTAGCCAACAGGACAATTCTCTGAAAGCAGGCAAGATATTTAAATTCTCTGAGGACTCTGACTGGTTCTTCTTCTATAAATGGGCATAAAGATGGTAAAAAATGGGTCCAGTAATAGTATATACCTCTTTGGGTTATTGTGAAGATTATCAGGTATGTAAAGTGCTTAGCACAGTAGCCAGCACATCAGAAGTGCTCAGTAAATGCCAATTTTTGTTATTTGGTACTAGTTATTATTAGGTCCCTCATGGAGGGGTGTCTGTCTGATAGATGTGCCAGAATATGATTCTGAGATATTTGATCACTTTTCAAAAGGCCCTAACATTTCACCACACAGTCGCTGCACAAGATGGGCCTGGAGTCTTTGCGGGGGGTGGTCTTCAGTTCAGGCAGACAGCGTGGTGGGCACTGCAGATGTTTCTGAGGCCTCCTTTATCACCATGCTGACTCTCTCTGCATCCTGAGGACTGTCTCTCAAGAGAAATTCAAGGCACCCACCCACCCATGATTTCACAGAGCTATTTCCTGGCCCTGCCCTTCTCGATTATCTCCTAGATGAGATCAGAGGAGGCTCTGCTCCTGGCTCCTGCAGGAGACCTCTCCTCTCATCTCTGAACTTCAAAGGATTCTGAGGTAGAAAGATCTCTGGGGGAGTCTCAGGGGAGGATGGCAGAGTCACCCCGTCCAGACCCCTCCGTGTTGGAGGAAACTCTCAAGAGGCAAAGATGAATTAAAGATTCAGTCAGGCCGTCAGTACTCTTACTGATTTCTGCAGAAATTGAGACCCTGCTGGATTCTGAGAACTCGAGTGTCATCTTCAGATGTGTGTGTGTTTTCTAGGTTTGGAGTTGACTCTTGAAAGACCTAGTGAAGTCACAATGTTTGTGGTGGGTGCGAAGATACACAGTGTTTGCGGAGGGGCAGGAAGTAATTTAAAAGACGAACTTCTCAGCTTCTGCCTGAATTTCCTTTATAAATTACAAAGGTCCATTATTTAATGCATATTATATTTTAGGATTCAAATTTTAATCCACTCTTGAGTAGTCAGCTTATTCCTACAAAAAAAAAAAAAAAAAAAACAGAAAAGAGGAAGCAACCCATGTCCAAATATTTTAACAGTAACAGAGTGGGAGGTGACCCGGGAAGGTGCTCCCTGCCCCACACTGTCTTGGCCTGTGACTTGAGCCCTTGCCCATTAGAGAGTCCTCCTTAAGGCTAATACATTGGTCTTGATTAAAAATCTGTTGCTGTCTCCTAAGTATGAACTGGTTAGCAAAATTTTGCAACACGGACAACGCAAGGAGGATATAATTAAAACAATGATTTGATTGGTTCTTTTCTATTTAAAAATTATTTTAACAAACATCTAATCAGTACTTTTCTGTTTACAAAAACGCCTCAAGTATGTTGATAATACCTAATATCTAACAATTATCCAGTACTTACTATGTACCAAACATTGTTTTAAGTCCTTACATTCCTTTGTTCATTTAATCATCACAGAATCCTAAGGGTCTGTTCCAGTGTCACCTTACCATGTCATTTAAAACCACAGTGCCTCACCCCACTCCATTTTACTCCCCATCCACGGCCCTTATCACTTTCTGACACACTATATGTTTACTTCATTACTTGTCTGTGTCTCTCCACTAGAATATTAGCTTCCTAATGGTAAGAATTTGTTTTATGCCCAGCACTCAGAACAATGCTCAGCATATAATAGGCCCTCAATAAATAGTTGATGAATGATTGATAGTACTATTATCCCCATTTCACAGATGAGGAAACTGGGGCCCCAAGTGGTTAAGCAGCTTGCTCAGATCATAGCTAGGAAGTGGCAGAAATGGGATACAAACCCAGGCAACTTGGCTCTGAAGACATGTAACTACAACAACAGACTGTTAGCCCAAGTACAGCATGACTAGCAAAGGGCAGGCCTGAACTGGGGCTAGTGTATGGAAGGGGTAGATCAAAGTATTCAGCTAGTAGGTAGGAAGGAGAAGAAGGCCCTGAGTGGGAGGTCGTAGGCACTGAAGATTAACATCAGCTCTCTGACACTTGTGCTAAGAGTGCTGCTATCAACCTGGTATGAATATAATCACACAGAAACCAACAGATATCTACTTAACCCCTTTTGTGTGCAAAGTACTGAACTACATGTTAAGAGAAATATCACAAAGTTTAAAGGAGACACTTGGCACTCAAGGAGCTTATAATCTAATTGTGGAGACAAAGCAGTAGCACATGAAAAATTAAATAGTGAAGGCAGTATTATTAAGGGTATCATAAAGTGGCACATGGTTAACGGACAAACCAGGGGCTTAAAGAACAATTGCGGGCTTCCCTGGTGGTGCAGTTGTTGGGAGTCCGCCTGCCGATGTAGGGGACACGGGTTTGTGTCCTGGTCCGAGAAGATCCCACATGCCATGGAGCGGCTGGGCCCATGAGCCATGGCTGCTGAGCCTGCATGTCCGGAGCCTGTGCTCTGCAACGGGAGAGGCCACAGCAGTGAGAGGCCCGCGTACGGCAAAAAAAAAAAAAAAAAAAAAAAGAACAAGTGCTTCACCCTAAAGGAGGGGGGAGTATCTGAGACCTGGTGTGGATGGGGAAGCTTCATGGAGGGAACAAGGCTTCACTGGTCCCGGCAGAGCAGGAGAGCTGGGGAGGTGAACAAGGAGGATGAGGAAGCAGGAGGAGGAGGGTGGGACAGGAGAACTCCTCGAGCAGAAAGTGCTATGAAGCAAAGTGCTGCAGAGGTGATGGGCTGGGACTTGCAGGGTGGAAGGAGCTGGTGAGCCGCAGAAGAGACCCTGGACTTGGGAGTGGTAGAGGATGGAGCTGAAGGGTGGAGTAGGGTCAAGTTGTGGAGGACTCTGAAAGCCAGAATGAAAAATGTAATATAGAGCTGATAGATAGATGGCCATCTTGAATTGGGAAGCAACCCAGAGACAGAGAAGCAAAATAGAAGGAGAGTAAAAATGGGCATCCTGCCAGAAAGGGTGTGGAGGCACCAAGGAAAGGCTAAGGAACCTAATAGCTGTGGGCACAGGCTTTAGAGTCAGCCTGAGTCCAAATTCCACTCCTGCCACTTCTGAGTCATGTGAAAGGCCAAGCCACTCAACCTTTCTTGAGACTTATTTCCTCGACTATAAAATGAAAAAACAACGACAGCAACAAAACATTTCATTAGGTAGCTGTGAAGTTAATCTAATAAGATAATATGATAACATATGTAAAGCACTTAGCACAATGCTCAGTAAGTGGTAACTTTCAAAAGCCATGGAAGAGATCCACTAGGGATGCTTGGCTGTCAGTTCCAAGAACCAGAAAGCAAGGCCAGACCATGCTGGCCTCCCCTGGGGTGAATCCTTTCAGCTCCTGCTTTGATGCCCTGGCACTCATTGCTTCCCTCACATATGTAAGTGCACACTCATATATAAAGCTAAAGAAAACTCCTGCAGAAACAGGACAGGAAACTGAAGAGATATCGTAAAGCCTCAGCAGGGATTCCTGTTACCAGGATAGTGTTGGTTTAACAGGATGTGGAGGGACCAGGGAAACAGATGCCTGAGACGTAAATGTTATGGAACAATACAGGAAGGTATTGCCCTCCTAGGCTCAGGACAGGCAAACTAGTTCTATTATTATAGCTGCTGCTTCTTCATCGTCCTTTTTTTCCCCTATGTACTGTTTGCTCTCCTGCCCATGAAGGCAGTTTCAGGACTTCAGCAAAATACAACTTAGTACCAGTTTTAATAACTATAGCTAAGATAGTTTAGGGGATTTTGTTTTGTTCTGTCTTCATTTTGGGGGCTGCATTCCTGAATATTTCAGCCTTAGCTATGATGGTTGTTTTGACATTGTCAATTAAGAACTCAATGGGCAACAGCTTAAATGCCTTCAGTATTACCATCAGGGGCTTCCCTGGTGGCACAGTGGCTGAGAGTCTGCCTGCTGATGCAGGGGACATGGGTTCGTGCCCCAGTCTGGGAAGATCCCACATGCCACAGAGCGGCTAGGCCCGTGAGCCATGGCCGCTGAGCCATGGCCGCTGAGCCTTCGCATCCAGAGCCTGTGCTCCGCAATGGGAGAGGCCACAACAGTGAGAGGCCTGTGTACCGAAAAACAAACAAACAAACAAAAAAACATATATATATATATTACCATCAATTGCTTGATTTTTAAATAGAGTTAATTTCTAAAGTATTTTATTAATTACTCACCAATTAAAGCAAAGCTAGAAATTGCAGCTTCATTTCAAAGTATTGCTTGGGGGATATGGTCATGAGAAAACATAAACTATTCTCCTGCCAATTATGCTACAATAACAGAATATACTAGGTCATGGTGGGCTTCTACTGCAGCTAATTCTTTAATGTGCTAAGTGCCAGGTGTGGCACTAGGTTCTGGACGTACAGTGGTGAACAAGAGAGCATAGTCCTTACCCTCGTGGAATTTTCTAGTAAACTTTCACAAAGAGCATTCAACCCTTTGGATAGCAGGCTGACCTAATTATTCACCCACTTGTTCTTTGAGAAATTGTGATGAATTTGTGAATGCACCATTCACATTCTTCCCCAGCATCCTTTGTGTATTGAATGTACACATGAATGAGGAAGCAGGCAGGTGTGAATCAGACCGATGTAAACCCAGCGCAGGCCCTGACCTTGCCGCTTAATCTGCACTCTGTTCTAACCCTCTCCTAACCAGCTGGAGACACGCTCCCTAATAAACCGCTGTAAAATTACATTCTAAAGTGACTCCTTATTCATGTTTCTGACCCAAACATGTTTCCTATACATCTGTTGGTGTATAGGGCATCTCTACACAAATGGTACATGGCCCTTCCCATGTTTTATTTCATTTTCCGCTCAAAAGAAGCCTGTGAGGCAGATGGGTTAGGCAATGGTATCACATGGATGAGAAGTGACTTCCTCCAGTCTTATAGGTGAGGGCAAGCTGGGCAGGCTGGCCGTTCATTCCAGGCCAGGGCTGCCCCCCGCCCCAGACCAGTGCCTTCCACACTGACCTCCCACAATAATCTGGGCTCTAGCTTTACAAAGTGAAGTGCACCTGTACATCAGCATGTACTGAGCCCCTGTCTGTGTGATGTTCCTCTCTCTGAGCGGGCGCAGAACTCCATTTGTTAAGTCACTGATTCTCAAGAATCCCAAGATCCCCCAAACATGAAGACCCCACGGATGCTCCAGACAATGGCTCAGGTTCACTACCACAGATGCCTCTGCTCCAAGAGTAAATTCCAGTAAGAAAAGAAACAGCTAGTTAATTTCATGCTGAGAAATATTTCTCTCCTCTCCTTCTTGATCTATTTATTTCTCATAATTCTCCTTCTCTGAGCGTCTCCTTTGGGCCTACAAAATGAACCTCCCTGGTGTCCTGGGACAGCACTCAAAAACTATTATATAAAACCATAAAGGGGAGGCTCTGGGCCACGTGGGAGACACTAACTGTGGCTGAGTCACGTGGGACGGGAAAAGCCTGCCTGAGAAGTCATCTCAAGGGATCTCATTTATGATGTAATTGCTGCTCTGCTTGTTTCCATCACTCAAAAAACTATAAGCTCTGTGGGGCAAGTGTGCATCCTGCTCTCCATGTAGCTCCAGTTCAGAGCCTGGTGTATAGTTGGTGATCAATAAATATTTATTGATCATAGGAAAGAAGGCAGGAAGGCAGGAAGAAATGTGTGTGGAGGCACCTAAACTTCTCAGAAGTACGCAAAGAAAATGTGGAGACAGAGCTGAAGTATGGGTAAGAACGGAGTTTGCACAAGTCCCGGCGTTAACGCAGGTGAAACCCCCAGGCCTAAATGTGCTGAAGACACAGGTGTTCCTGGGTTTGGTGTGGGTTGGAGGGCCCGGGCGGAAGGGGAGGGCTCGGTTCCTCCAGGCTGGGAGCAGTGGTGTGGCAGCAACTCCAGCGGATGCAGGGGTAACGACTGGGGCACAGACCAGCGGTGACCCCCCCAGTTGGACCCCCAGGGCAGAAACACTGAGGGCCAGACCTATCCGTGTTCCTTCACAGCACGACTTATGGGAACCTGTTGTTCATGGAAGCCTCAGGTAAGGCGGCAGCTCTGCCGTGGCAGCCACAGATGGGGCACCAACTGGAGGCTTTGCAGGTAGCGACAGCAGTCCTGAAGGGTGGGTTTGGCACTCGGGGACCTCAGGGCTGGGCCTGTGCAGGAGTTGTAGCAGCCGGTTACAGACATTAGTTTAAAACACCCTTGACCACTTTTGCAGGACCCTTTCACACTCAACTACCCTGTAAGGGGGAAGCAGGGCTGTCATCCTCTTTTTACAGATGAGAAAATCGAGGTTCAGTAAGGTTGAATAACTTTCCCAAGGTCTCACAAGCAATAAGGGGTCAAGGTCTGTGCTTCAGGGCTTCTGGCCTCTTCTCAACCATAGCCGCAGAGGCACGGCAGCTGCAATGTTGAAAATGGCCAGCAGAGGGCAACCTTCACAAAGAGGCTGTCTATTGCCCCTAGGGAGATCAAAGCTACCATCACTGCTATTGGGACAGACCCACATCATGGATCCCCTAAGATACACTGAGAAGGATATAACATCATCTCCGGTGATTTTCCTGCCCCCCAAAAGCGTATCTAAATCTAAACATGAAACACCAGATAAACTTAAATTCAGGGACAGACTACCAAATAACTGGCTAGTGCCCTTAAATGTCAAGGTCAAGAAAGAAAGGCTAATAAGAAACTGTTCCAAATTAAAGGAAACTAAATAGACATGACAACTAAATGCAATACATGGTTGATCTTTTATGGGATTCCGGGCTGGGAAAAAAGTAATACATGGAAAGGACATTACTGGGACAATTGATGAAATCTGATTTGGACTGTGGTTTAGATAATAGTATTCTATCAATGTTGAGTTTCCTAAAGTTGATCTTTGTACTGTGTTTATATAGAAGAATGTCCTTGTTCTTAGAAATATTTAGGGGTAAAGGAGCACAATTCTCTAACTTGCTTTTAAATATTGGGTTGGCCATAAAGTTTTTTTGGTTTTTCCGTAAGACGTTACAGAAAAGCCCAGACGAAATTTTTGGCCAACTCATAGTTAAGAAAAAACACAGAGAAAATAACACAATAAAAGAAATGGAGCAAAATGTAAGTGATAAGTGAATCTGGGTAAAAGGTATATGGAATTTCTATTTATACGATACTTAATTTTAAAATTATATCCATATAAAAAGTTAACAACAACAAAAAAGAGATTGTCCTAGTTCTCTAGGGTTTGGGCCTTATGGTAGCCACACATGATTCCAGGCAGAGAAAGCTCCTTCATTGGGGTTGGGGTGGGGGGAGGATCGAGGGGCCTTTTCTCAGTGAAAGTGGTTTTAGCCACTGTGAAGCCCTGACTTTGCCCTGGGCTGCGCAGAGCAGCTGCATACAAAGCTTACCTGATAATAGAACTGCCTGACCTTGAAGATGACCTTTGCAGCCAATGTTCTGAGAAGTGAATGTAATTCACACCTATGCAGGGAGGAAGAACAGGGGACCCAGCTGAATGCAGAATGGAGCTGCAGGCCCACATCTCAGTAGAGGCTGGGGACACAGGGAGTATTCAGGGCCTGCGAAATACAGAAAAAGAGCATAATTTGGGGTGGATGGAACCACCACCTAGAGCCCTGCTGAGGTGATCCTTTCTAATGGGTAAGACTGCTAGAATCTGAGTGAGTAGAGACAAGTATTAACAATAAAATGATACAGTGAGGAGCATCCATAAAAAGGACATCAAGTAGAAAAAGTCCATGGGAATGAGGGCTCCCTCCTCGACCCACCCCAGAATTCTGATTTGTTTCGGCCTGGAATGGGGATTGAGAATTTCCATTTCTAATGGGCCGCAGGGTGCTGCCTGGACCACATTTTGGGTTGCAGTGATGTAGCGGGTGATTGTGTCCTGTCCACCTCGGAGGAGTCACAGCTGTGAAAGCCACATGAGAGCCTCAAGCAAAGTATTCCAAGAGGTCCGAAGTGACTGAGGTCGCCTCTGGCCGGGCAGTAGGGATTAGGCACACACAGTAACGTGGATGAAATGCCACAGGAACCGGGTTTCAGAGGCAATGGGGTGGAAGAGGGCCTTCTAGGGAGAAGGAACTGCACAGGAGCAAAGACCAGTCCTGTCCAGTTCATCATTTGGGTTCCCTGGAGAATAAAGGGCCCAAAGGCAGTGGGAGGTGGGGAGGCTAAGAGCCAGGTCAAGAATTTGAACCGTGTTTGGAGCCAACGTGGAGGCAGGGATTTCAAAAGATTGACAGGGCAGAGATATAGAGGGTAGACTAGGGGGAGGCTAGAGGCAGGGAAACCAGACAGGAGGTCCCAGTTATAGGCTCCATGAGAGATAAGGGCCTGAGCTAAGGGCATAGCAATGAGTGTGGAAAACAAGGGGATTTAAGCATTACAGCTAAGTTGGGGGGTTGAGTTACACAAAGAATCCACTTGTTCTCTTAAGCTTTTGGCCTAGAGTTACCACTGAAATTGATTTGAAGCATTCAAGATAACAAAGTTTTGGTTCTTTTTTTTAAACAACCTGCTAAATATATATAAAGACAGGGAGAATTGAACATTAAGTGTGAGCTTCTATGTGAACATCTTCAATAGTCTTCCAGGCAGGAAGTGGGCAGATGGAGGCAGTTATGTGCTGATAAATATTTAACAACAAGCTGGGAGTGGAGGAGAGCCCTGATTGGTGGCATCTGTCCATTCCCGTGCTGTAAAATCCTCCCACGATGTCTGATTTCAAGCTACCAATACGATGTCAACCAGCTTGCACAATTCCAGAAACTACACTTGGCTCTGGGAGGTGGGATGGGCTGGCTCTAGCACACTCCTGAATGGAGGCCAGTGCCAGGGGATGCATGGAGCCACTAAGGCAAGAGGTGGGTAAGCCGCTACTCATCACGGGTCCAAGGACACAGTGAGAAGCCCAGGGCGCTGATGGCTTTGAGCAGCTAGCACGTAGCTCTTCCCAAAGAGTGGCAAGTGGGAGAGGTGGGGCTTCTTCCAGGGCCCCCAGTGCCAAGAGGATCAATTCATATGATAGAGGAGAAGGGTAAAGGAAAGAGTCTTATGCTAAGAGGAAGCAGAGCCAGTTACGAGCCTGCTACTTGCAGCCCTGTCTGTGCTTAACTGCGCCAAGCCTCAGTCCTTTGCCTTTAAAATGAGGACGGTATTAACCATGTCCCCAGCAGAATGCACAGCCCAGAAGCATTCAACACATGTCAGAGCTTCTCCCTTCCCTCCCCTTCTCGACTGTCCCATGCTAAAGCATTCCAAGTGTGCCCCCTCCTCACCTTGGGTTTACGCTGGCCCAGGCCCTGTATCTGCCCAGCAGGACCCATCCTTGTCCCCTCAGGACTGTCCCACACACTCGGGGTAGAGCCTGGGAGCCGTGTTTGTCAGTCAGTTGCAGAGAGAGAGAGGCAGAGGGAAGGAAGCTGCTTGTGATCCTGTGGGCTTTCTCCACCCTGCTTTGGTCCCCGATGAGCTGCATTGCCTGCCCTTGGATTCCAGTATTTTTCGGATAATTTTTTCCTTTGGCTTGAAATTGGGATTCTGTTACCTGTAACCCAGAGACTTGAGAAACCCTAATTATCTTTCGTTTAAAAATCTGGTGTACACAAAAGACTGAGAATCAGGTCTGGATTTTGACTTTGGGCAAGTGACGTAACCTTCTGGGTCTTGGTTTCTCATCTATACACTGAACATGTGAACGAAATGAATGGAGTGAATTCCAGCTCTCGTGTACAGCTCTATTCTATGTATCTTTATCCGAATATGGGGTATGTTATAGTGAAATGCCTACTCTGTTTCATTATTCACAAGTGAGTTTGTTTTGAAGACCAGAGATCTTCATATCTGGACATCCCTTAGTAACTCCCTAGCTAAGATAATCTGGGCACAAGAGATGGGTGAGATAGAGCTCCGCTGGCTCAGATACATGGTTGTAGAGGGTCATGGAGCTTGGGGAGGTTGGTGGAAGGCTGCTGACTGCTGGTGCTGCCATGGAGAAGGCTGCTTCTGTAGGTAGGCAAGGACCTTATAAATGCATTTTCAAATCAGGCATGACCACCTTGAGTATTCCCCCTCAGAGATAGTTTGCCTGTGCCCCAGGAGAAACTTAAGAGATTATTCTTTAAAAGTTATTTTTTAAAATTATGGGTAAAAAACTAATTAGTATGGAAGATGTAGATATGTATACACAATAAAGAGTTTGCTTTATACCCTCTAACTTTTTCATGCCATTATGTTCTACACAGTCTTATAAACTACTTATCTCCAAAATTCCTCATTAAAGATTTTAATTAGTAATATATGCAAATGATTTAAGATCAAATAATACCAGAGACCTTATAATGAAAAACAAGTCACCTGCCCCACCCCTCCCTCCCCACCCACAATCCTGCTCCCCTGAGACAAATTCTAAGCATTTCTTTTTTTTTTTTTGGATGTGTTGGGTTTTCCTTGCTGCGCGTGGGCTTTCTCTAGTTGTGGCGAGTGGGGGCTACTCATCACGGTGGTTTCTCTTGTTGCGGAGCACAGGCTCTAGGCGCGCAGGCTGCAGTAGTTGCAACACGCGGGCTCAGTAGTTGTGGCTTGCGGGCTCAGTAGTTGTGGCTCACAGGCTCTAGAGTGCAGGCTCAGTAGTTGTGGGGCACGGGCTTAGTTGCTCCATAGCATGTGGGATCTTCCCGGACCAGGACTCGAGCCCGTGTCCCTGGCATTGGCAGGTTGATTCTTAACCACTGAGCCACCAGGGAAGTCCAAGCGTTTCTACTTAGAATTCATTTGGGGGGTACCTCCCTATTTCTAAAGAAGAAGCTATTTATTTATTTAGCAAATTCAGCGCTTTCTATTATTTCCTTCTGTAATAAATGAGGCATCAGTTCATTTCTATCCCGCTCCTATCTCCTCGACCGACTCTTCTAAATATAGTTAGATGACTATTTTCAGAGCTTAACCTCAGGTCCTCTCTTCAACTTCAAAGAACACAATTAAGGCCCCATTTCCCGCTCCATCAACTATAGATAGCATCTCTTTACTCTTCACTTCATAAGGTAAGGACAGCACTCCCTCCTTTCCTTCCTCCACCTCCTCACCTCCGTCAGCCTGTCCCATACTTTACATTTTCTACTGACAGCTTTGTTCTTGTTTATGTTTGTCTAAGGTTGATTCTAAGAGTAGAAGGCCAGAAAATAGTGTTTATTTTATTTTGCCGATGTAAACATAGTTCACAGCAGATCAAAGTAGTGAACTAGGACCACATTTCTTTATGGGACTGATGTCCCTACTCAACAGAGAATGTTTCTGGAACAAATTTATTTTCTTTTTTTACATTCCACCCACTTCCTTTATCTTAGCCTCATATCATGTTTTCTGAGCTTTCGATCATGCTATTTTTCTATTGATTCTATTTCTCTCCTTTTTACCTCCTCCCTAAAAACAAAACAAAACAAAACAAAACAAGAAGCCTCTCCCTGCAGTTCCTGGTCTTCCTGCCCTTGTTTTCTCTGGGTCTGCAGCACAGTTGCCATTATTGCAGTTTCCCTTCGCTGCTTTCAAAGATCAGAGTCACTCTTTTCAAGACCCTGATATCTTCCTCTTTCTTAGTTTACACTCTCATTTTGCTGGAATATATCCTTGGGTCACTCCTGAAGATAAACTATACAGAGGTAAAATTTACAGTAATTTCCTACTGCAAATGCCTTAATTCTGCTTTTTCACTTGATTAATAAATTGGCTGTGTATAAGAGTCCATGTCAAACATCATATCTCTCAAAGTAGAATCTTGTTTTTTCTCTCAGGAATCTTGTAGTATCGGCTCTTTCTTCTTGTGTTGAGAGTTTTCGGTGATTGTGTCCAGGTGTGGATCTTTTCTCACTCGTTGTGCTGGGCCTCCATGGGCCCTAATGTTCAAAGACACATGCCCTTCTTCATTCTGGAGAATTATTTACCATCTTTCTTTTATAACTTCCTTCCTTTTTTTTTTTTTTTTTTTTTAACATTTTCTCTTTTGGGGATTCCTGTTATTTAGATCCCAAACCTCTAGATCATCCCTTTATGTCTTTTGTATTGTCTGTCATGTATTTTTTGTTTTAAAATCTTAAAATCTATACTTGGGAGATTTCTTCAACTTCATCATCTAACATTATTATTATTATTTTGGCAAGTATATTTTTAATTTCAAAGAACTATTTCTTGTTCTCTGTTTTTTCTCATAGCACCCTTTTCTTGTTTTACCAGTGATGTATTCTCTCATTTGTCTCTGAGGTTTTTGAAAGTTTTTCTTTTGTTTGTTTATTTAATCCTCTCCTGCTCCATGAATTGTCTCTATTTCCTCTAGAATCATGTTTGCTTGTCGGTGGTTGTTGTTGTTTGTACTTTTTCCTATCGCCAAGTTTCCTCCGTATCTGTTTACTCTCAGTTATTCATTTCTACTAAAGATTGAGGTTGAGGCAATAGGAGGCTGATGGGAAATTTGAAGAGCATGGGCAGAGCCTCTCAGGCTCCTTTCCAGGGAAAGTTGGCAGGAAGCTTGTTTTTTTGTTCTTGTTAAGGGTTCCTAAAGACGGGAATGCCGAAGGCTCCACTCTGGACTTCCACACTCCATATTGGCTAACTTAATTTTCCCCAGATGGTCTGTACAATTTCTTCAGAAAGGAGCCCTCTAATGTTTGACCTAGAGAAAGTGACTGGCACCTAATGTCTAATTTGGGCAAACAGAGGTATTGTCTGCTGCATATATAGAACTTCAGTTGTTTTCAGCCCATTTTCCCTTCCTGCTTTCTGGGATCCTTTTCATTTCCAGGCTGAGGCATCTCTCAGTGTCTGGACAGACTTGAGCCCTCATTGCCTGCAGCCCATCCACTTGCTGTATTTATTAGTATTCACCCAGCTCTTTCTGTTTCCAAGGAATTTGTTGAAACTTCTGTCTGCTGATGGTCCCTTTCCTGCTTTCTTCTTTACTGTCGGTTTATGCCATTTTAATCCCTTTATTGTTATTTTAATGGTGGAGTCTCAGAAGATAAATACATATGCTAAGTCCTTAACCTGAACTAGAAGCCTGAAATAGCCATTTCAGTAGCTGTGTGGTACTCCATAACAGGGCTGTACCTTAAATTGTAGCAAATGTGTAAACAGTGTGTGATGAAGATCCAGGTGGATAAATATTTACGTACATCCATGATTATTTATTTAGAATAAATTGTGAGAATAATTACTGCATCAAAATGGAAGCACCTATTTTTTAAAAAATAAAATTAAACATACATTTACCTTAGAATGCAGCAATTCCAATCCTAGGTCTTTACCCAGAAGAAATGAAAACATATTCTCACACAAAGATTTGTACACAAGTGTTCATAACGACTTTATTCTATGTAAGATGGCCCCAAACTGGAAACAACTCAGATGTCCACCAACTGCTGAATGGATAAACAAATTGTTATACACAATAGAATACCATTCATAAATGAAAGGGAACAAACTATTGATACCATCACAACATGAATGAATCTGAAACATGCTGAATGAAAGAAGCTAGATACAAAAGAGAAAATAATGTATTATTCTTCTAATTTATATGAAATCTAGAATAGGCAAAAATAATCCATAATGGTAGAAAGCAGATTAATGGTTGCCTGGGACAGGGGTGAGGGGACAGGAAATCTTTTTCGAGTGATTTAAGTGTTCTATATCTTGACTGAGGTGGTGTTTGGAGGGTATATATTTTTTATCAAAACTCACCAAACCAAAACATATGTTTAAAATAGGTGCTTTTTTTTTTTTTTTTGCGGTACGCGGGCCTCTCACTGTTGTGGCCTCTCCTGTTGCGGAGCACAGGCTCCGGATGTGCAGGCTCAGCGGCCATGGCTCACGGGCCCAGCCGCTCCATGGCATGTGGGATCTTCCCGGACCGGGGCACGAACCCGTGCCCCCTGCATCGACAGGCGGACTCTCAACCACTGCGCCACCAGGGAAGCCCTAGGTGCATTTTTATATGCAAATTATACTTTCATAATGATAGTTTCCAAAGTAAAATATTATATGTATTTCTAAATAATCCTTATGGGTTTTCTTCTCATTACATTTCTTAGTATTTCTTATTATATTTTCTTAATACGTTGCCATTACCAAAAGTAAAAAAGTAAAAAGAAACTTTTTACAGACATTTATTTTAGAAAGGGAAATTTCATCGTAATCTCATGCTGCCTTTACTTCCATTCCACCCCAGTTACAACCACAATGATCAGTTGGGTGTTTCCTTTTCCAGATTATCTGATAAATACACCAGCAGAGAGCTACATGGACACTTTTTATAGAAATAGGATAATATTACAGACATATTCTTACAACTTGCATATAATATTTTCCAGCTTTTGTCTGGTGCAAAGGGCCCATCTGCTTTCCCCTGTAGTGACTAGAAAGAACCCTTCACATAACAGGCCTTCACATGTTAGATTCCATGTCTTCATTTGCTTCAAGAGAAAATATTTTAACAACATGTTCAGTTATCTTTTTTTTTTTTTTTTTTTTACTAAAATCACATGCTCTCCAACTTTTAGCTTAAGTTCTTGCAGCCTAAATTCTTTCTACTACTGGAGGGTAGGCACTTCTAGGTGGGGTCCTAGGTGGCGGTCAGGACTGAGAAAGAGACTTGCTGTGGATTAAGAGTGGGGTCATAGGAGGGTTTGTGGGAGGAATTGTGAAGGTCTCTGCCAGCGGAAGAAGCTCTGCTACACAGCCGTCTCTGACTTTATTTCATTTTAAGTTTTCACCCACCACCTGTGTAGAATGCCCCCTTCCCTCCACCTGTTCAAGCGGAATGCCAAGCCCACTATATCCAGTCCCTGAGTATGCAGGGCCACTGCCTGAAACACCTGCTTCTTTCCCTGACAAAGTCATGGACTGCTTAAATGTTAAACCATGAGCACTTTCCCAAGAAATAAACTCCAAGAATGTGTCTGAAAGGGTTACATGGGAGGTGAGTGGACTATAGGTTTCTAAATTGGTACAAAAGAATCATCTGGAAAGTGGTTGAAAATGCAGCTTCCCAGACCCCCGTCTATGAAAGTTCGTTGTGAGGAGTAGTGTGTGGGGTACTTACCATCTAAGCCAGTTTGAGGAGCACTGGCTTAGATGGTAAATAAAAATGCTCAGTCTTCAAACTTGAAAAGGATGTGGACTGATTACACACCCAGATGTGGAAGGGTTACAACTCCCTCCTCAGCCTGGCACTGAATTAAAGCTCAGATGGTCCATTCTCCTCCATTATTTGTCTCAGTGGGTCCTGTCTCAGCCTGGGAAATCAGGAAGAAAAACAGCTTTTCCTTTTGACTTAAAAATTGCATTCCTGTGCTTCAGGAGTTCCTGAGTTGGCTTTGGGTCTCTTTCTTCACCCTTCTAGGAATGTCTCTGGCTTAAAATTTTAATTTTTGGCCCTGTTCCAGTTATCTATTGCTATATAAAAAACCACCCCAAATTTATTTTTTTTTTAAAAAGGGGGACTTCCCTGGTGGTGCAGTGGTTAAGAATCCGCCTGCCAATGCAGGGGACACGGGTTCAAGCCCTGGTCCTGGAAGATCCCACATGCTATGGAGCAGCTAAGCCCGTGCGCCACAACTACTGAGCCTGCGCTCTAGAGCCCGTGCTCCGCAACAAAGAGAAGGCACCGCATTGAGAAGCCCGCGCACTGCAACAAAAAGTAACCCCCGCTCTCTGCAACTAGAGAAAGCCTGCGCACACCAATAGACCCAACACAGCCAATAAATAAATAAATAAATAAATAAATTTATTAAAAAGAAAAAAAAACAAAGCTTAGTGACTTAAAAGAAGAGTATCAATTTGTTTTGTTTATGAATCTGCAATTCAGGCAGGCCTGAGCAGACCATGTCTGCTCAACATGGTCTCAGCTGGGGTTGCTCAGATGGGAGCTGGGGGACCCACTTGGGGATGGTTCATTTACATTGCTGGCAAGTTGGAGCTGGCTCTGGCAGGGAGCCCAGCTGGGTGTGTGGGTTTGTTCCTCTCAACATGGATCTCTCCACAGGCTGCTTGAGCTCCCTCATAGCATGGAGGCTGGGCTACAGAAGTGAGCACCCCAGAGAGCAAGGCAGGATTGCATGGTGTTTTTGTGACCTATCTTCAGAAGCCACGTAGTGTCACTTCCACTGTACTATGGCTTCAAGAAATCATAAAGTCCTTCTCATGTTCAAGGGGAGGGAAAGAAGGCCCCACCACTTGATGAAAGGAGTGCCAAGGTTACATAATAAAAATAGCAGGTGGGATAGGAGATATTATTGCCGTCATCTTTGGAAAATACAGTTTGTCAGTAGACTCTGACCTACTGTTTTTATTATGTATATAGGTTTTTCTGATGCATATTCACTACTTAATTACAGTTATTTCTATTCTATCTCATTTTATCCTCTTCACAACCCCGCAAGGCAGTTATATCCCTTTTGGCACATCTAAATACTACTCATATGTATAGCTGGTTTAGCTGGCACACTTTTTTAAAATTGTGATTCCTTATGTGAAAAAATTATGTAAGTATCTGAATTTCTGGCTTTTCCTCACCATCAGAAGGTTGGATACATCGAGGCAAGGCTCTCCTCTTCTCAGCAGTGGGCTGGAGCTGAGTAGTGGTGGCCTCCTTAACGAAGGCCTGTCCTCAACCCATTTGCCACAGTCCTCACCACTCCCTGTTACCCTTCACCCATTACACTTTATGCCTCACAAGCATTTGATTCTGAGGCTTTCTGCTTTAGAAACATAGATCCAGGTTCTACCATAGAAAAGTAACAAATAATAGCAACACTTTTTTTTTTTTTGAGTTTTCAAAGCACTTTCTATAGAGAGCTCCTTTTGGGGGAGGGTCTTTCTTTTTAAATCTGATCTCTCTTTGGGAGAAGCCAGCCAGTTTCTTGTTTGAAGGGCATTTGCAGCTCTGCTCATCTGAAGAACAGACCTGAGTGATCTGTCCCAGTTCCCAGAAGAGTCCTGCTGCTCAGTTCCAACCCCAGTCCCCCCAGGCTGGCTCTTGTGGGAATCCCCACAATTGAGCACAATTCTCCTTGAGACCTCGAGTTTGCTGTCTACGCTGCTCGATAAATGCTGGATCCCCATAACATGGAATTCTCAAGAGGGATAAGGGAAGCTCATACAGGGAGCACCAATGTCAAAGTTTTCCAACATCACAACCTCACCCAGAGCCAAGTCTGCACACAAAGACCTTCTCTCTGGAAGATGTGTCCAGTGTTCACACCACAGTTCAGGACCAGATCTGAATATTCCTAATGGCTCAGAGGCACAAAGCTCACTTTGTCCTTTCAAGGGCATTTGGTTTTGTTTCCAAAATGTCAACAGATAACTGTAAGTGTTGATTAAACAACCAGATGAGCACAGCCTAGGGAGAACATTCCACGCACAGACTTCCTCTCGCCCTTCCTCTGGCTGTGCCCATGCTATGTAATCAGGACACCTTCCCCTCTGGGGCTTGAGTTGCTCTTCAGCTCTTTAACACTGGGAAGAACTGCTCACCCTCAGCACAGCAGATGCCTAAGAGTAGGAAGGTCTGTGGTTTCACCATCTATCAGAGTAGGCTCAGCCACTTGTGCTCCCCACGGCCCCTAATCCATCACATTCCCTAACCCTCTCCCCATCAGTAACCATGATCCTAAATTTTATGTTATCATACATTTGCTCGTTTGTTTGTTTGTTTGTTTGTTTGTTTATTTATCTATCTATCTATCTATTTATTTATTTATTTATTTATCTATTTATCTATTTATTTATTTATCTATCTATTTATCTATTTATCTATCTATTTATTTATTTATTCATTTATTCATTCATTCATTCATTGATTCATTTATTTATTTATGGCTGCACTGGGCCTTCATTGCTGCACGCGGGCTTTCTCCAGTTATGGAGAGCAGGGGCTGCTCTTCATTGTGGTGCGCGGGCCTCTCACTGCAGTGGCCTCTCTTGCTGTGGAGCATGGGCTCTAGGCACGTGTGCTTCAGTAGTTGTGGCACACAGGCTTCAGCAGTTGTGGCACACGGGCTTTGTTGCTCCGTGGCATGTGGGATCCTCCCGGACCAGGGATCGAACCCACGTCCCCTGCGTTGGCAGGCAGACTCCCAACCACTGTGCCACCAGGGAAGCCCTCATTTGCTCTTCATTATAGTTTCTTACTGTCCGTTTTAGAATCTATTGCTGTTTTAAAAACCACCACAAAACTTAGTGGCATGAAAGAGTAACAACTTATCTTCCCTCTTGTATCTGCAATGTGGGCAGGATCCTCCCTCACCTCAGCCTCACTCAGCATCAGCTGGGGCAGGTCAGCTGGGGGCTTCTATGTATTTCTAAGATGACTCACGTACAAGCTGGCTGTTGGAGCTGGCCTGAGGCCTGGGTCTTGGTTCTTCCTCCTATGACCTGTCCATGTGGCCTGGGCTTCCTCACAGCAGGTTGAACACCCCAAGAGAGAGAACCAGACGGAAGCTGTATGGCCTTTGGTGACCTAGCCTCAGAAGCCATGTAGCGTCTGTTAGTTGAAGCAGACACAAAGCCCCACCAGGTTCAAGGGGACGGATCACTGCCTCCACCTCTTGATGGCCAAGTGGCCAGGTTCTGGAAGAACAGGTGGGACCAGAGATGCTGTTGCAGCCATCTTGTGGAAGTACAGTCTACCACACCACATATGTAGGTACCCCTAGATAGTATACTATTTAATTCTGCATGTTTTAAACTTTATAGAAACATTCACACTAAAAATATTCTCCTACAACTTTGTTTTCCCCAACATTCATGAGAGTCATTTATTGTTGAGAGAACTTTATTCATTTTAGAACTGTGTAATATCTCATTACACTTATTTACCACAATTTAGTTGTCCATTCTTTTGTTGGATATAAACGTCGTTTCCAGTCTGTGTGTGTGTATGTGTGCACGCGCGCGAGCATGCGCATGCCCTTATGCTTTTTGCTATTTTGTACAGTGCTGCTATGAACATTTTTGTAGAACTCTGTTAGTGCACAGGAGCTTAGGGCAGTGGGTCTCAACCAGGGCTGATGTTTTAGCAATGTCAGGAGCATTCAGCAAATGTTCCAGACATTTTGGTTCCTGTGACTGTGGTACGGAGCATTGCTTCTGGCATCTAGTAGGCAGAAGCCAGGGGTACTGCTAAATATCCTGCAATGCACAGGAGAGCCCCTTATAACAAAGAATTATGTGGTCCAAGATGTCAATTGTGCTGAGGTTGAGAAAACCTAGCTTAGGGTAAGAGTGGAATTCCTAGGTGATAGGGTATTTATAGTTTCAACTTTACTATATGATATTAAATAGGTTTCCCAAGTGGTTAAACTAATTTACACTCTGCCAGAGTGGAATGTTCCACCTCCTTTGATGTTGTCAGTCTTCTTAGTTTTTGCTAATTCATGCGTTTTGCCCTTTCTTTTTAAATAGAATTGATTTGTAGGAGTTCTTTATATATTCTGCATATCAGCCCTTTGTTAGTTGTATATGTTGCAAATATCTTCTTCCAGTTTGTAGCCTGTCTTGTCACTTCTTCATGGTTCTTCTGATGAACAGAAGTGCTTAAGGGTTACAGTTAAATTTATCAAGCTTATACTAGCCTTTAGGTTTGTGACTTAGGGGTATTATTTAAGACAGCCTGTCCTACCCTGAGGTCCTCACCGCCTTCCAAGCCTGGGAGCCCATTGGAGTCTCACCTCTTTGAGTTGGTACTCCTGGAACATGGTGTTCCTCTTGCTGGCCCCAGAGGACGCTGTCCCTCCTCATCTTCTGGCGTGATTGCTGGGTACTTAAGAGAACTGGCCTTCAGCACTGATTTCCTGACAGACGGCACTTTCTCTGAGAGACTGGACTCCTTCCATGACCTCTCTGTCGCTCTTCCCAGAGGACTGGACTCTGCTGTCTAAGGACTGGCCTCAAAATGAACTGACTTCTCTAGAACCACAGTGTCCCACCAGTGTCAGCACAGCTAAAAATGCCCCTTAGATATCAGCCTACGTAGGACTGAGCCCCAATTTTCTATAGTACGTGGCTAGTTTCATCTGGACCCATCTGGGAAACTTTCCTTTAGGGCCTGAATCAATAACAGTGGAGATGAAGATGCAGAGTGGTACCCAGGAACACTGCTGCTCCCAGTAGGGGAGTCCCAAGATGAGCCTGTCTGCTCTGACCATGCACCTGCAAGTCAGGCCTGCCTGCCCAGTGTCCCTCAAAGCTAACCACAGTTGAAGGATGGCCTTGGAGCTCTCTGCTCCATCCATCCCTCCGTGCATTTTGGGTTATTTTTAAATTTTTATATTAGAGTATAGTTGACTTAAAATGTCGTGTTTTAGGTGTACAGCAAAGTGATTCAGTTATACATATGGTTGTATCTATTCTTTCTCAAATTCTTTTCCCATTTAGGTTATTACAGAATATTGAGCAGAGTTCCTTGTGCTATATAGTAGGACCTTGTTGGTTATCTATTTTAAATATAGCAGTGTGTACATGTCAATCCCAAATTCCCAATCTATCCTTCCTCCTCCACCCTTCCCCCATGGTAACCATAAGTTCATTCCCTAAGTCTGTGAGTTTCTGTTTTGTAAATAAGTTAATTTGTATCTTTTATTTTTAGATTCCACATACTGTATAATTGATATCATATGATATTTGTCTTTCTCTGTCTGACTTACTTCACCTAGTATGATAGTCTCCAGGTCCATCCATGTTGCTGCAAATGGCATTATTTCATTCTTTTTAATGGCTGAGTAATATTCCATTGTATATATGTACCACATCTTCTTTATCCATTCATCTGTTGATGGACATTTCAGTTGCTTCCATGTCTTGGCTATTGCAAACAGTGCTGTAGGGAACATTGGGGTGCATGTATCCTTTTGAACCATGTTTTCCTCAGGGTATATGCCCAGGAGTGGGTTTGCTGGATCATATGGTAGCTTTATTTTTAGTTTCTTAAGGAACCTCCATACTGTTCTCCATAGTGGCTGCACCAATTTACATTCCCACCAACAGTGTAGGAGGGTTCACTTTTCTCCATACCCACTCCAGCATTTATTGTTTGTAGACTTTTTGATGATGGCCATTCTGACTCTTGATATCTCATTGTAGTTTTGATTAATAATTAGTGCTGCTGGGCTTCCCTGGTGGTGCAGTGGTTAAGAATCCGCCTGCCAATGTAGGGGACATGGGTTCGAGCCCTGGTCCAGAAAGATCCCACATGCCGTGGAGCAACTAAGCCCGTGCACCACAACTACTGAGCCCGCGTGCTGCAACTGCTGAAGCCTGCGCTCCTAGAGCCCATGCTCCACAGCAAGAGAAGCCACCACAATGAGAAGCCCGCACACTGCAACTAAGAGTAGCCCCCACTTGCCACAACTAGAGAAAGCCTGTGCGCAGCAATGAAGACCCAACACAGCCAAAAATAAATAAAATAAATAAATTTTTAAAATAATTAGTGATGTTGAGCATCTTGTCATGTGCCTCTTGGCCATATGCATGTCTTCTTTGGAGAAATGTCTGTTTAGGTTTGCTGCCTATTTTTTGATTGGGTTGTTTGGTTTTTTTTGATATTGAGCCACATGAGCTGTTTGTAAATTTTGGAGATTAATCCCTGTCAGTTGCATCATTTGCAAATATTTTCTTCCATTCTGTGGACTGTCTTTTCATTTTGTTTATGGTTTCCTTTGTCGTGCAGAAGTTTTTGAGTTTAATTACATCCCATTTGTTTATCTTTGCTTTTATTTCCATTACTCTAGGAGATGGATCAAAAAAGATCTTGCTGCAATTTATGTCAAAGAGTGTTCTGCCTATGTTTTCCTCTGTTTTATAGTATCTGGTCTTACGTTTAGGTCTTTAATCCATTTTGAGTTTATTTTTGTGTATGGTGTTAAAGAATGTTCTAATTTCATTTTTTTATATGTAGCTGTCTAGTTTTCCCAGCACCACTTATTGAAGAGACTGTCTTTTCTCCACTGTATAGTCTTGCCTTCTTTGTCATAGATTAATTGACCATAGGTGCATGGGTTTATTTCTGGGCTTTCTGTCCTGTTCCATTGATCTATATTTCTGTTTTTGTGCCAGTACCATACTGTTTTGATTACTGTAGCTTTGTAGTATAGTCTGAAGTCAGGGAGCTTGATTTCTCCAGCTCCATTTTTCTTTCCCAAGACTTCTTTGGCTATTCAGGGTCTTTTGTGTCATGATAAAAATTTTGAGATTTTTTTTGTTCTAGTTCTGTGAAAAATGCCATTGTTAATTTGATAAGGATGGCAATCTGTAGATTGCCTTGGGTGGTACAGTCATTTTGACAATATTGATTCTTCTAATCCAAGAACGTGGTATATCTTTCCCATCTATCCATTTTGGACTTAAACTGGACTTGAGTTTGCTTCCCTTCCCTTCCAGTTTCACTCATGACCTGACCTTTGGTGGCCCTCCCTCCTAGATCTTCCCACCTTTGACTTCACATTGGTCTGGGTTTTTCTGGCTTTGACACTCAGCACTTTGTAAGGGCTTTAGGTGAAACTCACCTTTTGGCTCCAGCAGCTCCCATCTGCCCCAGAAAAGGCACCTCATCCTGGCTCAAGCTTCCTTGACCCAAACCTATGGATTTATATAAAGTTGAAGAGGCAGATTTCCTGGTGTCCAGTCTGAATAATTGCCAGGTCAGGGAGAAGATAAATCTTAAGGTGGGGAACAAAGGTGAAAGCCAGAGTCAAAATAGCCAAACAGCAGGAAGATGTAGGAGGAAGGATAGGTAGAGTGAGGGGACTTGAGACCCAGACATGTGTATGGTGGAGAGCTAGCATGGGGCATTCATGTGTACTAGTTCAGAGCATAATCTCTGTAGACAGATGGGGAATCTCCTAGGCTTAATTGTGTGATCTCTGGCAGATTATCCTCCCAGAGCCCTGCTTTCATTGTCTATAAAGTGTGGAGGGCATAACTTGCATGATTATATGAAGACTAAATGATAATAAGTATGTAAACCATTTTCATAGTGTTTGGCATAAAGTGTGCAGAATGGCAGCTGTTGTTATCACTATTAGTCCATGAACAAAATGCCAGTTGCCAAGTTCCTTTATGGGTGTATTGGCACAGACCAGGGGTCAACAAACTGTGGCCCATTGGCCAAGTCCTGTTCACTGGATGTTTCTAAGTAGCCCTTGAGCTGAGAATGGTTTCTACATTTGTAAATGGTTGAAAAAAATTAAAAGTAATATTTTGTGGTGTGTAAAAATGAAATTCAAATTTCAGTGTCCATGAATAAAGTTTTACTGGAGTATAGCTATGCTATTTCTTTTTTATTATCTTACTTTTGACCTCTTTACAGAAAGTTTGCTGACCCTTGTTATAGACCCATCAGACTAGGAGAAAATTAGTCAGTCAGCTGGACCTTGCAGAACTGGTCTATCTTCTCTACTCCATGGCTCTACACATGCTGGCTACCTTTCTTTTCCCACCAGTCCTCCCCTGGGCCCCCAGAGTACCTTTTGGTGAAGCCAGCCTCAGTTGATCCAATGTACCGATGTCTGGATTTCAAAAAAATGGGCCTGATTCTTTTTTTTTTTTTAATTTTTTTTTAAATTTTTTTTGGGGGGGGCCTGATTCATTTTAGGATCATACCAGAGAGCCAGGACAGGACTGTTTTGAGATCAAAATGAAATAAAATGTGCAAAAGTGCTCTGAAAATTCAATGGATGTTATTATTCAGCAAACAATGGTTAAGTGATATTCAGTAAAGTTTCAATGTATTTTATTATTTCTTGTACATTTAATAATATGTATCTTTAAACAAAACTATTTTATTAACCAGAATGTTCTCATTCTTGACCAGGCCAAGTAAGTTGGTTTTTTTAAAAAATTTTTTTGGATAAATTTATATATATTTATTTTGGCCGCATTGGGTCTTCATTGCTGCACGCAGGCTTTCTCTAGTTGTGGCGAGCAGGGGCTACTCTTCGTTGCAGTGTGCGGGCTTCTCATTGCGGTGGCTTCTCGTTTCAGAGCACGGGCTCTAGGCTAGCAGGTTCCAGTAGTTGTGGCTCACAGCCTCTGGAGCACAGGCTCAGTAGGGATGGACCAGGGATGGAACCCGTGTCCCCTGCATTGGCAGGTGTATTCTTAACCACTGCACCACCAGGGAAGTCCCCCAAGTAAGTTTTTAAACCAAATGAAATCACCCATAAAGCATGTCAAATTCACCCTCATAGTGAAGTTTTGAGCTTCCCAGCCCTGCTTCTAGAGAAAATCCTGGCTCCCGCCATCTTGGCTTTGCTTCCTATTCACCTGTCTCCATTTTCTTTTCCAGCCTCTGTGCTTGTGTTTTGGATCACTGGATGGCCATAAGTGACTGAGTAGAGAGCAGATAAAAGTCATTGCATTTGAAAAAGCCAAGGAATTGTGAGACCAGGGTTTTAAGAGAATCATAAGCCAGATTTTGACATTTCCCCAGGTGATGGTGAGGGCTGTAGTGGAAGAAACATTCTGAGTCAATCGCTTAATAATGATTATGGGAGACCCAGAAAAGTAGAGGGGAGAAGAGATGGATGGCATGAAAATCAAAGAGTTGCAGAAAGGGGACACCTTCCAGGGCCCGAGAGTGAGCTCTTGTCTAACACTCAGATGTGAATTGTCTGAGGAGACACACGTGCTGACAAACCTAGAGACTTCATTGGGAAGGGGCGCCTGGGTGGAGAACATGAGGGTAAGGGGACCCAGGAGGACTGCTCTGCCACGTGGCTCACAGTCTCAGGTTTTATGGTAGTGGCGTTGGTTTCTGCATTGTCTCTGGTCAATCATTCTGCCTCAGGGTCCTTCCTGGTGGCACACGCATCGCTTAGCCAAGATGGATTCCAGTGAGGAGGATTCTGGGAGGTTGGTAGGACCTATGGACTGGTGTCTCCTCTCTCCTTTTGACCTTTCCCAAATTATTCCGGTTGGTGGTAGCTTGTTACTTCCTCATTCCTTACCAGGACCTCCTGTCACAAGATAACTCATACAAATGGTTACCGTGGTACCTGGCCAGGATGGGTGGTTTCAGTCAGTGGTTCCCCTAACAAAAACTCATTTCTATAAAGGAGGGGACAAGCAAAGCACTGGGGGACTAGGACAAGAAGTAGGAGAATGGGCAGCCTTCCTTGGAGAAGGTGGTAAAGGAAGGCTGAGAAGCCTTCACAGAGGAGTGGAGGAGCACTTGGAGGAAAGGCTGAGGTCTGGGGTGTTGTCTGTCTTTCGTGGGGCCCCAGAGGTCACACTGGGGAAGGATGGGAGGGAATCCCAGGAGCAGTGGGAGGAGGGCTCAGCAGGAGGGACGGTGAAGCAAGGCAGGGCTGAGGGTAAGGAGACGTGTCCTGAGGGGTTCGCATTTCAGGTGGAGGCCAAGGGCAACAGGAACATGAGCCACCCCAAGATTCCCTGGCCCCAAATTCAAGATGAAATGCTGGGGGAGGGTTGTTCTCTTCCTAGAGGCAGGAGAGGTGGGGAGGGGCGAGCAAGAGAGGCCTGATGCCGCTGCAAGGGTGGGAAGGGGCTACTGTGGCTGCCATAAGCCATTCCCGGGGCCGAAAGTGCTTTAGCAAAGTGCCTGTACCCAGGAGTACACGTGTTGCTGACTGCATCCTCATTTCCTGAACAACTTAAATACTAGGCAGTTACTTCCAAGCGCTGAAGGAAGAGGCTCCGGTTTCTAATGACATTCTATCAACATGACTAATGCTGCCCTGGGACGCCTTTCCCCTAGGTTTGTGTGAGGTTCACTTTCTTTTTCACCCAGATTTCTCTCAAAGAGGGATCTTCTCTGACCCCTATGCCCAAACAGCCCTTCATATCGCTTGCTAATTGTCTTACCCTGTTTTATTTTCTTCATGCCACTTACGTCCACCTGACACCTTCTATATTTGTTTAATAGTTAACTGTCATCTCCAATAGAATGTAAGCCCTCTGAGGTCAAGGGCTTTCTTTTGTTCTCTGTCCTCTTCCTCAGTGCTCAGAACAGAGTTCAGTAAATATTTGTGAACAAATGGATGGACGAATGGGGATGGTGAGCACAGGCAGCCTGGCCTTCTGGCCATATACAGGCCCTGAGGGAGTTCACCTCCCAATTAGAAGTTGTGGCCACTTTGTTGATTCTGTTAACCCCTGGGTAGTCTCTCCACACCCTGCCTCCTATACAAGAATGAATTGCCTGAAATTCAGTGCCCACACTGTCTCTCTCAAAGTTTTATATAATTAAATCTGACTGCTAGAAACTCAGCTGCTGGCTTTGACCTCTCCTTCTCCCCATGTTGTCCTTCCCACTTAACTGCTTTTTCTCATGTTGGCCAAGAGATATATTAGTGTCAGGAAATTGGGACCCTACCATGATCCATTACCAAGACTTGTGGTTTTCAATAACTAAGACAGTCAGACATCCTCCTCTCCCCCAAGAGCCCAGGTGTGGGGAGCACTAATGACTGAACACGTGATGCTATGGTAGCATAAGGACAACAGGGGAGGAGCTACCTTCAGAAAGGCTCCCCTTCAGGAATGATATCTGAATATTAAGCTGAGGGATGGGTAGGAGTTAACTGAGCAAGGAAGGTTTGTGTAAAAGTGTGTCTCAGGGCAAGTCGCGGAGACTAGAAAAGTGAGGCCCGATAGAGGAACCGGAAGGGCCAGGTGCCTAGAAATGGAGCAGGAGGTGGGAGTTGTGGGTAAAGCTAGAGCTGTGACAAAAGACAAGCAGATTGGAATCCCAGCTCCCACACTACTAGCTGTGTGACCCTGGGAAAGTTAATGACCCCATGGAAGGATCAGCTTCTTGATGAAAGAGAATATTAGTCTCTAGGGTAGCTTTGAGGATGACGCAATATAGGTCAAATGCTTAACAAAGTGCCTGCCACACTAACTACTCATTGTATGTTGTGCTCTTGCATTAACTAGTCCTGCACTAGTAGTGCACCAGCACATGGTGCGTGTTCAACAGACATGTGAATGTACTGCAGGGTCCTAGAGGTAGCAGTTCTCTCTCCAGCCACCCGACCCTTCACCACCAAGAAACCCACTCCTCTTGGTAGAGGCTCAGCCCTTTCCCCAGCCCCTGTTGGTAGCAGTTAACAGTGTATCCCTCCAGAAAAATAAGTGCCTTTACCCGCATGTATAGCTCTGTACAGATCTGTTTTTCCATAATCTAACGCCTTTCAAGTTTATACCCATGTGATTGTATTATAACAGTTATTTTTAACCTTGCTTTTTTTAATATATAATTTTATTTATTTATTTATTTATTTATTTATTTATTTCTGGCTGCGTTGGGTCTTTGTTGTTGCACACGGGCTTTCCCTAGTTGTGGCGAGCGGGAGCTACTCTTCGTTGCGGTGCGCAGGCTTCTCATTGCAGTGGCTTCTCTTGTTGCAGAGCACAGGCTCTAGGCATGCGTGCTCAGTAGTTGTGGCTCGCAGGCTCTAGAGCGCAGGCTCAGTAGTTGTGGGGCGCAGGCTTAGTTGCTCTGTGGCATGTGAGATCTTCCCGGACCAGGGTTCGAATCCGTGTCCCCTGCATCAGCAGGCGGGTTCTTAACCACTGCACCACGAGGGAAGTCCTAACCTTGCTTTTTTTTTTTTTTTTTTTTTTTTTTTTTTTTTTTTGCGTTACGCGGGCCTCTCACTGTTGTGGCCTCCCCCGTTGCGGAGCGCAGGCTCCGGACGCGCAGGCTCAGCGGCCATGGCTCACGGGCCCAGCTGCTCTGCGGCATGTGGGATCTTCCCAGACCGGGGCACAAACCCGTGTCCCCTGCATCGGCAGGCGGACTCTCAACCACTGCGCCACCTGGAAAGCCCCTAACCTTGCTTTTTAAATTTAATTTATCTTGGGCTTCCCTGGTGGCGCAGTGGTTGAGAGTCCACCTGCCAATGCAGGGGACGCGGGTTTGTGCCCCGGTCCGGGAAGATCGCACATACCACGGAGTGGCTGGGCCCGTGAGCCATGGCCGCTGAGCCTGCGCGTCCAGAGCCTGTGCTCCTCAACGGGAGAGGCCAAAGCAGTGAGAGGCCTGCGTACCGCAAAAAAAAAAAAAAAAAAAAAAAAAAAGGATGTGTCACAACAATACATTCAGATAGTTTTTATTCTTTTAAACATCTGCATAATTTTCCATTCGATGGATGTACCATAATTTAATATTCTACTGATTGACATTTAGGTTATTTCCAGGTTTTCTTTTTCTATTACAAATCAGGTTGCAATAAACATCCTTGAATATATACATGCTACATTTTTGTGACATGGTAAACTTATATAGGTGAAGTTGCTGGGCTAAAGGGTGTTTGCCTTTAAAACCTAGAGAGCTTTATGGCTCCATCCACTTTCAAGATGCTCAGAGGGAGCTGGGCTGCAGTGCTAGACACAGGATCCTTTCTGAGTAGCATCCAACCAATCAGGATTGGAAGCTCAAATGTAATACCTTATGTTTTTCAGCAAGATTACAGCAGTCTAGATTGAAAACTAGAATGGGTGTGTGTGGAGATACACACACACACACACACACACACACACACACATATAAAATGCTAAATCCAAGAAGTTTCACAGGCCAAATTGCATTCACAGATGCATTTTTGGCAAATGGGTACAAGAGTCAGATGAAGTATCAATTCTCTGTCTTGTTTTAGTAGTTGGAGGATGAATGTTCTTGAAACATGAGTACTGAAACAATGAAATGGAGTTAGATGTATGGTAGAGTTGCTGAGGAGAGCCTGGTGACACGAGGTGGGATGCTATGACTATAGAGGAGGATGTGTTTTCTTATGTAAACTTCTGACTCCCCAGTCAGGACGGAGGGATTACTAATCTCCCATAACTAGACTTTGCCAAGTTGTCAGCAGTACTGTACCCAAAGAAAGCCAGCCAGGCAGTAGAGGGAAGGCCCAAGAAATAAATATCTGTGATCTTACTGCCTCATCTCCATATAACATATACTTCTTGTGAATTCTTCAGGGTGTTGTCAAATTGGTAAAATAACTTTATAAAAGCTGTCTATATCCTGGCATAAAGTACTCTAAAATATGCAGTTAAGGGAAAAATCAAGATGAATTAAAACATGTATAGTATGCTAAATTTATCTAAAAAATATGCAGTGCTTATTTTAAAAAAATAAGTGCAATAAGGTAAGAGAAAAGACATAAATATTGGAAAGGAAGAAATAAAACTATTTGCATATAATATGATTGTGTACAAGGACATTTAGTCCTTTGCCTAAAGGAATCTCCAAATAAACTACTAGAACTAATAAGTAAATTTAGTCAAGTCACAAGACAAAGGGTCAATATACCAAAACATCAAAAGGCCAATAAGCACATGAAAAAATACTGAACATCATTAGTCATCAAGAAAATACAAATAAAAATTACAGTAAGAAAATACTACCTACCCATCCTAATGGCTAAAATTAAAAAGATAAAGTCAAATACCAAGTGCTAACAAAGATGAGGCATAATAGGAACACTTATGCACTTCTGGTGGGAATATAAAATGGTACAACCATTTGGGATATTGGTAGTTTCTAATAAATTTAAATATATACTTTCCTTGTAGTTAGTAGTGTACTTCTAAATGTTTAACAATTGGCTTTGCAGGTAGAGGAGAAGGAAGTCCTGATTTATAGCATTTGCCTGTTTCTGTGGCATAAATATTTCCCCCTTGGCTGATTTCAAGCTACCAATGGGAAGTCACTGAAAGTAGAGTTGGGAAGAAATGCTCATAACCAGCCCCAAGCTGTACAAGCTGGCTCCAGACCACCACTGCCTATGACCCAGCAGTTCCACTTCCAAGTACACACCCAAAAGAAATGAATGCTTATATCCACAAAAAGATGACTTCTCTGAGAAAGTTCTTAGTGTCTTTATTCATAATAGACAATTGATGTCCACCAACCAATGAAAGGATAAACAAGTCATGCTGTATTCATGCAGTGAAATACTATTTTACAATTTAAAATAATGAAATACACAACAGCATGGATAACTCTCAAACATGTTATATTAACTGAACCAGATACAAAAGAGTACACTCCTAATGGTTGGTTCCATTTATGTAAAAGTCAAGAATAAGCAAAACTAATCTCTGGTGTAGAAATCAGAATAGTAGCTATTTCTGGGATAGGACTTGACTCTTGGAGTGGGGACAAGGTAACCTTCTGGGGCGATGGAAATATATTTTATCCTGATCCGCTTGTGTGGGTGTATATATTTGTCAAAATTCTCCAAGCTGTTCACTTATGTGTAAAGTCACCTCAATAAAGTCCTTGTTGACATTAAAGAATAAAGACAGTGATTTTTGCCTCATTTTAAAAAACCAATAGAAGAATAAATCACAATTTTTAAATGGTTATCTATAGAGGGATGGAGGAAACTAGGAAGCGACAGGGTTAAAAGCTAGATTCTGAATATACCTTGTTTTGTAGGTTTGATTTTGGACTCATGGGAATAATTTACATAAAAATTTAGACTAAATTAAATCAAAATTGAAAAAAGGCAATTCCCTAAAATCAAAATAAAACAAAATGTTTTTAACTATATATTGAGTTGGTGGCCAACCACACAGAGGGGAATTATTTCAAGAGATTTTTAACAGAGTAAATTGTAGTACATCCTAGTGGGAGAAATCCTAAGGCAAGAAGAACTCCAAAAAAAGTCTTAAACTTTTCAATATTCATGTTGTTAGTAATAATATTGGTGTTATTATTCTGAAATGATTAGCTAGATATAAAATAAGCAAATAAGTAATTATGCTAATGTTAATAGAAACCAGGAATTTTACCATAAGAGACAGTGATGAAAATATAGAATTAAAAAATGTAGTAAACATTTTATAATCTTAAATTTGAATGGAAAATATTAGTATGAACTGTTGATACATTTTCTTATTTTGAAAATCTATTTCCTAGTTCTGTCCACTGAAAAGGCCTAGAAACAATGATCAGTCACACGGAATGTGTGAGTTTATAGTCTAGTGCCAGTTTATAGTCTCTTAATACTATTTCCCACTAAATGGAACCAGGGCTTCTTGGGGAAATGGATGGCTCTGGTCTGAGGCAGGAAATGCACATGATCAGCCTGGAACATCACAACATACTTGAAATTCCTGGGGTCCTGTCAAAGGGACTCAGAGCCAACTTGTCAAGGCTCTAACTAGCCACAAATGGGACAATTTAAACATGAATAACTGAAAAGAATTGAAACATGTGAATCATGTTGAAAATTCACAAGTTTATAATCATGCTAAAAAAAAATATCCTGTAACCACTGTTGGATGATATTGGGAAACCAACTTAATTGTTCTGAAAACAGGCGAGTAAACCTGTTTTCTACCTTTGCCATATGAATTGAACTTCAGAGTAACCAAATAGTAGTGGAGGAGATGTTTCTTTTCTTTCTTTTTTTTTTTTTTTGCGGTACGCGGGCCTCTCACTGTTGTGGCCTCTCCCGTTGTGGAGCACAGGCTCCGGACGCGCAGGCTCACGAGCCCAGCCGCTCCGCGGCATGTGGGATCTTCCCGGACCAGGGCACGAATCCGTGTCCCCTGCATCGGCGGACTCTCAACCACTGCGCCACCAGGGAAGCCCGGAGATGTTTCTTGTAATAGAAGTATTCCAGCTAATAATTAAGGAATGTCACCATTTGACAAGTCCTAAAAGAAATAATGATTCTAGGCAAAGATAAAAGTATTAGTTTCCTAGGGCTGCCATAACAAAGAACCACAAACTGGGTAGCTTATAAAAGAAATTTAATTTCTCACAGTCCTGGAGTCTAGAGTCTAAAATCAAGGTGTTGGCAGGAACATGCTCCCTCTGAAACTCTAGGAGAGGATCCCTCCTTTCCATTTCTAACTTCTGCTGTTTGTTGGCAAACCTTGGCATTCCCTGGCTTGTGGATACAACATTCCAATTCCTGCCTTTGTGGTCACATGAACATCTTCTCCCTGAGTCTGCCTGTGTTCAAATGTTTCTCCTCTAATAAGGTCTGGATTAGGGTGGGTTTCATTTTAACCTGATTACATTTATGGACATGAAGTTTAGGACTTCAACATAACTTTTTGGGGGGGATACAATTCAGTCAATCATAATCATCAAGGGCAGCTAGGATCCCAGAAAGACAGGACATTATCTATTATGGCCAAAGAATTAGACCCAAATCAAACCAAGTCTAGATCTAACTACCAATTTACAGAAAAAAGAAGGGACTGAAGAGCATGCTAAAAAACTCCACAGGTATATAATCAGCAAAGTCCAGAATGTGGGAAATTCTACAGGACAAATGACCTGGTTTCCTCAACAAATAAACTGCAAGGAAAAAACAGAGAGAGAGAACATAGTATAGACATAGTAGACATAGCAACCAAATACCTTGTATAACTCTTGTTTGGAAATTTGAATACTTACTAGATATTTTATGATATAGAGGGATTATTGACAAGTTTTAAAAACATATCTTTAAATGAGATTCTACTATACAGCGTGGGGAACTATATTCAATATCCTGTGATAAACCGTAATGGAAAAGAATATGAAAAAGAATGTATATATATGTGTGTGTGTGTGTGTGTGTGTGTAACCGAATCACTTTGCTGTACAGCAGACATTAACACAACATTGTAAATCAACTATATTTCAATAAAATAATTTTTTTTAATTTTAAAAATAAAAATAAAAACATATCTTAATGGTATGGTGGTAACGTTTAAAAAAGAAAGCATTCTTAACTTATAAGAATACATACCCTCAGATAAAATGACATGATGTTTGGCAGGTGGCAGGAGAGTGGGAGATGGGTTAGGCGTGAAGCAGGATTAGCCATGTAAATTAATGAAGCTTGGTGTTGGGTACATGAGAGTTCACTATACTATTTACTTTATATGCTAAAATTTTCTATCATATAAAGTTATAAAAATAAGATGCAATATATTTAATTCAGTGTTTCTCAACTTGGAGCAGTATCAGAATCTATTTTCTGAAGACCTCTCCCTTCCCCAAACTCACTGAGATTTACTGTTCAATATTCTTTTCTAGGATATTGAGTTTCTCTTTTCACAGTCATCCCCTGCAGCTTGATTGATGATGGAGAAGTTTAGTTTTGTTTATTGGAGGCTCCTGTGTAGCTGAAAAAATACTTTTCATTAGGCAAGAAAGGAATTTTTAAAAATTCCTTTTATTTTAAAAGTACTATGTGCATGCACAAGGTAAAAAAGACAATCTAAAAAAGAGCCAAAAAGTAAGATCACTCCTCCTGCCCCAGTTCTACTCCTCAAGGTCTCCACTATTCCAAGTTTCTTATGAATTGCTCTACACATTTTTTCTAAGCATGTACAAAATACACACAATTTGGGCCTTGCTGCAAGTACCATCTGATGTTTTTTTTTTTCACTCTGCAGTACACATTAGAGACCTTAGCAGCAAAGACAGATCCTCCTCTTTTTTTTTTAATTGCACTATATGGAAATGCCATCATTTATTTCAGTCCCCAGTCGGAAAGCATTTTTTTCCCAGTTATTTCCTCTTACAGATAATGTTGCAGTGCACCTTCTTGTACACACAGAGAAAAGGAATTTTGTTGAAAAGCTGCATTTCTTAAGAAAACCCCTCCTTCATTCTTTTAGCTCGGGGCAGGAAGCACCCTGTGGTATGAAGCAATCACGCGGCAAACCGTCTGGACCTGACCATATCACCTTGTGATTCTCCAGCCACTGGGCAGCTGGAGGCTGGGCGGTCAGGACTGCACCCCGCTCCCAAGGAGGGGAGACGCCAGCACCCTCAGCTCTGTGGTTGAAAGCAGCTGCCCCCTAAGTCCCCCATGTCTGATGCCCCATTGGCACCATGTCACTAGGTAAGTGCACTGGCTTTGGAGGAGTCTGAAGCTGAGGCATGTTAAACTCAGACTCACCTGGATGCAGCAATTGTTCAGTTGGTGGTATGTTTAAAGTTGACACTAATTTGCTACTGTGGCCAGTGTCTCCGATGGCCAAGAGCAGTCAGTGATGTGTCCTCTCTGAAAGTCGGCATGCTGAGTGGGTGAGTGAAGTAAGCTTTTATTTTACCTTATCCTTTAAAAATAATTAAAAACTGTGGCTTGTGTTTAATCCTCTGGAAGTCCTCTGTGTCAGCGAGGCTTTTCTTTTCTGCTGTGTGGGACTTTATGTGGGCATCTCTTGCCAGATATCAGAATTTCCTGGCAAGGAAGAGAGGCAATTTGAGTAACCCGCACACAGACAAATACATTTCACTTCAACAAAGCTTTTCATGTGTCATCGAAGATGTGTGAGAAACCAGATAGAACGCTATAGAAAATGCTCTTTAAAAAACATGACGGCTTTAGTGAAGCTCTTGCTACCCGATCTCAAACCAGATAAGTTCAGGCCGCGGCTTCACTGAGGAGGGCTTTGATGACCACAGGGGAAGAGTTGGGGAGATGGTCACGGTCTCAGTTCAGGCTGTGGGGCTTCCTTTCCAGCTTGGACAGTAAGGACCAGGGCTCAGAGCAAAATGCATATGACTTGATTTGTTTCTCCTCTTAAAACAATGCTTATGGTGCCTGTTACATGAAAAGTAGATAAAGATTTATTTACAGTCTGTGCCGGAAGAGTGTATTTTGGAGTTGTTCCTCATTGCTCTAAATTACCTTGGTGAAATTTGGCCAGTCCACAGTTATTCAAAGAGAAGCATATGCTTATTGGGAAGGCATCAGTAAAGTACTTGCTCATCTGACAAGTCTGATGTTTCCATAATGGCATTTGACTTCAGAACAGAGGATACTGGGAAAGCATTGCACTAGTGGAACTTGAGGTGGGGATTCAAGTGAGGAATGAGGTGATGGGTTATGGGGAAAGGGTTGAGTCTTGGGAAAGGATGGAGGTCCTATGAGTTTGCCAGAGGAGATGCAGGATGAGCTGGGTAGAAGTAGAGGTCTGCTCTGATTGTTTGCTTTTAAATTTATTTATTTATTTATTTATTTATTTATTTATTTATTTATTTATTTATGGCTGTGTGGGTCTTCGTTTCTGTGAGAGGGCTTTCTCTAGTTGTGGCAAGCAGGGGCCACCCTTCATCGCGGTGTGCGGGCCTCTCCTGTTGCGGAGCACAGGCTCCAGACGCTCAGGCTCAGCAGTTGTGGCTCACGGACCCAGTTGCTCCATGGCATGTGGGATCCTCCCAGACCAGGTCTCAAACCCTGTCCCCTGCATTGGCAGGCAGACTCTCAACCACTGAGCCACCAGGGAAGCCCTCTGCTCTGTTTTTAAAAAATTTAAAGCATTAACATCAAGGAAAAGTAAACAAAGAGGAAAAGAACTAATGAAGGTGTGGTGCTGGGTGGCGGATGGACTGACCTAGGATACGCTGGTCAGCCTGGGCACAGGGCCCTGCACACAGTCTGTGCCGATTCCCAGGACTGAGGGTCAGAGACTTTAATGAGCAGGGCCCAGGGGAAACCAGTCTCCAGGTTTCATGGGGCTATGGTGAGAAGTCAGTCGGAGACCCAGGGGATTAGGTCCTAACTGAGAAGGAGCCTGATTCTCTAGGCATCCATCCAGGGAAGCTTTCTGTTTGCCGGCCCCCTGCCCCGCTCCCCCTCCTCTGCAGGGGTGTCCCATTTCCCATCACCTGTCCAGTCTCTCTGAACAGCTTTTACGTTCTGAACTAGTTTAGATCCATAGAGAACCTTTTGTTAAGCATTCATTAGCATGTAAGATTTTTTTTTTCACCCTACGAAATTCTTTCAAGCTTTTTGACATTGTCAAGTGCCTCACTGATTGGGTTTGAACAGCTGTGACCTTCAGCTGCCTGAAGACCTGTAATGCCATCCCTGCTGATTGTAGATTCTAACTCAGATTATCTCTGTCAACAAGAAGAAATACTGGAAAGGGGTATAGGGTCCCCCCTTCCTGACTTTGGGATCTGTAAGCTAAGACCTGTTCTTCCAAGTAAGCTGCTTCTAGTCGATCTTGATTCCAGTTCCTCTAAAAAGATCAATTTCCTAGAGAGGCAGAATAACAGGGTGCCTGGTTTAGGGGTCAGGACACCTGGATTCAGCGTTGCTTCTACCACTGATTATCCCACATGCCCTGTGGCAAATCCTTCAGTATTTCCCCTTAAGTAAAAATGAAGGGGTTGAACCATGATGCACAAAGATTTCAATAACCTGAAACGAGGGGCTGAAATTGATGAGATTAAATTTAAAACAATTGGTTGCAGAGACAGATGCTGGGAAAAAGCTAACATTGCTATTCCTACAGAGAAGGTTTATTTGCCCCTGAATGTGAAACAAGAGTGAGCTGGGCCACAAGTATAGCTCACAATTTCAGGCAGTATCCATAGAATCTCAGCTGCCAGAATAAAGTTAGAGACCTGCTGTGCTCTGTTCTGATCTGGCAATGGAATCACCCGCCTCCAGCCTCACAGCTGCTTCCAATACTCTCTCCAACGTAGAGCGATTGTTCTTAAAAACCTAAATTTGATTGTGTCGCTCTCCTGCTTACAAACCTTCAGTAGTTCTCTATTGCTCTCTGAGTAGTCTCATGCAGTGTCCTTCATGATCTGGCCCCTGTTGACCTCAAGCCTCTCTCTTATCCTCCACTGACCCACAACCTTGACTCTAGTGTTCCAAACCACAGGTAGCTCCCAGACCTGGTCCTCTCTCTCTCCCCTCTGGAGTGCAGTTTCCAATACACACACAAACACCCCTCCACTTGTCAGCTTTCCCATCCTCTGGGTTTTCAGAGCCCCCTGGGTTTGCCCCTGTCATAGCACTTCCCGCACCATATTGCAATTGCTTGCGAGTACTCCACTTTCCCATCCCAAGGCAGTGAGCCCCTCAAGACAGAGACTATGCTTTTCTATGCATTCTCAGCATCTACTATCTTCCTGGAAGACACTCAGTAAATATCTGTAGAATCCATGGAAGACGAGGGGAACAACTGGCAAACCAAGTGCATTCAGAGAAGAGTAATAAAGATGGTGAGGGCAGTGGAAATAAGGTTGAATGACAATTGAAGAAGCTGAAACGGTTTAGCCTGGAAAAGAGAGCACCAGGAGAGGCATCACAGCTCACCTTCGTGTCAAGGGTTGCCATGGAGCAGTGGGATATGATTTACTCTAGTCTCTCCAGAGGGCAGGGTTAGACTCTGGTGGGAGGGAGGCTGACATGGTGCGATGTAAGAAGCAGTGATGGAGACCACTAGGGTGTGCTATGTCTGGGTATATTTGGCAGAAGAAGGATGCCTTGCAGACAAGGGATGGCTTCCTGGTGACCTAAAGAGCCTCCTGGCCATAAAGGGCCCCAGCACTCTCTCAGGAGTGTGGTTAGAAGGATACTTGTGTTGGGTGAGGCATTCACCCCAATAATATTGAAGGTCCTGCAGAGCATGGATTCTATGATCTGCAAGCTCTAAAAGTTCTAATAGTCTGTGATTCTCTCATCTAGGCCAGAACACCACACAATTTACAAAACTGAACAGACATTCTAATTCCTGACTTCTCTTCTGTAGCAGCTTCAGCGTATTTTACCTATTCCAAATCCACCCATGATGCGTGGTCCACTTAGTTGTTCCACTGGGAAAGGAAATGGGTATATCGAGAAGTTATATAATCTGCCCTAGTTTTTGCAGGATACCAAGAGGCAGAATCTTAATAGGAAACAGAATTCCCAAGTCTGAGTCATTAAAGCAAATAGCTTTTCCAGGTCCCTGATGACTTCATGAGCCAAGTTGGCCTAAGAAGTTTCATGTTTCTTACCATTTTGCCTTCATCCCATATCTGAAGTTCAAGAATACAGTCATGGCAGAGTGGCTGTGGGGATGGGCCCTGGAACTACATTGCCTGTGTAACCTCAGACAAATCACTTCCTCTTTCTGCAAATAACTCAGTTTCCTCATCTATAAAGTGGATATAATAATAGAACTAGCCTTATAGAGTTGTAAGGATAAAATGAGAATACAGAACATGGGTATATTAAGTACTTAATAAACATTACCTAGTGTTATTAGTACTGGTTGAGGACAGGACTTGGGAATAAAGACAATTGATTTCTCATTCCAGAGCTAAAGGCATAGGGCAGTGGTCTTCAGCTCTTCTCTGCACAGCCTCAGAAATTCCTCAGAGCTTCTGCTGAGAGCCTGGGCAGGGTGAAAGGAACCAGAGATGACAACCATTGGCAAAGAAGAACCAAATGGGGTGGGGGTTGAGCACACAGCTGGAGCTCATCTGCTGCTGTCTGCAGTGCTAAGACAATTTGTTAATTCTCTAGAAAAATGAGGGTGTGTTGGGGTTTGCACACACAGCTCCATGTCCTTCCTCCCTCCCCGATAATTCCCTGCTTATGGGCAATCTTCCCACAAAAGGGAGTTTGGATAAATTGTTGATAACCTTTGAATCGTTAGTTTCTTTTTCTCTGAAGACAGGTCATTCATACCTTCTGATGTGTTCCCAGGGATGTTGCCAGTTTACATGCCAACCTATGTATAAAATACTTCCCCACCTGATGTCTGCCTGAGGGTCACAGTCAGAAAGGGGCAACATAGTGGCAAGGAATATGTCTTAGACTCTGAGCTCCCTCCTGGTGGAGTTACTGAAACTCCAAGCCCACTGAAGGCACAGCCCAGCTTTCACCTGACAGAGTCCCAGGGGCCTCATACAGTTTTTAGTGACCATTCAAGTTTTCCTGAGGCTGGGATCAGAGCCACACTCTGCTCTGTAGGCGACCTGCATCAACCATCACCACCTCTGCTGGTGCTGATGCTGCACCTCCTTTCTGGTACCCACCTGGGATGGGGCAGGCTCTCCCCCACCGAAGTCATAGCTCTTCTGTTAGATGCCTCAAAGGGCTGTCTTGCTGTTCCAACTTAGAATCTTCTTTGCCAAAGACTTGGGATCGATTCCCAGTGGAGTCTGGGCTAAGGGTCAGTTAAGACACTGCCCAGTATATTGCTCAAAAGTCTTCTTTCTTTCTCATAAACCTGGACAGTGCGATCCTTCACTGTCCCAGGATAAAGTTCAATCTCCACCAGGGCCCTCCCCAGGGAAGAGATGAAGGGCACGCTGCCTCTGTTCTCTTTTTTGATGTCAGAGTTTGTCTGGCATCCTGCAGCTCAGCTACATTCCCAACACACTCATCAAATAACTCTCCTGGTGGTCCTTGAGGTGGACAGAGCTCCTGAAGGGACCCTGCCAACTGGGCTCCCTCTGGGACCCCCAATCTAGAGATATGAATGTGCTTCAGGCTTTCAGCACCAGGGGAATTTTCCAAACCTGATAAGAGTGTTACCAGGAAAGAATAAGAAATAATTTTCCTTTTCATAGATTCACAAAGCAGAAAAAACTCTTAATATTGATTTGGCCCATTCTGGCTCCAAGCAGGGTTAGACTCAAACAATAAGTGTTTAAACTTAGAAAGAAAGAGAGAAAAACACCTCCTAGAGACTGAAATGCTAAAATGCCCCCTTATAGGTTGGAGATTATTTCTCCCCTAATGGCCACACCAGTTCCTTTGTGGTACCATTTGAGCCCTTTGCCTTTGGGAAATCAGAAGGAAGATGGTAGCCTGCCTTGGCTATCTCCCATCACACAGAGGAATTCTCTCTGCCTGAGCTCTTATCCACCCATCACACACACACACACTCTCTCTCTCGTTCATTCACTCACTCACACTCACGCACCCCTACATACATTTCTAGCTCTAAACTGTAAGCACCTGTGTCTGACTTGGTTCTTGGATGTGAAGGGGGAGCCTGGGTATGCAACACCATAAATGTATTTTTCCCAAGAGATGCTTATGCAGCAATCCAGACATTCTCATTGCTCTGCCTTTTAATTAGTTCAGGGAGTTGCAACCTCACAGTGTGGGTGTGCTTGCCAGCTGTGCTTTTCGGGAAGGTATCTGGTCTGTACTCGTTCTGTTTCCTCCCTCGGTGTTAGGAAATTATAGAGCCGGCTTTCTTTGCTTGTCTTGGAAGTGTGTGCACTGACCTTACCCCACAGAGCCCCGGACTCTCCGGGGCTTTTCTGAGCCAGTGCTTAAAGGCCCCTGGGGACCAGTGTGGTGACACTCAGATCTCAGGTCTTGCAGCCCTCTGTCCTTGAACAGGGAGAGAGAGGATGGCCTTTGGGCTAAAAGGGATTGTTTTCATCTGTAACTGCTCGGTACCCTTGGGCAACCTACTGCACACTGGTGCCCCCGGGAACCCAGAGGAGGGATTTTATGGCTCAAGGGAAACCTGCTTGTCTCCCATGCAGGGCCTCATTCTGGAGGCTGCCAGATGGCTTATCCCCATGAAAGGAGAGGCCCCAGAGAGCCCTTCTGGCCTTGCTTCCTCTGAGCTGCCCTATCTCTACCTCCCCATAGGGGTTCTGGGATGGCTGTAGCTGAAATCAAATCTCTCATTGCTGCTGACTTTTTAGAGTAAACTTTTCTCCTCTACACAGTCTCCCCTTACTTTGTTTATGCACCCTCCCTCTGGGTGACCAGATCACACTTCAGCTCTATTTTAACTTCTGCACGTTCCAAGCTTTGGCACATACCCCTCTTTACCCTGGCGATGGAGTTTTTCCTGGCTTCTCCCCTAGATGTCTTCCAGCTCAGTCTGTGTGGCCAGGGCCTCTCTGATTTGCTGATTTGCTCCTATGGGCTGTGTAGGTTTCTACACTGTGCTTTTCAGCTGAAACCCACCAGGGTGAAATTTTCTTTCTTCACTTACGTCATGCTTTGGCATGGAATTCCTCTCTTAGTTTCCTTCTGTCTGCACATCTGCTTTTTGTTGGCTATTCCCATCCCTCCTGCCTCTCTCACCTTTTGGGCAGGGGCTCCCTCCTTGGCACTTGGCTTCTCCAGAGACCCTCCTCTCTGTCAGTAGGGTCATTAATCACTGCCCTGGCGTTGACTCTGACGCTATAGCCTTGCAGGTAGCCACCTGCTCACCACCTAGTCCCACCTGTCATGTTGATTGTCACTGAGTGTGACCTCAGCCAATCCTGAAGGGTGCCAGCCCCATGACATCCCTGTCTCTAGACTAAGGCAGAGCACAAATGAAGGGGCTTGGAGCTCCTTGATGAATGGTGTTTTCCACACCTAGAAATATGTACTTTTGTAACCTCTAATTTCAGAAGAGCTGCCTACTTGAAATGTTGTATTTGATATTATATTTATTTTTTCAAAATAGCAGAGTAAATCAAACTTTATACAAATTTTTTTTCATTTAATTTTACATGGTTCAAACCTCAAAAAGTATAAAGTCTTCTACAGCTAAAATTCTTTCTCCTCACCTCATTTTCCTTCTGCCCAGTTTCCACCCTGTGTGGGTAGGCACTGTGTGGATCTTCCTTAGTTCTTGATAGCTCTTGGTAGTCTTGTACTTGATTCAAAATCAGTTGAGTGCTCCAAAAACAATGATGTGCCAGCAAGTTAGATAGAAAAGGAGGCCTCTCACTCTGTCACACATGTGTCATTTAGGATTGAGGTACCTGGTCCTCACCCACCCCTGTGGCTATAAATTCTGTCCTAAGGTCTTTCTCTGTCTCTACAACATAGCCTTTGTTGTACTAGGAATTTTTATCTCAGCCATCTTTGTCTACGTGTCTTTGTTTCAATGTCTTGAAGCTCAAAGCAGATTCCATTACTTAGGAGCTTAGTGAATTGGCCCCAGTTAATCAGATAAGCACTAGAAAAATTCCCTGGAAACCTCCAACAGATAGACTTAGAAAGATCCAGCACAATCCATTTATCACAGCAAGATTACAGCTGATACCCTCAAAATGGAGGACACCCTGTGGTCCCCTAAACAACTTGAAGAGGGCTCTAAGGAGGAAAAAGGGGTCAGGAGTGAAGTGTGGGCAGTCAGGTGTGCTCAGCCTCAGGCTGGGTGCACCCTGAAGCCAGGACTTTCTTTGGACAGAGATTGGTGGCCCAGGCAGCAGGAGTGACCAGCATTCCTATAGTCAGAAAGAAAATTTGTCTGGGCAGATGAATCTTTGGAGAGTTCTGACTGCCCACCTCCTGGGCACTCTCACCTCTGAGTCTGGTTGGAAAGGCATCTGGCAGCCTGGTCATTATCAGCACCATCTCTGAAACTGCCCAGGGCAGTCACCCTTCTATACACACACACACACACACACATACATATACACACACAACACACACACTTAGTACCACCTCATACATTTGTTCCAAATCTTCACTTCTCTGAAGTGCTTTCAGTTCACTGACTCAAGTGGTTCTGGATTGGTCTGGAGGGGTCACCGCTGCTGTTTGATGGCCCAACTGTGAAGCTGGAACCTCCCCTGAGTAAACTTTCTTTGTGTTTGACCTGCTGCCCCATACATTTCTGTGAACTGGCACCACTTTTAAAGATGCTCACTGGTTGGGCTTCCCTGGTGGCGCAGTGGTTGCGAGTCCGCCTGCCGATGCAGGGGACACGGGTTCGTGCCCCGGTCTGGGAAGATCCCGCATGCCGCGGAGCGGCTGGGCCCGTGAGCCATGGCCGCTGAGCCTGCGCGTCCGGAGCGGGAAGTATTAACCTTCAGTCATAAACACGTGGAAACTGGCACTCTTATATGGTGTCTATGATTTATGTAGTGATACCATATTAAATATTTAGTTAACAAGAAAATGTCACTCCTGAGCCACACCCAGTGTCCCGTGGGATATTGCACTTTGCACCAGAGACAAATGAAGGGAAAGCAATTATTCACCTTGGGTAAATTACCTGGTCTTTAATTCGGAGCTGGGAGGAAACACCTAAAACCCCTTTCCCTAGGAATATCCCCCGGGACGTCTGTTCTAGCTCATGCCTGACTGGAAGATTCTCCAGCCTCTGAGCAGGGACAGCCATCCTGGGAGCTGCTTGGCTTATGCGTGAGTTCCTGCTTGGACGGGAGATCTACACATGTGCCAGAGCTGGGAGGACACTTGCCCCAGAGGACTGGTAGACGGGACCTAGGGTTTGAGTCACAGAGGATGAGATTACAGAGTAAGGACCGGGTCTGTGGATCAGGGAGATCAGTGAGAGCTGCTGAGTGGGAGGTGCCTGTGGGACTCCTGAGCAAAGGGCCAGCGACATCCTTATTTGGGGACCATTATCACATGAAATAAGGAGAAGAGATGGGGCCCTGGAAGTGTGGGTGGGCTGAGAAGGGGAGAGGCTAAGGATGGATGTCCACAGGTGAGAGCCCAGGATGTCTCTGGACAGAGCACAGATAGGGCAGTAGTGATGCATTACATCTTAGGGGTAAGGTGTAACTGCTGTGGATGGGGTGTTCTGGGTGGAGGGCAGGGGCTGTGGTAGGTCACGCCTGCTGTGGCAAGCAGGGGACAGGTGTCTGTCTGAAGGATGGGCATTAGCCTTTGTGGCCTAGTTGGTGTTCTCAGCCCTGCCCTCAGACTGCCAGAGGTGGGTGGTGAACAAGAGGAAATGAATGTGGACTTTCACTGGCACTTTCCAGATGCACACATGAGCCATGGGTCAGTGATCAGGGGGATGGGTGGTTTGTGGTCCAAGGTACACTGCCCTTGCTGGGCAGAGTCATGGTGGGTGATAGAAGTGGGTGGAGCCTGCGGTGTGCCTGAGCCCGGAGCCTGCTTCTGCCAGCTGACTGAGTGCATCTCTTCCCAGCTCCTCATTCAGTGATATCATAGTCACAGCTTGAAATCGGCCATGGTGGGGCACTTACACGATGGAGATCTGCAAATGCTGCATATCAGGGCTTTCTTTTCCAGAGAGCGCATTGTTAAACATTTACCAGCACATCACTCAGGGGTGGAGTAAAGGGTACAGGTCGGCATATGAAAAGGGATGAGTCTAAAATGAGGGACCTTGACTGCTGAGGAGTTTGGACTTTATTCTGAGAGCTGATGAGAGTCATTGAGGAGCCATATAATTCAATACATTGCTCGAGAGGGTAGTATTTGAAGTCTGTTTACCTAGGTTCAAATGCTTGCTCTACCACTTAATAGCTGTGTGACCTCGGGCAGATTACTTAACCTCTCTGAGCCTTATTTTCCTCATTTGTGAAATGGGAGAAATAATGCCTGCTTCATAGTTTATTGCGATATGTAGACAAGTTTTACACGTAGAGCACTTAGAACAGAGCCTGGCATGCAGCAAGCATTCAATACATGTTAGCTATTGTAGAAGTGTTTAGATCATTCAATGACATGATCATATTTGTCTTTTGGAGTGAACACTGCAGCAAGGAGAATAGATTGAAGGGGAAAAGAAAAAAGGCAGGAAGAGCAGGAAAGAGCAAGGGATGGCGAGAGCCTCAACTAGGCTGGAGAGAAGGGAGTAGGTCTGAGGGATCTTGAGGTGGGGTGGAGAGGGCTGGGAATGTGGTGCAGGGGAAAGGAGAGATGAAGGGAAGATCATAACCAATGAGCAGAAGTGAGCAGTGAAGGCTTTGAGAGAGAGGTGGGTCTTGAAGGGATATCTCTGCAGAGAAGAGGGAGGAGGACCTTATGGGTAGAAGAAGCCGTGTGAGAAGAGAGCAAGGTTTTTCTGGACAGTGCTGCGGTTAATGGGTTTTCAGTCAACACGTGTCATGTGAGTATTTAGATGTTTGATTGATGCAGCTGGAATGAAAAATGAAGAAAAACCAGTAGGCTTGAAATATCAAAACTCCCTCATAAGATTCCTACATCACTCCCAGCTCCACATGCTGCTTCCCCAGCACATAAGAAACCAGCTGGTGACAGGTCCAGGCACCACCCCTCACCTGGCCGGGCAGGCAGCCTTCCAGCCCAGAGCTGCTCCTGCTCCTCCTGGGTCTGATGGGGGTGGGGACCCTGCAATGGCCCTGATCAGTGTTGCTGAGGAAATTAGCCGAACGCTGGAGGGTTAAAATCTCCCTCTCTTTCATGAAGGGGAGAGGGAGACAGGGATCTTTCCTGTTTACCCTACGCCTGGCTTTTGGGCGCCTTCCTGTTGTCCTAATGGTGCTTTGTTGGTAGCACAGGCCCTTCTAGACCATTGGGGCAGTATTTCACCCTTGTCACATTTGAAACACTGCTGCCAGAGTCTGGCTAACTGTGTCACAGGCTGCGGTTGCATCAGCCCACAGTCTGAGGTTGGTTGGGGACTAGTGACAAGCTGGTGTTATATCCAATTCTGCGTAAGAGTGTAGAGGAGAGGGGTAACAGGGTGCTGGCAGTTACACAGGCTGGGCCATGCAAGCCTGGAACCTTCACCCGCCTCTGCCAGCCATCCCCCACTCAGCCTGGAGAAGGGTGGGCAGTGGCAGAGAGCAGGACTTCTCTCTCATTCTTTCCCCCACAGCCTCTCCTCAGCCACCACCCACTGTCCCTCCTCCCAAATAAGATGGAAAAACAAAAGATGTAGCAATGATGTCAAGGGGGTGAACAGATAGCAGAGAACCAAACTGGACCTGATTAAGTGACTTGGAGCACTCAAGTTATTTCGAGAGAGAAGATAAATACATATAAGAAATGTAAAAAGATAGGCAGACATCGCTCCTAGCTGTGGTCAGAATACTTCTCAGATATTCTCCTCCTGGGGTCCCATGAGTCTGCCATGCTTTGCAAATGACATACACCAGGATGCTCAAAGCAGGGTGTTGGTTACCTGTTGCAATAACCTTTGGGAATCCAGCAGGGTGGCATAGCTTTAGACCATCCCAGAACTAGCTGCCAGTTAGGGGCTTTTCTCAGATGAATTACTTGGCTGTGTTGGACCCACTTGGGCTTAAGGCAGGTCATTTGGACTCCATCCCCAAGATGGCAGCCAGTTCATCTTCTGCGGGCCAGGCCTGCCCAGCAGCTCTCAGCCAGTGCTTGTTCTTTTCCAGCCACTGGTGGGGCTCCCTGGAAACCCTCCTTCTCTCCTCTGGCCCTGCCTCCTGACAGGTCAGGTCAACTCCAAGGGGTTGACCTGGTGCAGTGGGAACTGGAGGCCCAGCTCATCCTCCTGTTTCTCTACATCCTAGCAGGCAACGCTGCCAGGCTTCCTTTCAGAACAGAGACCCTCGTTCTCCTGGCTGCCAGGAGCGTTGCCTGCTGATGGGGGGCAGCTGAGTCCCTCCCCAGGAATTGCCCTCACCCAAAAGGAGCTACTTTGCCCAAGGTTATGTCCTCATCCCAGGAACAACTGCATCCAATGAGTGGACGATGCAGAGGTACACAGTCTTGGCCCTTTGAGGGCCAACTCAGCCTCAGAGCTCCCTCTGGGATGGGCTGAGGCCTCTGTGCTGACGGCCACTTCTCATCCTTATGTGCGAGCCTTCTTCTCTCCCTCCCTGACACTATTGTTCCCAAGCGCACTCCCCAGTAAACCACTAGCATGTAAATCTCTTTCCCAGAGTCTCTTCCCCCAGGGAAGCCAGCCCATGAGGCTTAGAGATACTGGACAGGAGGACTTTGGCGCTGAGGTCTAGTCAAGGGCAGTCTGCAGGGAGGCTGGGTGGTGGGAGAAGCAGTGTGGGGAGACCCTCTGTCAAGGAGGTTGGGAGGTTGGTGAAGGAATGACCCAGGGAAGAAGGAGTTAACTCTGAAGGATGCCCACCTTGCCCTCTGCAGCCCGCGGGGTATTGTCTGGCCCTTTTGAAGGAAAAGGAGAGGAAGAGAAGTACAGAGGAGTCCTGATGCTCTCTAGAGAGGCTCAGCTATTTGTCATACAACTGGCTAAACACACACTGCAGAATCCATCTTACTCCTGGTTGCCTGGGCAAATTTACCTCACAAGGGCATTACTTCCCTCCATCTGAAGTCAGCTGGGAAATTATGCAGTTAGTCTTACCATTAGTTAGCTCAACATGCGAGTGAGATGCAGATGCAAACGATAAGAGGAAAAGATAAGAGGGAAGAGAAACTGGGGGGCTGCTGTATGGTCTGCTCCTCCTCGGGAGAAGAGGGCAGTAGAAGGGAGGTCATCAGCCAGGCCTCGCCCCACTCGGCCTGGCTTCATCCCCCAGACCCCGTGATGCGTGCTCCTTTTGGAAGATCACGGGATTTCCTCGGTCTGAACACAAATCCCCTGACTGTGACAGGAAACAGGAGTGAGGGTTTTCCTCTTTGCACCTCAGCAAGGGACCCAGAGGCCAGACACACTCATCTGCCCGCCAGATCCAGAACAGACCCCAATCACAATGGCTTCCAGACCTGGAGGCTGAGCTGGAACCACAGCCGCTCACAGCACACCCCTCAGGTCCCCCCATCCCAAACCCAAAGGGCTCAGAACAGCTCAGCATCTCCTGCTTGCATTCCAGAAAACTCTTGAAGCTTAGGGTGTAAATTTTATAAGGCCAGGGACCCCATATTGGAGGCTAACTTTTACATCGTGCCTGACACAACAGCCATGGGAATGCAAGGGAACTGTCGTGAAAGCCATGGGATTTTCTGAGGGCTGTTGGTGCTGAAAAGCATTCCAATCCTTTCCAGAGGCTGTACCTGGGCATTCCCCAGGGGGTGCTTAATGGAGGGGGGACAATGGGCACAGACACACATCTGTCCAAAGGATATATTACCTCGTAGGAGCTAACCGAGGCCCTTTCATTTTCTGCTAGTGTTTTTGTTTAAAAATAATTTTTTTAATGTATTTTATAACAATTTCAGATGAAGTTGGAAAATAAGCACAGGATACGAACTTGCTTCATCAGCTTTTTAATCCAACCCCGAGATCCTCCAGGGAGAAGGAAAAGTCAGATGCAAAGTTTACAAGAACTTGTGTAACATAAAGTGGGTGACAGGCTCTCCAGGCTGGCCTCTGGGCTAGTTTCTAGCACACAGGGAAGGAGGGCTCTGTACTATTGTGAGGTAATAGAGTTGATTATTAGACCAGTGGCTGGTGTTGCAGAAATAGGGTGGAGGGGAGGGGGCTAAGAGTGAGCACCACAAGAAGAGCGCTTGGATGACTCTGGATCAGCCACTGTTTTCTAGAATAGGGGTAACTCATGCTACCAAGGCTACTAACACACAGGGGAAGAAACCAAATTCTGGAACACTACCTGCAATTAAAAGGCAGCTTACTTGGGTTCTTTAAGGTGATGCATAGCTCTAAAATTCTGATCATCAGTTCTATGAATTTTGTCTGTGCAGCTGACAGTTCTCCACCAGCCACTCAAACTGTCAGAGGCTCTAGATAGGAGAGCCAGGCAGCCCACAGCACAGGGGACATATTCTCCCCTCTCTTGTTTGTCCAGAGCAGGTGAACTTCAGCTGCAGGCTGGCTCCTGCCTGTGGGATTTCCCGCTCTGTTTGGTCTGAGCCCAGAGTCAGCGTGACTCCAGATAACCCTGATATGGAATAATAAACAGAAAATTAAAATGACACAAAAACCCCTATCATCAGATGTCATCTTAGGTAGTTTTAAATGATGAGATGTTTCCTCCTTCCTGAGCATGTGCATGTGTGTATGTATACCCCCCGACACACACACACTTTCACCCTGTATCTCTCTTTATACATTTATAAATTTCTGCTTCTTCATCCACATAATGGTGACTAAAAAGTCTGGCTCAATTTCACCTCTGAGATGTGCTGTGTGGGTCAAATGATATCATGCAAGCCCTCCAGAAGGATGAAGTGTTCTAGAAATGGCAGGTATCCCCACCGACAACCAGAGTTTCATTCTTTGTTACATGATTACTCTGCATGTTGCCCTTCCTGTTCAGAGAACAAAGGGGTCTGAAGCTTTAGAGTTAGGCTCTCAATGATCCCTGTGTTGACAAGACCAAAGCTGAAGGAATACAGCAGAACACGAGCGTGTTTTTCCAGGAAGGCCAACTGAGCAGTTCTCCAAATGTATGCACGTACGGGGCAGAAGTCCATGCAGCCTTCAAACCTTGAGCCGAGACTCAGCATTAACAAAACCAAAAGTTTCATCTTTTTGACTGTGGGAGGGCTGCAATCACCCTTTAAGTGGCCATTCAGTTTGAAGTTCAATAAGCACTTTGAGAAACACTTTGAATGAGGGGTGAAAAGTCCTTGGCTTTAAATGGCCCTTGATGAGCAGTGCCCATGTCACAGTTTGGGCACCATGTTCTCCCCTGGGTGGAACACCTTAGTCACAGAGCCAATGACTGATCCCTGTGTGTAGGACAGGGGAGTGTGTGTGTGTGTTGCGAGAGAGGGGCAAATCCGGGGGAGAAGTTTTTGCTCCCTCTTCTCTGCAAGATTTCCTGTGACTTAAGTCACAGTAAGTGACTTAAGTCTACATGTGTAAGAGCCCAAATGCCAGCTCAATGGCGACCATGGCAACTGGTAGGTGTTCTGGTCTTCCAATAGCAGGAAGTAAGACCTGTGGGCTCTCAGGCAGTCACCGGTTTGGGTTGCTTACCAAAGCTCTAAGTGGAAGCATTCCCCCCTGCCAGTTCTGGAATAGTCCTGGGTATGTGTGTGGTGGGAGGTATGTGTGTATTTAAAGCAGAGGAAATTCTGCAGGAGGGTGGCCAAGAAGACAGACTAAGCAGAGAGATGTATCACCACTACTGAGAAACAGGCTTCTGTGAGCCAGTGAGACATTTATCCAACAACATGAAACCAGCCTCCATTCCCTTTAGACGACACCATTGAAGATGTAGCCACATCTTTGTCCCTCACCTTCACGAGGTGGGGTGTAACACACGTGGGTTTAATGTAAGAAATACAGTTTGGAAACAGAAGATCTGGATTTAAATCCCAGCTCTGTCACTCACCTGCTGTGGACCAGGAGCAGGACCTCTCTGAGGTTATGTCTTCACATGGAGATGGCGGTAAGACCCACTCCAAAGGGTCTTAAAGTTGAACCTACCACAGCTGGTGAATGTGACATGTTCTGTAAGTTTACAGCACTGTAGAAATAAATCACGTTACTATTAACGTTATTGAAGAAATTAACTTAGCACGGTGCACCATGTGATTTATCATGGGTCCCCTGTGAGATATCAGCTACAGAGGGGACACCCACAGTGCCAGACATTGCCACAGCTAGAACTGGTGCACCGTTCTTTTCCTAAACGAACAACAAATGAACAAAATCTTACCAGAGTCAAAAGACAACCGTCCCTTCTGCTTTGTTGCCTTCTTGAAAGGCAGCCTACCGCTGGCTAGTCCCTTCTGTGTGGGGAAGAGCAGAGGAAGCCCCTTTGCTGGTTGTGTGGATTGTGGTTCTGTGCGTAGCCCACACCCTGCCTTCTCTGGGCTCACAGCAGTTCTCAGCCTTTTCCCTCAAGGTGCAAGACAGATGGTGCTCGCAAGTGTGACATTCACCATGTGCTTCCCACAGAGCTCAGACTGCCTCTCTCCAGCCCCTTTTCCTGTGTCAGAACGAGTTTCCTCACTGTGAGATGGGAAGATCGTAACCCCCTCACTAAGCAACAATATTGTGCATATAATCACGTATCCACTCTGATTTCAAATCTTTGGTAGGTCCTGTTACTGATAGTAAGTGACTTGTCACAACTGATTGACACCTGGTGGTAAACCTGGAAGTCAAGACTGAGAACGAATGTCTTCATCTGCAAGTGAGGTCAGGAATTGGCTTATGCGTCTTAGTATTTCCAATGCCCAGCATGTGGTACGAGCTCAGTGCCGACTTGAATTGGAAGGAGAATCCTCCCAGCTCCTCACATATGAGCTGTGGGGCAATTCCAAGCCCAGAGGTGCTGGCTGGTTAGTCAGAGCCCTTTCTGGAGCACTGCAGTCACGAGACAGGATGAGACAGGGGCTCTACGAGGGATTTCACTGCTAGAACGAGAAGCCAGCTCCCTTCACGTTCCGTGGTAGTGACAGCTTTAAGTGGAAGACTTAGTGCCTACCTTCTTTCATGTCTGCCTTTGAAGGTGGTCTCTTGCCAGCAAGAGGTGCCTGAGGTTTGGGCTTGGTGGAGATTGGACGAACTAAGCTTGCAGGTGCTTCTGCTCAGAGAATACAAGTGAACAGCCAAAGTAGATCTTTAGGTGCAAGGCAAAGAGGTGCATTCTGAGCGCTGTTCCTGAAGACATTCAAAGGCACATGCTTTTATGTGGGTCCTTGGGTGGATCTACAGCTCCAGGGGATCTGTGGGTATCAGGACCAATGCTGGCGTGGATTTTCCCTTCCAGATATGAAAGACCCTGCCAGGGCAGCAGCCTGAGCTTACACCCTCACGTAGGAGCCGTCTAGAGGCTGGCAGCCCACAAGAGTGGGTTGAGATCACCAATGTGTGGAGAACCTTCTGGATAATTTGTCACAAGTGTGCTAATGGCTCTGGGGGCCAAGAACAAATTGGTCACCCAGCATATTTTTGAGATTAGAATGTATGAATGAGTCGCTCTGTGAATTATTTGTTATTTTCTCGCCACGGCTCAGGAGAAAACTAGATCTGATGGGCTTGGCCTGTGAGGCAAAGCAGGGCTTGTGAGGTAAAGCCTCGTGGTTGGTTCGGCCTTAGGGATGGGCAAAATGGCCTCACAGTCTGAAAACCTCCCCGGTGGTACCAGGCCAGCTTGAAAGTTGACCAAGTCAGAAATATGAGGAGGTTTCATTCCAGCTCTTGAAAGAAGGGGATTGTAAGTGGTGAATAAGAAAAGAGAGGTGGGGTTTCCCTGGTGGCGCAGTGGTTGAGAGTCTGCCTGCCGATGCAGGGCATACGGGTTCGTGCCCCGGTCCGGGAGGATCCCACATGCCGTGGAGCAGCTGTGACTGTGAGCCATGGCCGCTGAGCCTGCACGTCTGGAGCCTGTGCTCCGCAACGGGAGAGGCCACAACAGTGAGAGGCCCGCGTACCGCAAAAAAAAAAAAAAAAAGAGGAACTAGAGGAGCCAAACACATTGGGCATCAGGGAGAGGTGTGCGTTGACAGTCGGCTATCACCCACTACACGGGAGGACTCAGCTGTGGCTTAGGGGTGGGCTTTGCGGTCAGGCCAGAGCCAGGTGTCAGTCCTGGCCCTGCCACTTAGTCCCTGTGGAACCTGAGTGAATCATTAGCCCCTCTGATCATCAGTTTCTTCACTGTGAGATGGAAAATCGTGACTTCCTCACTGAGCTGTGGTCGGGATGTAGTCAAGTTAGTATGTGAGGTGCTTGCCATTGTGCCTGGCACAGAGCAAGTACAGTGCTTGGTGTTGTTCTTGTGGTTGCAGTGTGACTGTTACCATTACCAGTGCTGCATAACAAACAGCACAAATTTAGTAGCCAAAAAACAACCATTTTGTCATGCTCATGGATTCGATGGGTCAGGGATTCAGAAAGGACAGAGGCTCATCTCTGTTCCATGATGTCTGGGACATCAACTGGGAAGTTCAAAATCTGAGATATCTCAGTGGTTGGAAGCTAGTGTCTTCCGAAGGCTCATTCACTCACAGGTCTGGTGCCTGGCCTGGGTGAGACTTGAAGATGAGGACTGCTGACAGAGGGCCTGCACTTGGCCTCTCCAGGTGGCCTCCTTACAGCATGGCATCTCAGGGTAGTTGAACTTCTAACATGGTGCCCGGCTTCTTCCAGAGTGAGCATCCCAAGAGAAATAGGCAGAAGCTGAATCGCCTTTTCTGACTTGGACTCAGAAGTGGGCTGCTTCTATTGGTTACAAGAAAGCCTTTGAGGCTGGCTGCCTATAGTCAAAAGGAGGGGATTTCTGGATGGAATTAGTATTAAAGAATGTGTAGCCATGATTTAGAAACACCAAAGTGAATGTAGAAAAGAATGATGCTTTATGCTTACAGTTTAAAAAGCCATTCACTTAAAAATTTTTTTAAATTTATATTATTGAAGTATAGTTGATTTATAATGTGTTAATTTCTGCTGTACAGAAAAGTGATTCAGTTACACGTACTATACATTCTTTTCCGTATTCCTTTCCATTATGCTTTATCACAGGGTATTGAATATAGTTCCCTGTACAATACAGTAGGACCTTGTTGTTTATCCATTCTATACATAATAGTTTACATCTGCTAATCCCAAACCTCGAGTCCATCCCTCTCCCACCCCTCCTCCCCCTTGGCAACCACAAATTTGTTCTCTATGTCTGTGAGTCTGTTTCTCTTTCATAGGAAAGTTCATTTGTGCCATATTTTATTTTTTTGTATTTTTCTATTTTATTTTTTTATTAGTCATCCATTTTATACATATTAGTGTATATATGTCAATCTCAATCTCCCAATTCATCTCACCACCACTATCACCCCTGCCACTTTCCCCCCATGGTGTCCATACATTTATTCTCTACGTCTGTGTCTCTATTTCTGCCTTGCAAACCGGTTCATCTGTACCATTTTTCTAGATTCCACACATATGCATTAATATATGATATTTGTTTTTCTCTTTCTGACTTACTTCACTCTGTATGACAGTCTCTAGGTCCATCCACGTCTCTACATGTGACCCAGTTTCATTCCTTTTTATGGCTGAGTAATATTCCATTGTATATATGTACCACTTCTTCTTTATCCATTCATCTGTCCATGGGCACTTAGGTTGCTTCCATGACCTGGCTATTGTAAATAGTGCTGCAATGAACATTGGGTTGCATGTGTCTTTTTGAATTATAGTTTTCTCTGGGTATATGCCCAGTAGTGGGATTGCTGGGCCATATGGTAACTCTATTTTTAGTTTCTTAAGGAACCTCCATACTGTTCTCCATAGTGGCTGTATCAGTTTACATTCCCACCAACAGTGCAAGAGGGTTCCCTTTTCTCCACACCCTCTCCAGCATTTGTTGTTTGTAGATTTTCTGATGATGCCCATTGCATTTCTCTAATAATTAGTGATGTTGAGCAGCTTTTCATGTGCTTCTTGGCCATCTGTATGTCTTCTTTGGAGAAATGTCTATTTAGGTCTTCTGTCCACTTTTTGATTGGGTTATTTGTTTTTTTAATATTGAGCTTCATGAGCTGTTTATATATTTTGGAGATTAATCCATTGTCTGTTGATTCATTTGCAAATATTTTCTCCCATTCTGAGGGTTGTCTTTTCATCTTGTTTATAGTTTCCTTTGCTGTGCAAAAGCTTTTAAGTTGCATTAGGTCCCATTTGTTTGTTTTTATTTCCATTACTCTAGGAGATGGGTCAAAAAAGATCTTGCTGTGATTTATGTCTTCTTCCTATGTTGTCCTCTAAGAGTTTTATAGTGTCCAGTCTTACATTTAGGTCTTTAATCCATTTTGAGTTTATTTTTGTGTATGGTGTTAGGGAGTGTTCTAATTTCATTCTTTTACATGTAGCTGTCCAGGTTTCCCAGCACCATTTATTGAAGAGGCTGTCTTTTCTCCACTGTATATCCTTGCATCCTTTGTCATAGATTAGTTGACCATAGGTGCATGGGTTTATCTCTGGGCTTTCTATCCTGTTCCATTGATCTATATTTCTGTTTTTGTGCCAGTACCATATTGTCTTGATTACTGTAGCTCTGTAGTATAGTCTGAAGTCAGGGAGTCTGATTCCTCCAGCTCAGTTTTTTTCCCTCAAGATTGCTTTGGCTATTCGGGGTCTTTTGTGTCTCCATACAATTTTAAGATATTTTGTTCTAGTTCTGTAAAAAATGCCATTGGTAGTTTGATAGAGATTGCATTGAATCTGTAGATCGTGTTGGGTAGTATAGTCATTTTCACAATATTGATTCTTCCAATCAAAGAACATGGTATATCCCTCCATCTGTTTGTGTCAGCTTTGATTTCTTTCATCAGTCTCTTATAGTTTTCTGAGTACAGGTCTTTTACCTCCTTACACAGGTTTATTCCTAGGTATTTTATTCTTTTCACCATTCATTTCATGCAATGGTGAATGGGGTTGTTTCCTTAATTTCTCTTTCTGATATTTCTTTCTTAGTGTATAGGAATGCCAGAGATTTCTGTATATTAATTTTGTATCCTGCAGCTCTACCAAATTCACTGATCTCTAGTAGTTTTCTCTTGGCATCTTTAGGATTATCTATGTATAGAATCATGACATCTGCAAACAGTGACCGTTTTACTTCTTCTTTTCCAATTTGGATTCCTTTTATTTCTTTTTCTTCACTGATTTCTGTGGCTAGGACTTCCAAAACTATGTTGAATAATAGTGTGTGCCATATTTTACATTCCACATATAAGTGATTTCACATGGTATTTGTCTTTCTCTTTCTGACTTACTTCACTTAATATGATCATCTCTAGGTCCATTCATGTTGCTGCAAATGCAATTATATCATTCTTTTTATGGAAAAAGCCCAATCACTTAATCCTCACAGTACCTTTGAGAGGTGGGCAGGCAAGTAATATGACCCCATTTGGCATTGTGGAAACAGGCTCAGAAAGGCCAGTTACTTCATTCCGCTGACTGAAGTGTTTTTACAAGATGCCCTCTCTGGTCCCTTTCATCTCTGAATTATGGTAGCTTTCTGTTCCTTGCAGAAAGAGGCAGTCCTGAAAAGTTGGCTTTAGTGAAGGAAGCAGTTTGACTAGACCTCTATTTACTGTTTCAACAATTTCTGTGACTTCCTGGGGCAAACTGAATTGATTCCACTTAGTCCACACCTGGATTCTGAAGGCAGCTAATTTTAGATTTCTTGGTTCAGTGCCAAGTATCAAAGCAGCCTTGAAAGAATCATCTTTGCTCAATTGGAGTACAAATTCCTTCAAAAGCGATCAATTCTGGTGCCTCATCTTAAGATAAGAAAACCCCCATTTATCACATAACTTTAAGCTGAAACATTTCAGCCAAAGCAGGAAAAGTGAAAAATCAAGATCACCTTTAAGCATATGACTCACTGAGCAAGTAAATATATCAAGAATGAAGATTTTGATGAATATAAAATTATTAAATTTATATGGATGCAGTTCACTTTACTCAATACTTGTGGTCCTGATTGGTGAGTGAAAATTAAACATTTTTACCTTAAGTCCATTTTAATTGACTCAAGAGTGATACAAGAATGAGGAATTTCCTCGTAAAAGACTCCTGTGAAATTTGCTTCCTAATTTCAATTTTATAAATTTGGGTTTCTAGAAACTGGATTTTCTTAAAATGTGCTCAACCTGTACCACATAGTTTCCTAGTCACTGTTAAAAACTCTGATTTTAGGAACTTCCCTGGTGGTGCAGTGGTTAAGAATCTGCCTGCCAATGCAGGGTACACGGGTTTGATCCCTGGTCCAGGAAGATCCCACATGCCACACAGCAACTGAGCCCGTGTGCCACAACTACTGAGCCTGTGCTCTAGAATCCGTGAGCCACAACTGCTGAAGCCCACGTGCCTAGAGCCCGTGCTCCACAACAAGAGAAGCCACCACAATGAGAAGCTCACGCACCGCAAGGAAGAGTAGCCCCCGCTCGCCGCAACTAGAGGAAGCCCGAGATCAGCAACGAAGACCCAACGCAGCCAAGAATAAAATAAAGTAAATTAATTAATTAAAAAAAAAAGATTCTGATTTTAGAAATTTTGGATCTTTTCTCTGTTGAAACGTCCACGTTGAAAATGACATTAACCAAGTTTGTTTCCTTTTACTTTATTCAAGATTTGTATTAAAAAAAAAAACAAAAAAAAACTAGGGGAAGGGTGATAAAAAGGAGAACCACAAAGGAACATTGACCAAAACTTAGATCCAAGCATGTTCTTTTCTGATGGCTTTGGAAACCTAGTGAGAGATTAGTACAAATCTACCAGCACCATCCCCACTACTTCTTTGTTGAAGGACCCAGTAACATTTTTTTGAGATGTACACAATGCCCTGTGGCTAATGCAGATCACCTTGCAATTTGAAACTTAATGATAAGTTAAACTTTTTAAGAAGAATTTAAGCTGGCATGGCACAGTAGTAAGACTACATAAGCATCCGGTCAAGTGTTCATTCAGCACCTTCGTTGTGTTCAGCATTGTGCTTAGGCGTCATGGGGAACAAAAGAAGCATTAGGCACTATTTCTACACCTGTACATCCCAATCTAGCTGGAGGGCTGAGACACACACACAGGCTACAGTGGACAAGCCAGCTTCCTATACAACATTATAACAGGCAAGAATATAGTTCCAGGTATGTGATGCTATTGAAGAATAAATAGGTCAGTCTATCAAGTGCTATTAATTATGTTGTATAGACAATAAGGATGAAAGGAGAATTGGTGAAGGCAGAAATAACATTATAGCCCTGTGTTTATGAAGCTTTTAAAACATTTTCCTATTCATTATTTTACATATTTATGACAACGTTGGACAAACTCTGAGCCAGGATCATAACTCTTGTTTTATGAGCGGAGGAAATTGAGTTCCTGGAAGGACTTTTATCTCAGGGATCTCATGGACATGAACCCAGAGACTCTGCCTACAAATCGGATACTCTTTTCCCTGCATGACACTGACCCCACATGTGGCAGCCTTTTTTTTTTTTTTTTTGCGGTATGCGGTCCTCTCACTGTTGTGGCCTCTCCCATTGCGGAGCACAGGCTCCGGACGCACAGGCTCAGCAGCCATGGCTGACGGGCCCAGCCACTCTGCAGCATGTGGGATCTTCCAGGACCCGGGCACGAACCTGTGTCCCCTGCATCAGCAGGCGGACTCTCAACCACTGTGCCACCAGGGAAGCCCTTTTTTTTTTTTTTTTTTTAATTGATGCACCGCGTGGCATATGGGATCCCAGTTCCCCGACCAGGGATAGAACCCGTGCCCCCTACCGTGGAAGCGTGGAGTCTTAACCACTGGACCACCATGAAAGTCCAGTGACAGCCTTTTAAAAGAAGGGTTTTCTCTAGAGGGGACTTGAACTGGGCCTTGAAGGAGAGGCAAGGGATGGGCAATCTGAGAAGTCTGGGCATTCGAAGAACACAAGAAGCTACACCAGAGCAAAAGGACAGACAGGCAGCATGTAGGAGGCAGTAGAAAATGAGCCTGGCTGTAGTGGCTGGTTCTCATGGGGGAATAAAGTGCAGGGAGCTTGGACAGGGAGAGGTGGGCTGATCTCAGGAGGCCTCGATTTCTGGGCTGAAAATGGTACGGAGCCACTGGAACCCAGAGGTGATATGAAGTATTTTTAACAATATTCAACTGGACCCAGTCATTCTGGGAATTCATGGATATAAAGAAGTAACCTTAAATATGGAAAAGCAATTGCAGAAAGATGGTCATCACAGCTTTATTGGCACCAACATGCCAATAGTGGTTAGGTTAGGCTATGATTGGTTCTTTTTATGCCCATATTTCCCAAATTTTCTACATTTGGGGATAGTGATGTGCTTCCAGATACATGAACATTTATGAATGAGCATCCTATGAGGCCATTATAACTGGTCCCCAGGGAGATATGTTCCTGACATAATTTATGACCAGTTTATTATCAGCATTCCCTTGGGGTTGATTGGCCCATGTCTTTATCTTTTCCGCATCCTGTAGAACTGTTCTAATGCAGCACGTAGTCAAGAAACATGCGTGCGTGCACACACAGACACACCACTTTAGAGCACAGCACACTCACAAGCTAATATCTAGTGGGTTATTTAACCATTAAAATAACTCCATGCGTGTTTTTCTTTGGAAAGCAAACCTTCTACTTACTATGAGTCAAAAGACTGCCAACAGGAAATTAGGATTATTAATGGCTGAGAGATCACCAGAGGTAAGCCAAACAGACTGGAAAAAGCCAGGCAAGCAGAGGAAAGCATAGGAGAATACACCAACACACTGGCGAGGGCAAAAGATAGTGCTGATTCTCCATTCTGGCTGAGTTAGTGCTATGGCAACTCTAATGGGGAAAGCCATTATTTTTATTTTTTATTTTTTAAATTAATTTTTATTGGAGTATAGTTGATTTACAATGTTGTGTTAGTTTTTGCTGTACAGCAAAGTAAATCAGTTGTACATATATCCACTCTTTTTTAGATTCTTTTCCCGTATAGGTCATTAAAGAGTATTGAGTAGAGTTCCCTGTGCTATGCAATAGGTTCTTATTAGTTATCTATTTTATATATAGTAGTGTGTATATGTCAATCCCAATCTCCCAATTTATCCCTTACCCCCCATTCCTTCTTGGTAACTGTAAGTTTGTTTTCTACATCTGTGACTCCATTTCTGTTTTGTAAATAAGTTCATTTGTACCATTTTTTTTAGATTCCACATATAAGTAATATCATATGATATTTGTCTTTCTCTGACTTACTCAGTATGACAATCTCATTATTTTAAAAATAATGAATGCAGTAGGCTGAATAACGGCCCCCAAAGATCTCTGGAACCCATTAATGCTGCCTTATAGGAAAAAGTATCTTTGTAGATGTGATTAAGTTCAGGGTCATGAGATAGGGACATTATCCTGGATTATCTAGAAGGGCCCTAAATGCAATCACAAGTGTCCATATGAGAGGCAGGGAGATATTTGACACAGACAGAAGAGGAGAAGGTAATGTGACCACAGGGGCAGCGATCGGAGTGATGCAGCCACAAGGCAAGGAATGCCGACAGTCACCAGAACCTGAAAGAGGCAAGGAACAGATTCTTCCTTAGAGACTTCAGAGGAAGCACGACCCTGCCAACACCCTGATTTCGGATGAGTGAAACTGATTTCAGACCTCTGGCCTCCAGAACACAAGAGAATACATTTGTGTTGTTTTAAGCCCCCAAGTCTGTGGCAATTTATTACAGCAGCCACAGGAAACTAATGCAGTGAAAATCTATAACACTGGAATGGTAGACTCCTCTGGAAAAAAGGTGGGATACAGAAGGAAGGGCAGATGTGGTCAGGCATGAAGTGCTGAAGAAGGGCTGGGATGCTGAGAATTATGGAAGGATGAGCTGGACTTGGTCTAATTAGCTGTGAAGAGTGAAGGAAGGCAATGGTGCCTGGGAGCTGGCTCCTACTGGCTCACAAGAGTCATTGTGCACATCTTCCCCCAGTCCACATTCAGAACCATCGTGTTGGTATAGCTTGAAATCAGCCGTGGTGAGAGTATTTACACCTTGGAAATTGGCAAACACTACTAAGCAGGGCTTTCTGCCAGCGAACCAGTTGTTAAACATTTGCCACAGAGTAAAAGGAGGAGAAAAAACAGAAGATGGATTCTTTTTAGAACTAGAAGACCAACATTGTCATTTGCTCATCTCACTCCTTGCATAAACATTATGTGCCACCAAAAGAAAGGGGAATATTGGAAAAGTGATCTAATTTTATAGCTTTTAATTCAGTGTGAGATTTGGAATTCCTCCTTGCATTTACTTTATTTATATGTATATTATATTCTACTTTAGGTCACATGGTGGGTCAGGAACAGGGGATACAATAATGCTTTAAGACATAGTTTCGGGGACCTCCCTGGTGGTCCAGTGGTAAAGAATCCGCCTTCCAATGCAGGGGACGCAGGTTCGATCCCTGGTCGGGGAACTAAGATCCCACATGCTGCAGGTCACCTAAGCCCTCACGCCACAACTACTGAATTCGTGTGCCACAACTAGAGAGAAACCTGAGCACTGCAACAAAGATCCCGCATGCCACAACTCAGACCTGATGCAACCAATAAAACAAACAAATAAATAAATAAAAATATAAAAAAAATGTAGTCTCAGCTTCGTGGAGAAGACAGAATTACATCCCCGCAGGGGACGCGGGTTCGTGCACCAGTCCTGGAAGATCCCACATGCCGCAGAGTGGCTGGGCCCGTGAGCCATGGCCACTGAGCCTACGCATCCGGAGCCTGTGCTCTGCAACGGGAGAGGCCACAACAGTGAGAGGCCCGCGTACCGCAAAAAGAAAAATAACAGCATATCACGAAGATAATGTGTGGGAAAAGTAGGGGTGGGATGAGGACTTCCCAGATGAGGTGACCTTTGCTCAGTCTGAAGGAAGAGTAAACATTTGCTAGACATGGAAAATCATGGGGGAAGAGGGCAATTTAAATGGCAAGACTTGCAGTGACCCAATGGGGAGAGAAGAAAGTGAAGAGTGCTGTATGGATGGGAGGTTGACAAGGATGGTGATCAAAGGAACTACTTTCCTCTACAGAAGAGTTAAAAGTTAAATTCACAAGGTTATTGAGTGTGGCCAACTCAAGTCCAACCTGAACTGGCATTAATAATCAAGGTATCTGGTTCAAGGAATGGAGTCAGGCACAGCACCAGGGACTTAGGAGGAACCAGTCCTTTGTGATGGATGGATGAAAGAGATCAAGGAGATCAAGCTGGGTGGAGAAAAGGACATGGCAATTAGGATGTAACCCTCTGTGAGAGGAGAGGAGAGGAGGTGGGAGCAGGCCAGTGGGGGCAGTGGTGGAGCTGGGAACTGGAGTGGAATTCAGAAGACAGTGCAGAAGTCCAGATAAGCAGGCTAGCCTCAGACAGTGTGAGTTCAGCTGGTTCTGCGCTCCATGAAGATGGACAATGACTGTCTACTGCTTAGTCCCAACACCTAGCTCAGCACTTAACACTGAGTGGTTATTCAATAAATATGGGCTGGAGAAATAAATGAATGAGGGTTCTGTTTATTTGTTGTTCTCCTAGGGTTCTGTTTATTCCAGAGACCCTGGACACAGGGAAGCAGGCATCTCCATCTTCTTAAGGTGAGGGCCTTCCAATGAACCAGCAGGCTTGGCTCTCGGTCAGAATCAGAGGCGCTCTTGTTCTGTTATCCTGCTGGCGGGTGGGTGAGACTGGAGCAGGCAGGGATCTCCAGGACCTTAGTGAGCAAAGGTCTAGAGCTATGAATCAGGGTGGCATGTGCAGGAAACACAGGCAGTTAGATATGGCCGGAGCATGGTGGGGGGTGGGGGGTAGTAGTGGGAGATGGAACCCGAGTGTCATGTTAAAGGATCCAGATTTTATCCTGAAAGCAATGGGGAGCTACTGGAAGGTTTTAAACATAGGAACAACGAAGTCAATTTCACATTTGGGAAAGGCCACTCTGACAGCCGTGCAAATTAGATCGAAAGGCAAGAGGCAGGGAAACTCATTAGGAGGCTGTTTCAATAGTGCAAGTGAGGTCCTCATCTAACATAGTGGTGCTGGGACACGGGAGGAGACAAAATCAAGAGCTATTTAGGAGGGTCAGTCAACAACCTGGGGTTAAAGACAGCAAGTTCTGTAGATGTGATGATGCGATGCTCTTACTCAAGACAGGGATCCTGGTGGAAATCAGGGGGTGGTCCTCACACTGACCGTAGCAACACAGGGCATGGAAACCACAGCTAGTACTTCTGGACACTGGATACTACTTCTAGAACCTGGACATGGCAGCACCTACCCTCGCCAGAATGGAGCCCCTCAGTGCATGCATTTTTGAGCCTGGCTTCCCACTCAAAGGCAGGTTTCAGGTGTATCTGATTGCCAGAGCCCAGGTCACATGCCTGCACTTCAAGGGAAGGTGGGAAAGTGAGCAACTAGACTCTGTCTGCTTTCCACTTAAACTCTTAAGGTGGAGAATTCTCTGAAGAAGGCCATTCAGGGGGGCTTGCCAACCATTTTAAAAAATGACAAATGTTCACTAAAAATATGAAGAATGAGGAAAACAAAGAAGACCAAGACCAGAACCCAGAGGAAAGCAAATATTTAAGGGGTACAGGGTATAGAGTCAGTGAAGGAATCCAAGAAGGAAGAACCAGGAACTAAAAGGAGATTCAGAAGAGTAGAGGGTACGGTGTTGCAGGAGCCCTGGGAAGAGCGGGCTTTGAGCAGGACTGAACAGCCCCTGGAGTGGACAATTAAGAGGTGGTCAGTAGCTTGTGGCGGAGCATTTTCAGGGGCAAGTGGAAAGCCAGAGTATAGGAGGCTCACGAGTGAGTCGTGTTAGTAAAGACAGAGTGTAGACCTCTCTTCAAGAAGTTTGGCTTGGAAGGGGAGAACAAAGAAAGAGAAAGGAGTGGCACTGAGTGGGAGGGTGTGGATTTGGGTTTTCGAGCCTGGAGCACATCAAGTATGTTTATAGGAGTACATGCTGGGCCAACCCTGTGTTCCCCGAGGATGCCCACGGGCTGTGCGGAGAACCAATTTAGTAACAGCCTCTCCCTTTCTGCTGCTCTGAGAAAGTTGCTGTGTTCAGCAAAAAGTATTCGTGTTCTTTTTAAGGTTCTAAACTACCCATGAAGCTTTCCTATTTTTCGGGATTAAGAACACAGACCATCTCAACTTTACATCTAGCGTTTGCAAATGTTCACTGCAAAAGGCATCCTGAGAGGGTGGAGGGGGTCTGTGGCTTAGGAAGGGGACCCTGGGATTGAGCACCACCTTGTAGTATCTGCATCTGGAGCATCCTTTCCAGCTCTGGGACAGTAATGACACCCAGCTCAGGCTCCTCTGGAACATGGGCTGGTGGCCACTGCTGCCCACTTCCTTCTGTGCCTGTCCTGGGAGGCTCAGCAAGCTGGATGCTCTCCTCTGGCCCCACATGCTTACAAATCCAAGAGCTGATCCACAGTCAGCTGCCTTTGCCCAGGGAGAGCTCAAGAAGAGCATCAGACCTCTGTCAAATTATTCATTAAAGTTGCAGCCTTCTATCACTCCAAAGACCTCTAACTAACCTCTAAACTCACACAAGTACTGTGTATGAGTGAATAAAAGCTTCTGTCTTCTGAAGAGCTCTAAGCAATTTCCCTCATCTTATCACATACCCTCAGAAATATGCCCAGGAGTAAAATTTGTGAATAACCTCACTTTTTAGATGAGGAAACCGACGAAGGAGTGAGTAAGGCAGGAAGGCGCCCCTGCCCTACACACACAGTTACGAACACCTGGCAGAGACGAAACCAAAATCCAGGACCCTTTTTTTTTTTTTTTTTTGCGGTATGCGGGCCTCTCACTGTTGTGGCCTCTCCCGTTGCGGAGCACAGGCTCCAGACACGCAGGCTCAGCGGCCATGGCTCACGGGCCCAGCCACTTTGCGGCACATGGGATCCTCCCGGACCGGGGCACAAACCCGTGTCCCCTGCATCGGCAGGCAGACTCTCAATCACTGAGCCACCAGGGAAGCCCAGAGAAATGCATTTTTATCACCCACCTTTCACTGGCATGAAAGAGTTTAGCCCAAGAAGCTAATGTTTAGTAAATTCTGAATAACAAGAAAAGTCCATGACAAAGCAGTCCTTGGAAGCAACTGAACAGTGGGCCACACTGCTCCCCAACAGATGATGTTGACAAAAGCTCTATTCATTTGCTGCAGGGTGAAATAATCTGTCATCAAAGTGCCCAACTCCTTGCAGGCAGGCAGAGGCTTAATCCAGCTGCCAATCTCTGCTGGCCCCGCCAAGCCGGCAGCATCCCTTTCCCCTTTTCTTCTACCATATGGTCTCCTGACAGAACAAGCAGGTAACATGGAGAGTCTGCTTCTGCCCCACATGGTGGGCTCCACCTGGCTTTCTGAAAGGGTCTGTTTGTTTGTGGGAAGAGAGTTGATGGCACCCACAAGACCTCCAACCCCCAGAAGCCCCAGCCATCATACAAGAAGTGATGTACCTGCCGTGTAGGGCAGACATGTTTGTGCCTGATTTCTAGCTATGGTTCCCTGGAGATAATTAAATTAAAAAGAAATGCCTTTGGGTCTTGGCCCAGCTCAAAGTCAAGTTAGAGAAGGCCTGGAAGGAGAAACTGCAGAGTTTCTCTTTGGGCTAATCGCTTTCATTTGCAGTTTCTTTCTTCTTTCAGACACCATGTCAGCTTGCTTCCTAAGGGGATTTCCTTGTGGGGAAGACATGAAATCCATTGAATTTGGCTAAGCATCCCATTTAATGAGGGCAATAAATCATGTCAGTGAGGGAGGTCTGGGAGAGCCCAACCAAGGAAGGCGGACAGGAGTTTCTGTAGGAATGGAGGGCAGACATCTGCCTCAGGCTCAGCCCCATTTATCATCAGCAATACAGTGGGGAAAACAAGGTTTCAAAGGAAACTGCCCAAGAGAGAGACCCACATTCTCTCTTATACTCACTGGTTGCTCATGGAAAGTGCCACTATTGGAGAAGCGCTATGGGCCTCTCAAGGCACCTAACCCTGAAGTAGGCTAGCGATACAGATATTTACCCCTGTTAGAGTTCGTCCTGAGATCTAGAGACTAGGCCTGATCTGGACAACCTTGCCAACTTCATACTTTCCCTAGAGCTGGCCCTGCAGTCGAGCACCATTGGGAATAAGTGATTTTGCCACTAAGTTCCAGTGTGACTAAGACCCTCATCACACTCTGAGCCTTGGCTCTTCCAATCTGTAAATAATAATGTAATGTAATGTAAATAATCTGTAGATAATAATGCCTATCTAACCAGGCAATTGCAAAGGTAAAGCGAGATGGAAGACGTGAAAACTCTGGAAAACTGCTATGTACAGCGTGGTCAGGGTTACTGTTGCATCCAGCCTGCTGCCTTGCAGGATGTGGGTTAATCCAGACTGGCTAGGTTAGATCCACAGGCTTTCCCTGCACTTTCTGTCACCTCCTACTCTGCATCCTCCTGCTCTTCCCCAGCACCTTTATGTGAGATTATACGTTGCCACCATTAAGCTGTAACCCTCCTTTTTAAGGAACAGACAACAATAATGTAGACAGAGAGATGAAAGGTCCACAGGCCAACTGATAATCTCTATACAAAGAGAGACATTAAATAAATACCTATTCACATTATGAGCAAATAATGAAGTCAGTGTACTTAGGAGTAACTTGGTAAGAATGGGCTTGTCTGTACTTCCTGGGTGATTGACCGCTCTCAGAAAAGTCCTCACAACATTTTCCAAAGGAGGGAACCTGGGAAAACACCACCTGCTTGAAACCACATTAGACAAGTGCCTGGAGGAAAAGCCACATCAGCATGTTCTCCCATATGGGCCATCTTTTAACAGTGAAAGAGGCTTATTGGATAACTTTAAGTGAGTTCATTTTTACGAAGCTCCCAATACAGAGGCTGTATGCTACAAAGCAGTGGAAACTGTGATATGTGAGATTTACGGTGTAGTGGGGCTGTTTACAGGGCTACCTGCCTCTGCGTATGCTACTAGCCCACTGTTATGGAAGGTCACCTCCAGATCTTTCTTTTTCCTGGGCTCAAATTTTTCCCTAGCATGATTTGGTACATCAAATAAAACCCTGAGAAGACACAATTAATTAAGTTATAGTCTATTTCCCACTCCCTATTAGATGAAATATTTTAGGAAAAATTATATGGCATAATTTTTTAATGCATCTTAATACAGTTTTAATTTCAAGTGTCTTTTGGGAATACAACTTCCAAAAGAACTTACACTTAGTTTGAGAGATCTTTGGAGAGTGTTGGCCTAGAGTTTGTTTGACAGAGGCTCCATCACAGTAGAGGATTACCATGGATAAAGAAACTGCTACTCTAGAGAGTGGACAGCCAGCGTGCAGCATGCCTGGAGCAAGGGGTCCATGAGGAGGAAGGTGGTTTGCATCCATGGATGCAGATTAAGGAATCTGAGTTTTACTCTGTTGGCAGTAGGGAACCAAAGGGTTTTCTAGCAGGGGAGTAACAATCAAATTAATTCACAGAGTAAGGGAGGCTCTTTGTCTGGAATTGTCATCCCTCTTTCCCCTTCCCACAACACACCTGGGAAGTATTCTTGAATTAGTCTTGGCTCAAAAACTGAAAGCTTGGATGATGATTTATTCCACCACTGTCTTCTGAGGGTCTCTGCTTCCACAGTACAATAGCCAGCGGACTCTTTCGATCCCAAAACAAAAGGAGATTTTTCCAGGAAGCGGTGAAGAGCTATCATGCCACATGACCACACTCCACTAGGAAAAAGCTCTTCACGTGATAAAGTGGCAAATAGCTTAAAAATCATCCAGTCCAATACAAGTGAGAAAACTGAGGTCCAGAGAACAAAAATAATTCATCCAAGACAAGTAAAACTTCAGTAGACATTCATGGAGCACTTCTACATTACAGGCTTGATGCTGGCCACTGGGGATATGTAAAAATAAGACATAGTTCCCATCCTCAAGGAGCTTAGAATCAAGTAGAGGAGCACATAAACATATCATTTTACATTTAATCCCAAGGGGCATTTGGAATTGGAATAGGAGATTGCTACAGTGCTATTCAGCTCTAAATTTCTATGTATAACTGAAAGCAGAAGCATTTAGTGGGGTGGTGAGTGGAGTTGGGTGTTATGGGAAAATAAGAAAGGAATACTTGGCACCAACACAAGGCTTCTTGGAACGGGTTAGTGTTAGAGCCACCCATGGTGGCCAGTCTCCAACATTGAATCATGGCCAGCCTGGGTGACCAGTAGAGTCTGGTAAATGGCACGGTGGAGGTCTCAGATGGCACTGTGGGTTTCACCTCAGTCTCTTGAATCATCTGGTGGGGGCAGTCCCCATACATTGAGGACACACAGGCAGTCCATGGAGAAGCCCATGTGGAGAACTGAGGCCTCCTGCCAACAGCCAAGTGAGTGAGCCTTCTTGGGAGCTAATCCTGCAGCCCTGGTGGACACCGACTACAATCTCATGAGCAAAACTGAGCCAGAACCAAATTCCTGACTCATGGAAATTATGAGAGATAATAATTGATTGTTGTTTCAAACCACTAAGTTTTGGGGTAATTTTGTTATGCAGCAATAAATAATGAACCTAGCACTCGTGTTTAGAACACAGGTCTTCTGTTACCCAACCCAGTAATCTCTGGACTATTTTTCAATTTAGCACCCAAATTTTTTCTGATACCCAAAACTGATCAAATAATTTTTTATTATCCTTACATAAAGGAAGTTGACATTAGGTAAATATAATTTTAAAACATAGGTTGCATTTTTAAAAATAAGGAGTGATTGAAAAAACGTTTATGGAGTTAAGCAGGATACTAATTTCTTTCCAATTCAATATGATGGTGGTGGTATTTCAAAAAGTGCCCTTTTCTTCAATTGCCTTCTTTATATGGTGGCATTTTGGCAAGAGGATTTCTTTTCTGTGTGGTAGCATTTCTGAAATAGTTTTATGTGGGTTTCATTGTTTGTTTGTTTTCTAAATAGTAGGTTACAAAAAAAGCACCCTGTTTCAATTTGTAAAACAATGAACTTCAGCAGAAACCTAGGATGGTTTTGTCAGTGATCTTAAACACAAGAGATTTTTAGTACTCGGGATTTTAATTCTCAGTCTTATTCAGTTTGGGGAAGAATTTCTTTTACCAAAAGTAGACAACAAGGATGGTATCTGTATAGTATATGGGAAACTGCTTCTAATAGGTGTAAATTCCATTTAAGGAGGCCCAGGTGCTCAAGGCAATTAGAGAAAATGGAACCTGGCAGATGGAGAGAAGGTTACTACCAGAGTCCCCTGGGAGCAGGGCTTTTAATCACAGCCCATGTGACAAACACTTAAGGGAGATTTGGGAGATTATTAGAAACCATTAGCACCTTGTCACCCACAGCAATCAAGAGTGTCTTTTGCTTTAAACCTTAAACTATGGCCTTCCACCTTTTCCCTTAGACTGTGATAGACCATGTTTTGGTAGTCACATGGAGCTACTCTGCTTCTAAAACTCCACTGTAAGAAGCTCGTTGGATTATAGCAGCAAGGATGAATGGAGCAAGTGTAGTATCCCTCACCCTAGTTCTCTCTGCTCCTACAATCTTCTAGTTGGCTAACTGTGCTAACTGTGCATCCAAATAGATGTGCTAACTGTGCTAACTGTGCATCCAAATAGATGTCTTCACTCTGACAGCCTGCACCACCCACCTCCCTTTCTCCAGTGCCCTGGGTAAACTCAAAAGGACATCTTTGGGGTTAGGAATGCTGGTTTGAGATGCCAGACCCAGACAACTCTCCATTCCTCTCTCTGCATTGAGGCATCATGGTGTGGAGGTTGGTACATGGACTCTGAGTCCATCACTTACCACATGTTACTTGGACAAGTTATTTAACCTCTTTGAAGCTAGTTTTTAATTTCAACATGCATTCCTTGCAGTGTCATTGTAAGGATTAAAATAATAATAATGATGATAACAATAGTTGACAGTTATTGAGCACTTGATATATGCCAGGCATTGTTCTAACTGTTTTCTGGATACTGACACATGTAATCCTCACAACAACCTCATGAAATAGGCACTTTCGTCATCCTCACTTAGCTGATGAGGAAACCGAGGCACAGAGAGGTTAAGAAACATCCCCATGGTCACAGAGCCAACAAATGTCAGAGTGAGGTTTCAAATCCGGGCGGTCTGACCTGAGCTAGTGATCTTAATACTACACTGTAATGTCTCCATAGAGGTATCAGACATTAATAATAATATCTATTATTATTTGGCATGTTCTTCCCAAGTTGCAAGCTACTGTCTTAGTCTGGGCCTTGCTGCATTGCTGACGTTGGGATGTCGAGGGGATATGGGACCCAACCACCAACCTCTACCACTCACTGATGGTCTTAGAACTTCCTCCAAGTACTAGCATCTTGAATTACATCTGACTCTGGTGAGCATATTTTCTGAAGCCATCTGGCAGATTTCGGCGCTGGTCACTTGATGTCAGCCAAGCAAGGACTCCAGAGCAGAGACCAGCAGGCAGAAAGCCAAGCTCTACCCCGGGTCATCTGCAGCTGCTATCAATGAAGCCGGTGACAGAGGATGTGGAAGTCAGCGGGAGCACTTTCATCCGAGGCTGAACACAAGGATGTCAGCTGAAAACACAGCCGGTGCTCTGGAGTAATTCCTAACTTCCTATTAGAAATAAACAAAAAGCCCGCTCTACTGAATTTCCCACTCAGCTTCTCGGCTTGGCAGCCAGTCCCTAATGCCTATCACCTAAGATAGCAAAGATATTAGGCTGGATCACTGGACTAGAACAAAAAGGATGGGAAAGGCCATCCCCACCCTGACCTCTGCTCCACAGAACAACTGATCCTGTGGGAATCCAGATGCATCAGGGCCGGAAGGGGACAGAGGACCGGGGGTTGGGAGCAGACAGGACTGAATACAAAGACAAAAGGAGGAAAAGAATGTTGAGTGAGCAGAGGAGACAAGCCCAAGCGCCCTCTTTCCCTGCACCTCGCTGGAAGTCCCGGGCCCACCCAGGGCACACTGACCAAGTCCACCAGGTGAGGGCTGGTGCCAACCCTGACGGCTGATGGGGGTCGGGAGATTCTCGCTGAGGATTCGGAGGTGGTGCTCTGTGGGATTAAATGGATGTCCCAGCTTGTGGATGAGGAGGGAAGGCTCCTCCCCACAGCCAGCCCCTTAGGTTTGTGCTGTTTACGCCTGTATGCATGAGAAAGAGCATCTTTGTGGACTGACTTTGTGTGCTGACTTGGCTAGGCCTGGCAGCTGTTGTCAGCCTTTTGTGTCACCATGAACGGCCTTCCAGGTGACAAGATAACTGCCTGATCTGACTTGCCTTCTTCTTGATGATTTTGTGCCACCATATCACATGTTCAGGGTTTTCAAGGCTGGAACTTCAGAAACTGTTTTCTTCTTCCATGTACTAAACTCGATTTCTAGGCACATTCTATCCCCTTAGGGCAAGGCTGAGTACATCATTTGCGAGGCTCAGTACAAAATGAAAGCGTAGGGCCCCTTGTTCAGAATTTATGAATAATGACAAGATGGCAGCAGCAGAGCGTTAAACACGCATGGGAACCTTCTGAGCCTGGGCTCTGCATATGTTACCCATCTATGAAGCTGGCCCTGCCTCAGGGCCTAAGAGGCTAAATTTCTGTAGGTAAGGCTAACTGAGCCAAACATTATACAGTACATATTTTTAGTCATTTTTTTATTTTTAGAAGAGTATAACACTGTACTAAAAGATCAAAGCATAAAGATTTTAACCAGTCATTACTGGATTTATAAAAATGTAAAGGGCCTTAAACCCCGGAGGTATGAGCATCTAGGTATGTCACTCATTAACACGTAACTGTTTTTGATCACTGCGTAACATAAACCTAATTTTCTCCCCGCTTTGGTGGCACTGTATTTTCCGTCTCACAGGCTTCTCTATAGCCCTGAAGTACCTCCTCTAACCAGAGCGGGGGTCACCTAAGATGTGGCAGCTGCCACAAAGCCATGCCAATCAGGAAGGACCAGTTTCCAAGGGAAGGGAAGCTCATATCCCAGCTGTACAGCTAGAAACCTAGGGACCAGAATCTGGGAGATAAACTCATATGACAAGGAGGAAGAAAGAAGTTCAAGATTTGACGGGCAAGTCAAGGTTGGAATTCCATGTTAGAGGCAGTGCCAGGTCCAGACCCACCAGTCTCCTGCATGGGGTCAAGGAACTGTGTCATCCTCAGAGAACTCAGGCAGAGTTCCCCTGACCTCCCTGTTCCTCCTCTGCTTCCTGTTCTCTGGTCCTGGCTCCAAGGTTAACCTGTGCAGACCTGAAGGGTCCTGACTAAGGTTGCCAGATTTAGCAAACAAAAATACAGAACACTCAGTTAAATTTTAATGTCAGGTAAACGATGAATAATGTTTTAGTATAAATATTGCATGGGACATACTTAACGCTATAACATGACTCACTGTTTATCAGAAATTCAAATTTAACTGGGTGTCCTGTATGTTATCTGGCAGCCCGAGCCCTAACCCTCACCTGACTCAGGACAGCTTCTCTGCCACTATAAAAGCTCCCAGACCTCATGAGTCTTCCAGCAGGCTTTCCTAGACTTGGCTGCTGGTCCACCCCGGCCTGCCCAGCCTTCTGGTGATGGACTTCACAGACGTGCTATGGGAGAATCTGTTACCCGTCGTGCAGGATGACGGTGCCAAGCAGAGACTCATCTCTGACCTGCAGCCAGCCCTGCTCGGCCTCCGCGCATTCCTTCCCGGCTCAGCTCACCCTTGGTGCTGAGACCGGCAGCGGAGAAGGGCTATAAGCACAGCTCCTTCACCGACCTGCAGGATGGGCTTGGGTGGGTTCCAACTGTGATTGTGACTTGGGGATGCTTGTTAGACAAGTTCTTCTCCTCAATTTAGTTTTATTTTTAATCTTCCTTTTTGGAAATAAGCATGAAACATATCAAGTGTCAGGGATGTGAGTATTTCCTTATAGTATATCATTTAATCCTCACAACAATACTGTGAAATGGGTGATATTGTCCCCGATTTGCAGATGAGAAAATTGAGGTGCCACTGTCTTATTATTGGCAGGTGCCAGAGCTTGAATTTGAATTCAAGTCTTCTAAATCCAGGTCTGTGCTCCATTACTGCCCAACTTCATCATTGGCCACCCAAGCAGAAACTTTTAAATAATCGTCCAGACCTCACTTTCTCTGCAGTAGGATCCCTGTCTTTATCATTCTGCCAATGCATCCCCTCTCGATACTGCTATTTCTCTATCCAGGCTGCCGCCATGCCTGGAGAGGACAGGAGAGTCTTGGCTGGCCTCTGCTTCGAGGCTTTCCCCCTCAACTCATCCACTGCTCAAAACTTTGCTTTCTGTAAAGTATATCTGACCATTTACTCCACAACTTAAAAATGGCCATATATCCACATGGCCTACAGCTGTGGGTTCTCAAACTTGAGCGTGCAGAAGAACTGCCTGAAGAGCTCTTAAAAATTCAGTTTACCAGGTACCATCCCAGAGTTGCTGACTCGATAGATCTGGGGCAAGGCCCAGGGTTCTGCATTTCAGGAAGCTCGAGATGGTGCTCATGCAGATGATCCATAGACTCCACTCTGAGAAAGGTCTATAGCATAAAATTTTAAATCCTAGCATGGCACTTAAGAATCTTCCCGGACTCGGAGATCACCTTCCTCCTCACGGATACACCAGAAATACAGCTACACGTGGAACAACTCCTACAGAACACCTACTGAACGCTGGCAGAAGACCCCAGACCTCCCAAAAGGCAAGAAACTCCCCACATACCTGGGTAGGGCAAAGCGGAGAGATTCCCGCACAGAGGATCGGTGCCGAGCGGCACTCACCAGCCCGAGAGGCTTGTCTGCTCGCCCGCCGGGGCGGGCGGCGCTGGAAGCTGAGGCTCGGGCTTCGGTCAGAGCGCAGGGAGAGGACTGGGGCTGGCGGCGAGAACTCAGCCTGAAGGGGGCTAATGTGCCACAGCTAGCCGGGAGGGAGTCCGGGAAAACTCTGGAGCTGCCGAAGAGGCAAGAGACTTGTTCTTCCCTCTTGGTTTCCTGCTGCGCGAGGAGAGGGGATTAAGAGCGCTGCTTAAAGGGGCTCCACAGACGGGCGCGAGTCGCGACTGAAAGCGCGGAGCCCAGTGACGGGCGTGGGACGCTGGGGCTGCTGCTGCCGCCGCCAAGAAGCCCGTGTGCGAGCGCAGGTCACTGTCCACACCGCCCTTCCGGGAGCCTGAGCAGCCCGCCACTGCCGGGGTCCCGGGATCCAGGGGCGGCTTCCCTGGGAGAACGCACGGCGCGCCTCGGGCTGGTGCAACGTCACGCCGACCTCTGCCGCTGCAGGCTCGCCCCGCACTCCGTGCCCCTCCCTCCCGCCCGGCCTGAGTGAGCCAGAGTTCCCGAAGAGGCTGCTCCTTTAACCCTGTCCTGTCTGAGCGAAGAACAGACGCCCTCCGGCGACCTACACGCAGAGGCGGGGCCAAATCCAAAGCTGAGACCCGGGAGCTGTGAGAACAAAGAAGAGAAAGGGAAACCTCTCCCAGCAGCCTCAGAAGCAGCGGATTAAAGCTCCACAATCAACTTGATGTACCCTGCATCTGTGGAATACATGAATAGACAACAAATCATCCCAAATTGAGGAGCCAGGAGTCAGTACTGTGCCTCTGAGGTGGGAGAGCCAACTTCAGGACACTGGTCCACAAGAGACCTCCCAGCTCCACATAATATCAAACGGCGAAAATCTTCCAGAGATCTCCATCTCAACACCAGCACCCAGCTTCACTCAACGACCAGCAAGCTACAGTGCTGGACACCCTATGCCAAACAACTAGCAAGACAGGAACACAACGCCACCCATTAGCAGAGAGGTGGCCTAAAATCATAAAAAGTCTGCAGACACCCCAAAACACACCACCAGACGTGGACCTGCCCACCAGAAAGACAAGATCCAGCCTCATCCACCAGAACACAGGCACTAGTCCCCTCGACCAGGAAACCTACACAACCCACTAAACCAACCTTAGCCACTGGGGACAGACACCAAAAACAACAGGAACTACGAACCTGCAGCCGGCAAAAAGGAGACCCCAAACACAGTAACATAAGCAAAATGAGAAGACAGAAAAACACACAGCAGGAGAAGGAGCAAGATAAAAACCCACCAGACCTAACAAATGAAGAGGTAATAGGCAGTCTATCTGAAAAAGAATTCAGAATAATGATAGTAAAGATGATCCAAAATCTTGGAAATAGAATAGACAAAATGCAAGAAACAGTTAACAAGGACCTAGTAGAACTAAAGATGAATCAAGCATCGATTAAAAACACAATAAATGAAATGAAAAATACTCTAGATGGGATCAATAGCAGAATAACTGAGGCAGAAGAACGGATAAGTGAGGTGGAAGATAAAATAGTGGAAATAACTAATGCAGAGCAAAATAAAGAGAAAAGAATGAAAAGAACAGAGGACAATATCAGAGACCTCTGGGACAACATTAAACGCACCAACATTCGAATTATAGGGGTTCCAGAAGAAGAAGAGAAAAAGAAAGGGACTGAGAAAATATTTGAAGAGATTATAGTTGAAAACTTCCCTAATATGGGAAAGGAAATAGTTAATCAAGTCCAAGAAGCACAGAGAGTCCCATACAGAATAAATCCAAGGAGAAATACGCCAAGACACATATTAATCAAACTGTCAAAAATTAAACACAAAGAAATCATATTAAAAGCAGCAAGGCAAAAACAACAAATAACACACAAGGGAATCCCCATCAGGATAACAGCTGATCTCTCAGCAGAAACTCTACAAGCCAGAAGGGAGTGGCAGGACATAATTAAAGTGATGAAGGAGAGAAACCTGCAACCAAGATTACTCTACCCAGCAAGGATCTCATTCAGATTTGATGGAGAAATTAAAACGTTTACAGACAAGCAAAAGCTGAGAGAGTTCAGCACCACCAAACCAGCTTTACAACAAATGCTAAAGGAACTTCTCTAGGCAAGAAACACAACAGAAGGAAAAGACCTACAATAACGAACCCAAAACAATTAAGAAAATGGGAATAGGAACATACATATCGATAATTACCTTAAATGTAAATGGACTAAACGCTCCCACCAAAAGACACAGATTGGCTGAATGGATACAAAAACAAGACCCATATATATGCTGTCCACAAGAGACCCACTTCAGACCTAGAGACACATACAGACTGAAAGTAAGGGGATGGAAAAAGATATTCCATGCAAATGGAAACCAAAAGAAAGCTGGAGTAGCAATTCTCATATCAGACAAAATAGACTTTAAAATAAAGACTACTAGAAGAGACAAAGAAGGACACTACATAATGATCAAGGGATCGATCCAAGAAGAAGATATAACAATTGTAAATATTTATGCACCCAACATAGGAGCACCTCAATACATAAGGCAAACACTAACAGCCATAAAAGGAGAAATCGACAGTAACACAATCATAGTAGGGGACTTTAACACCCCACTTTCACCAATGGACAGATCATCCAAAATGAAAATAAATAAGGAAACACAAGCTTTAAATGATACATTAAACAAGATGGACTTAATTGATATTTATAGGACATTCCATCCAAAAACAACAGAATACACATTTTTCTCAAGTGCTCATGGAACATTCTCCAGGATAGATCATATCTTGGGTCACAAATCAAGCCTTGGTAAATTTAAGAAAATTGAAATTGTATCAAGTATCTTTTCCGACCGCAATGCTATGAGACTAGATATCAATTACAGGAAAAGAGCTATAAAAAATACAAACACATGGAGGCTAAACAATACATTACTTAATAACGAAGTGATCACTGAAGAAATCAAAGAGGAAATAAAAAAATACCTAGAAACAAATGACAGTGGAGACACGACGACCCAAAACCTATGGGATGCAGCAAAAGCAGTTCTAAGAGGGAAGTTTATAGCAATACAATCCCACCTTAAGAAACAGGAAATATCTCGACTAAACAACCTAACCTTGCACCTAAAGCAATTAGAGAAAGAAGAACAAAAACATCCCAAAGTTAGCAGAAGGAAAGAAATCATAAAAATCAGATCAGAAATAAATGAAAAAGAAATGAAGGAAACAATAGCAAAGATCAATAAAACTAAAAGCTGGTTCTTTGAGAAGATAAACAAAATTGATAAACCATTAGCCAGACTCATCAAGAAAAAAAGGGAGAAGACTCAAATCAATAGAATTAGAAATGAAAAAGGAGAAGTAACAACTGACACTGCAGAAATACAAAAGATCGTGAGAGATTACTATAAGCAACTCTATGCCAATAAAATGGACAACCTGGAAGAAATGGACAAATTCTTAGAAATGCACAACCTGCCAAGACTGAATCAGGAAGAAATAGAACATATGAACAGACCAATCACAAGCACTGAAATTGAAACTGTGATAAAAAATCTTCCAACAAACAAAAGCCCAGGACCAGATGGCTTCACAGGCGAATTCTATCAAGCATTTAGAGAAGAGCTAACGCCTATCCTTCTCAAACTCTTCCAAAATATAGCAGAGGGAGGAACACTCCCAAACTCATTCTACGAGGCCACCATCACCTTGATACCAAAACCAGACAAGGATGTCACAAAGAAAGAAAACTACAGGCCAATATCACTGATGAACATAGATGCAAAAATCCTCAACAAAATACTAGCAAACAGAATCCAACAGCACATTAAAAGGATCATACACCATGATCAAGTGGGGTTTATCCCAGGAATGCAAGGATTCTTCAATATACGCAAATCAATCAACGTGATACACCATATTAACAAATTGAAGGAGAAAAACCATATGATCATCTCAATAGATGCAGAGAAAGCTTTCGACAAAATTCAACACCCATTCATGATAAAAACCCTGCAGAAAGTAGGCATAGAGGGAACTTTCCTCAACATAATAAAGGCCATATATGACAAACCCACAGCCAGCATCGTCCTCAATGGTGAAAAACTGAAACCATTTCCACTAAGATCAGGAACAAGACAAGGTTGCCCACTCTCACCACTCTTATTCAACATAGTTTTGGAAGTTTTAGCCACAGCAATCAGAGAAGAAAAGCAAATAAAAGGAATCCAAATTGGAAAAGAAGAAGTAAAGCTGTCACTGTTTGCAGATGACATGATACTATACATAGAGAATCCTAAAGATGCTACCAGAAAACTACTAGAGCTAATCAATGAATTTGGTAAAGTTGCAGGATACAAAATTAATGCACAGAAATCTCTGGCATTCCTATATACTAATGATGAAAAATCTGAAAGTGAAATCAAGGAAACACTCCCATTTACCATTGCAACAAAAAGAATAAAATATCTAGGAATAAACCTACCTAAGGAGACAAAAGACCTGTATGCAGAAAATTATAAGACACTGATGAAAGAAATTAAAGATGATACAAATAGATGGAGAGATGTACCATGTTCTTGGATTGGAAGAATCAACATTGTGAAAATGACTCTACTACCCAAAGCAATCTACAGATTCAATGCAATCCCTATCAAAATACCACTGGCATTTTTCACAGAACTAGAACAAAAAATTTCACAATTTGTATGGAAACACAAAAGACCCCGAATAGCCAAAGCAATCTTGAGAACGAAAAATGGAGCTGGAGGAATCAGGCTCCCTGACTTCAGACTATACTACAAAGCTGCAGTAATCAAGACAGTATGGTACTGGCACAGAAACAGAAAGATAGATCAATGGAACAGGATAGAAAGCCCAGAGATAAACCCACGGACATATGGTCACCTTATCTTTGATAAAGGAGGCAGGAATGTACAGTGGAGAAAGGACAGTCTCTTCAATAAGTGGTGTTGGGAAAACTGGAGAGGGACATGTAAAAGTATGAGATTCGATCACTCCCTAACACCATACACAAAAATAAGCTCAAAATGGATTAAAGACCTAAATGTAAGGCCAGACACTATCAAACTCTTAGAGGACAACATAGGCAGAACACTCTATGACATAAATCACAGCAAGATCCTTTTTGACCCACCTCCTAGAGAAATGGAAATAAAGACAAAAATAAACACATGGGACCTAATGAAACTTAAAAGCTTTTGCACAGCAAAGGAAACCATAAACAAGACCAAAAGACAACCCTCAGAATGGGAGAAAATATTTGCAAATGAAGCAACTGACAAAGGATTAATCTCCAAAATTTATAAGCAGCTCATGCAGCTCAATAACAAAAAAACAAACAACCCAATCCAAAAATGGGCAGAAGACCTAAATAGACATTTCTCCACAGAAGATATACAGACTGCCAACAAACACATGAAAGGATGCTCAACATCTTTACTAATTAGAGAAATGCAAATCAAAACTACAATGAGATATCATCTCACACCAGTCAGAATGGCCATCATCAAAAAATCTAGAAACAATAAATGCTGGAGAGGGTGTGGAAAAAAGGGAACACTCTTGCACTGCTGGTGGGAATGTGAATTGGTACAGCCACTATGGAGAACGGTATGGAGGTTCCTTAAAAAACTACAAATAGAACTACCATATGACCCTGCAATCCCACTACTGGGCATATACCCTGAGAAAACCATAATTCAAAAAGAGACATGTACCAAAATGTTCATTGCAGCCCTATTTACAATAGCCCGGAGATGGAAACAACCTAAGTGTCCATCATCGGATGAATGGGTAAAGAAGATGTGGCACATACATACAATGGAATATTACTCAGCCATAAAAAGAAATGAAATTGAACTATTTGTAATGAGGTGGATGGACCTAGAGTCTGTCATACAGAGTGAAGTAAGTCAGAAAGAGAAAGACAAATACTGTATGCTGACACATATATATGGAATTTAAGAAAAAAAAAGGTCATGAAGAACATAGGGGTAAGACAGGAATAAAGACACAGACCTACTAGAGAATGGACTTGAGGATATGGGGAGGGGGAAGGGTAAGCTGTGACAAAGTGAAAGAGCGGCATGGACATATATACACTACCAAACGTAAGGTAGATAGCTAGTGGGAAGCAGCCGCATAGCACAGGGAGATCAGCTCGGTGCTTTGTGACCGCCTGGAGGGGTGGGATAGGGAGGGTGGGAGGGAGACGCAAAAGGGAGGGGATATGGGAACATATGTATACATATAACTGATTAAATTTGTGATAAAAAAAAAAAAAAAAAAAAAAAAAAGTATTCCACAATAAATTTATTATAAAAAAAAAAAAAAAAAGAAAAGATCAACACATATAATCACATCGTGATTTAAAACTTCTTTATAGCACAAAGCACAGAGATGAAGAACAAAATGAGAAAATATATTCACAACATATTTGACGGATGACACTTGATATTCAAGGAGCTCTTGGAAGTCCATAAGGAAAAGAAAAGTACCTAACAGAAAAATGGGCAAAGGACACAAACAGGCAACACTGGAAGGAGAGAGAATCAAAGAGTACTGGGCATGTTGTTTGCCCCACACACTGCCCCTTCCATATAATGCAATATCACTTGGGAATTAATAAGAATTAGGTTCAATCTACGTATACATGAAAAAAATGCAGGAAGTGAAACGTGATATTTTAAACTATATTTTTAAACTATATTAAAAACACCTTTTTTTTTTTAAAAAAAAAAAAAAAAAAAAAAAAAAGAATCTTCCCAATCTGGTCCAGTTTCTATTTTCAGTCTCATGATCTGATTCTACAGTCCCAGCCGACTGGGCTCTTTCCCTCCCTCATCTTCCCTTCCCGCCCCACTCCTCTCCCTCCCAAACCTGGATAGGTCAGGGCAGGGAGGTTAAGAAGGGGGGTTCTGGAACCCGACTGTGCCTCAGGGTCCTCAGCCCCATAAAGTGGAATAACAGCATCACCATAACAGTTCTATGAAGAGAGTGACTAACTGTGAGCTACTTGGAGCAGAACCTGGCCCTTAGAAAGCACTCAGTGAAAGTTAGCCATTATTACTTTTTATTTATATAGCTTTACTCATTTTCCCTCCTCTTCCTGGGATTTCGTTCCCCTCCTCCTATGATCTAGAAAAATTCCATTCATCCTTGAACATCCAGTTAAGAAGCCATAGTCTCTGTGAGATCTTCCTGAGCCCACTTGGGTCCCATTGATTACGTCTCCTCATCCATTCCCCCATGAGTATTGCTTTGTGTTCTCTCTTCACACGATCATATTGTACTAGGTAATCACACCTACTCTGTCGACATACATGAACCACCTGAGGGCTCCTAGCTTTCTGTAGGACTTAGTATAATGTCTGGCACATGTTATAGTTAAACTCATCACCAGTCCTCATTCCATAAAATTGGATGTTCAATCTGTTATTTTAAAATGGAGGTTTGGGAGCTTTTTCTTAATTTAATTTAATAATTATGCTATGAAATTAGCTCCTCTATCTTCCCACCTCTGGCTACCACACTCCCTGTTTTCTCTCTCTCCCAGATTCTCCAGGTTTCATGGCCGCAGTCAGTGTGCAGCGATTAGCTTGGCTGGATTGTTGTGCATTCCAAATGCCTTATGTAGCAACGAGTGCTCACCACCCACTCGTAGACAGAGCCCTTAATTCTGATGGCAGGAATGTTCTTCCTCTGCTCTGCCTACAGAATCCATAGGGAGGCTGCTGAATGCTGCACTTCAGATAGATGTATCTGAGTCTCATAAGGAAGTGTGGTTCCTGCCAGCAGATGCTAGGAGCTTGTTTGGTGGTTCAGGTCATTGAAGATAACTACCTTGGACCCAGGACCACATTATTCAATAAATGGATAAATGAGCTTTTCATGGGCCTATAAATAATTTTGAGACTTGAAACAACTATATACTTTTTTAAAGAAATGGAAACCATGAAATCAAAATTGAAAAATGTCTAAGTAAATGTCTGCAAAATGGAATAGGATTCCAGCTAGTCAACTGCATCTGAACTTACCTCTTACATGGTTAAATATGTTTTATTTCATGTGAGGTGAAAGAGCATTTTAGAGGTTTAGATATGGGATATGGTCTCCAAAAGCAAAAGTGCCTGGTGCTGAGGAAAGTCTCAAAAAGGCCCCATGTTGTCTGCCGGGACCGAGATCACAGCTGAGGAGTGGGAGAAGAGGGCCTCTGTCTGGGCAGTCAGATCAAGAGAATCACGAGGGATGACAGCAAATTTATCCTACAATTCGGGCTTCTGGCATGGGGTTGTAAGAGTGTTTCTGTAGAATGTTGCTTTTCAAGCTTTCGGCATCAGATTCTGCAGCCTCAGGCCCAGCATGTCCAGGTCCGGACCACTTCTGACCAAGGCAGAGGGCGCACCAAAGACTCAGACCAGAAAGCCCTGGTACTCACATTGCTTTTATTTCATCAACAACATTTACAGAGCCCTGCTATGTGCTCGTGCTGGGGAATACAGCAGTCACCAGGACAGGCACAGCCTCTGTCCTCAGGGAGCTTGCAATCCAGTTAAGGAAACACATCTTGAGCAGCTAATCACCAGTGGAAGAGAGTCACAGAGAAGCGCAGGCTGCCGTGGGTACTTGGCAGGAAGGTTCGTCTAGTCTGGGGTCAGGGAGGATGTCCCAGAGGAACTGACATCTAACATGATAAGTGAAGGGTGAGTAGGAGCTAACTGAGTGGAGAGTGTTTCACACAGAAAGCCCCTGTCCTGCCTTAAACCTAGTGCTGTGGTGCCAGGGATGGGCGTCCCCTGTGTGCCCACTATTCTGAATCCCCTCCAGGTTGGTCCAGTAACAACACTGACTCTGTGCCTTGGTTTCCTGGTTTGCCCTGAGTTCTGCTGAAACTAGAGTAGCTCTGCCTGTTTCACTGGGACCGTGCCCTGCCTGGATGTCCCAGCCTCTGCCCGTGATGGCTGGCCCCTTGGTGGCCCATGCAAAGCTGTAAGGCTGCCACCACCTGTTTACAAGCATCACCATTGCCCTGGAACACCATGCCCCCACCCATCCCATCTGACCTCCCCAGAGGTCAGCCCAGGCCAGATCACAACTTCATGTGCCACCCACTTTGGCCTCTATGACTGTGGGAACTACCCTATCTGTCTGGCTCTTGCTTAAGATTCAACCACAGTGAGGCAGATCCTACAGGAAAGCTCTGTGTCATAAAGCAACGTTTCCCAAACTAGGGTATCCATGCATACCCATGGACTCCAGTTTGAGTAACACTACACTAAAAGATAAATGCAGGCACTGTTAGATGACATGATTATAAACACAAATGTGTGCCTTGAAACCATGTCAGTACTCTGTTGTCAGGGGATCACACATTCTAAAAGAATGTTTATTCTTTTAGATTAGCATAAAAATGAATGAAAACTTAATAATTTTTACAGAGAATGCTCATGGTTACTCTAGAATACTTCCTTGGACCCTCAGGGGTTTGCAAACCTCATTTGAAACATATGGCCTTAGAGTTTAGAAAATACCTCACCTTTCTGGACCTCAAACTTTCCCATCTCAGCAATGGGTTTACATTGCCCACCTCTTACATACCTCCCAAATGTTGTAAATATCAACTAAGTGAGGTGTGTAGAACACTGTGAACTCACCTGAAGGTGCCATGTAATTACAAATGTGGAGTACTGTTGTTTGTCTTCATCCTGTCTGCCAGCTGACAGCCTGTTCACCTCAGTAGCCTTGAACTTTCTCCTCCAATAAAGACTCAGTTCCTCTTCTCCCTGTGGAAATGACATAAGGCCAGATTTTCTAGGAGAAAAGCCACTGGTCTCTACTCAGACTGGACTTTGGTTTTAAGTTCTACTCTTCAAATTAACTTGTCTATTGCCTATGTGGCCTAACGCTTAAAAGAAAAAAACAATGTTTGAGTAATATTTAAACTGCACTAGTACCCAATGGGCCAAGGGCTCTGAGCAAATGAGAGGATCTGAAAAGGGGTACCCACATATACACGGGCATGCATGTGTGTGTGCACACGCACTCACACACACCCCGCACCCAGCTGCACTAAAGTCTCCCCGAGTAGGCGGAAGGGTTCTGGCCTGTGTTTACATTGTGCCTTTCATCTGAGGGGCTCACAGCTCCTTGCAAAGAAGGGGATGTTTATTAATCCTCACCACCCTGCTGTGAGGCTGCGGCCCCAGTGCAGCCCTGGGGAAGGGTGTCTAAGCTCTGCTCTACCCCCAGACCGACGTCCTCCTGTTCCATCTCCAATGTGGTGTTTTGTAACACCTGTAACGGTCTGGGGAGGGGTTGCCACTGCTTCAGAAGAGGATTTAGAAAATAAATGTTTGGGGTTTTCAGTGTGCTTATTCCTTAGGGACTTTTTCTTCTGATAGGAAAATGGAGAGGAAGGTACAGAGATTTCCCATATACTGCCTGCTCCCACACATGACAGCAGCCTCATCATCAACATCACTTACATATGGCACATTTTTTTGACCAAGGCTGAACCTACATTGACGCATCATAATCACCCAAAATCCATAGTTTACCTTGCGGTTCACTCTTGGTATTATACATTCTGTGGGTTTGGACAAATGTATAATGACATGTATTCATCATTATAGTGGCATACAGAGTATTCTCACTGCCCTAAAAATCCTCTGTGCTCTCCCTATACCTTGGGGACTTTTTTTTTTTTTTTACCAAATATCTTTATGATAATGGACTTCTTCATGTGCTTTAAAAGTTTTTAAGAGCTATTCTTCCTTGGGAGTTCTCCTTCACATGCACTCTTTCTTTTCTTTTCTTTTTTTAGAAATTTATTTATTTATTTTTGGCTGCATTGGGTCTTCATTGCTGCGCACGGGTTTTCTCTAGTTACAGCGAGCGGGGGCTACTCTTCGTTGCGGTGCGCGGGCTTCACATTGTGGTGGCTTCTCTTGTTGCGGAGCACGGGCTCTAGGCGCGCGGGCTTAGCTGCTCCACGGCATGTGGGATCTTCCTGGGCCAGGGCTCGAACCCGTGTCCCCTGCATTGGCAGGAGGATTCTTAACCACTGCTCCACCAGGGAGGTCCCCACATGTACTCTTTTCATATGATCTATGTTTGCCTCAGCCTTGGTCCAGATGGGTTTCACAGGTCCAAACCAGGTCTTATATTATCAGACCAGTTTGGGTCTTTGATCTCCATATCAGTGGTTTAATTTTGGACCTTACATGCACATATATAGACTCAGTTCCTATGTTCCATGATGCCTCTGCTTCTTTAGTTTTCATGTATAAATTCAATGCTCTCAAAAGCAAAATCTACATCCAATATACTTTAGTAAACCACATATTCCATTTAAGAAGAAGTTGCCTTTTTTGAATAATCAACCTGAGGATAAATGACCAAAGATCTATGAACTATAGGGGAAAAAATATCTTTTCTCACGTATTTTATATTTACGAATGAATCTGAAGTGATGTGCTTTGACTTCAGATTCCCTTATAATATCTTCATTCCAAAGCCTTTAGATCCACAAATAGTCTTTCTGAAAAGAATTATATTTTCAAATAATCACATGCTGGTGTCATTTAACCTTCAGTGATTCAGAGATGCTTTATAGGACAGAGGAAGCCTTCGATGAACTTGAGTTTCCTTCTGTCTTCTAGGAGAAAGCTGTTTCTGAAGCTTTGTAAACTAAGGGGAAACCTACGGTGTTCATCTCATCTAAATCCCTCCTCCAGATAGGGAACTCTTTGAGTCTAGCTAACTGGGCTGGAGTGGACCCTGCAGGGCCACCACAGGTGGAGGAAGTGTCTCATTTGCTCTTGAATCCTTGGGGACTTGTTTAAAGTCGCCTACATACTAGAGTCCAGTGAAGATCCATTTTCCCAAGCTCTTTTCCCGTAAACACTCAGTAAAATGCCACTTTAGTGTCAATTTTGTATTTTTTTATGGACGTACAGTTGATTTACAATATTGTAGTTTTGGGTGTACAGCAAAGTGATTAAGTTACACACATACATACACACGTGTGTGTTTTTATATATATATATATATATATATATATATATTTCAGATTCTTTTCCCATATAGGTTATTACAAAATATTGAGTAGAGTTCCCTGTGCTATACAGTAGGTCCTTATTTGTTATCTATTTTATATATAGTAGTATGTACATGTTACTCCCAAATTCAGTTTTGTATTTTGTGTTGCAGCTTTGCAGCGATTTCAGATACTAACCCCATTGATAAAGGGTTTTGGGTGCAGGGCAAACACTTCTCCCTCTGCAGTTATTGTTTGAATGAGGCTGATATTTGTTTAGAAATGACCACTGCTGCAGGTCATGGCGGGGAGAGGCCCACTGGCAGGGACTGATTGGTATCAGGGGATTCTGTAGTTGCTGCCCAGAGAGAAGTCAGATGAGAGGGGAAGGAGACTTCTTTATTTCCTTGAGGACATTTTCTGGGGTTCGAGGTTTTGGAGCAGGTGATGCGGCTGAAAGACAATGGGGCCTCCCTCAGGGAGGGAGAAGGTGGCAGGGAGCCATTGGCCATGATCCTGGTGACAAGAGTGGACTGGCCGTGTCACAAGGGCTTAGGAAACGCTGTTCTAACTCCATGGCAGCTGCTGAAGTCGTTTTTCAAAGCTCAGGTCTTTCCACTCAGGTTTTCCTTTCCGGTCCTGTTTCACTCTCTGCTCACACCCACCTTTCCGTGTTGCTCTTTCTGTTGCCGGGGTTTTGCTGGCCTCGCAAAGCTCGTCTGGCATCGAGTGCGTTGTCTGGGAACAGGTTTTACCCAGGGCCCGTCCTGGGCCACCGGCCCTGCTAATCTAGGCCCCATACTGTGAGGTTGGTTCTGTGACCGTCCTTCTTTTCCCTACATGTGCGAATTGCCTTCTTTCTCTTTTCTCTTTCTCACTTTCCCTGGAGAGGAGAATCTCTCCTGACACTGGGGAGAAGTCACCTGCCCAGGAGGTTTGCTCTTCTGAGTCCTGTTTCCCAGCTTTGCCTGCCGGGCCCCCTGCTGAGCCTCGCCCTGGGGATCAGGGATGGAGATCTACAGGATTGGGATCCAGTGTCAGAGCCCTCATTGCCTTCTTTCCCCAGATGAGGTGGGGACAGGCGAGGAGAAGGCTCTCAAAACATTGAGCCTCAGAGCACTGGTCCCTCCACTCCCTCCTGCCCTGGGGCTGGGGCATTACTCACTCCTGAATAGGACTTTTTGTGAGGAGATGCTGGGTGTTAACGCTGTCCACACTCGACCTGAGCTAGAGAAAGAGTGGAGTGTGGGTTTTTGAACCTCCATGTGGAATCTTTCAGCCATGCACTATGTCAAAGGCAGAGAAAGTTGCTTTGATTGAGGTGGCACCTTAAATATATAAATTTTTTAATATCTATTATTTATTTATGTAAGACACAGGCTTCCCACTGATGTTTTCTCCCATTTAGGATGTGTTTTTATAGCTGAGCCCCTGACCTTGTACCTCCTTCCTTTCTAACCTACTCCCCACCCAATAAAATAGTTCATCAGAGGGCTGTTCAGGCCCCGTGGCTTCCCCCTGGCATGCAATTGGTGTTGGATTTCTCCCAGATTTAAAAAAAAAAAATAGAGTAGATTTAGATATTCAGAAAAGTTGCAAAGATAGTACAGAATTCCCCTATACCCCTCACTTAGTTTCCACTGTTGTTAACATCTTTTATTACAAAGAACATTTGTCACACTAAGAAACCAACACCGGTATATTACCATTAACTAAGCTCCACCCTTTATTCACATTTCACTAGTTTTCCCCCAGTGTTATTTTCTGCTCCAGGATCCCATCCAAAATTCCACATTGCATTTATGCATCCTTATTCTTCTTTGGCCTGTGACAGTGTCTGACTGTCCTTGTTTGGATGACCTAGGCAGTTTTGAGGAGTACTGGTCAGGTATTTTGTAGAATGTTCTACAATTGGCATTTGTTTAATGCTTTTCTCATGGTTAGACCAAGGTTATGAGTTTTGGGAAGACCACCGAGGTGAAGGACCATCTCATCAGAATAAACCATGGGTACACATTATCAACATGAGTTATCACTGACATTAACCTGGATCACTTGACCAAGTGATTGTGTCTCTCCATTGTGAAGTTACTTTTCCCTCCTTTCCATACTGTACTCTTGGAAAACAAGCCCACACTCAAAGGAGGTGGGAGAAGAGTTAAGCTCCACCTCCTGCAGGAGGGAGCATCACATATGTTATTTGGAATCTTCTGTAGGGAAGATTCCAGAGATGTTTTCAAAGTAAGCCAGAAATTCCCTCTAACACTTACTAGAAGGCCAGTGGTGCTGGATGCATGGATTTTGCAGGGCTGGTCATGGGGACCCCAAGGAGAGCATCTCATAGAGCCATACCCTGGGTGTTTTCAGTTCCTGGGCATTAGGGGAATCAGTTTGGAGATAGAGATAGAGACAGGTATGTGTATATGTATAGATACACATGCAGATATCTATCTATCTATCTATCTATCTATCTATCTATCTATCTAAAACCACCGAGTCATTCAAAAACATTTAGCAAGTGTCCACAAGTTCACAGCACTCTGCTGAGCACTGAAGGCACAGGGCAGTAAATAAGGTTCAATCTAGACTGCAGGCACCACACATGAGATTACACACACAATTCAACAAATATCTCTGCACACCCACTGTCAGCCCAGTGCCAGGAGCTGATGAGGCAGCAATTGGAAGTATGATGAGGAATAGAAAGGAAAGTTCAAGGGGCTGTTGAGGAATGAATTTAGGGAGCGTCAGCAAAGGCCTCACTGTGAGAGTGGAGTTTCGGTTGAGACATGAAGAATGAGCAAGAGGGAGCCAGGTGTATAGGGGCAGGGGTGGGGCTGCAGGGGGAAAAGTTCACAAGGCAGAGAGAACAGGTCTCATCAAAAACAAACTAGCATATGGTATTTGTTTTCTCTTTCTGACTCACTTCACTCTGTATGTCATACAGAGTGAAGTGAGTCAGAAAGAGAAAACAAATACCATATGCTAACACATATATATGGAATCTAAGAAAAAAAAAAACTGGTCATGAAGAACCTAGGGGTAAGACGGGAATAAAGACACAGACCTACTAGAGAATGGACTTGAGGATATGGGGAGGGGGAAGGGTAAGCTGTGACACAGTGAGAGAGTGGCATGGACATATATACAGTACCAAATGTAAGGTAGATAGCTAGTGGGAAGCAGCCGCATAGCACAGGGAGATCAGCTCGGTGCTTTGTGACCGCCTGGAGGGGTGGGATAGGGAGGGTGGGAGGGAGGGAGACTCAAGAGGGCAGAGATATGGGAACATATGTATATGTATAACTGATTCACTTTGTTATAAAGCAGAAACTAACACACCATTGTAAAGCAATTATACTCCAATAAAGATGTTAAAAAAAACTATAAGATTATTAATATCATTAACCTACCACCAAAGACTAAGTTGCGATTTCATTATTTGTTTCACAAGCCAGGTAGACAATATAATGGCCAGTAAAGATGCAAAGCATTAAATTATATGGCAATCAATGAAATAATAAAAATCATATATCTGCAAAACAACAACAACAACAAACTAGTGTAGGGACTTCCCTGGCAGTCCAGTGGTTAGGACTTCGCCTTCCAATGCAGGGGGTGTGGGTTCAATCCCTGGTTAGGCAGCTAAGATCCCACATGCCTCAGGGCCAAAAAACCAAAACATAAACAACAGAAGCAATATTGTAACAAATTCAATAAAGACTTTAAAAATGGTCCACATCCCCCCTCCCAAAAAAAACCCCAACAAACTAGCTTAAAAAGAGACATCTGGAAGAACGGAAAGACGGCCAGTATGTCTGGAACTGAAAGAGGTATATATAGAAAGAAAATTCTATGTCCTGGAAAAATCACATGATGATTTAGTCATATGGAATAGTTCCACTTCCTTAAAATGAACTTGTTTTATAGGCTTTAACACAGAAAACTCAGTGATGTTTTAACAATAGATTTCTACTTTAAATATTCTGCTAAATTTATGGAGAGACATACGGAAAGCTCAGGTATTTCAGACATTCAATTTCAGTCCATTCATAAAACTGAAAATATGTGTTAGAGAGGATAGAAAAGCCTGGAAGGGTATTTTAGGGCCTGCTGATGAGTCCCCAGTTCCCCATTTTAGGATGGAGGCTCTCATTTCCGCAGATGCTGGGAGTGGTGGCTGCTCAGGACTCACAACTGAGACTCCCAGGCATTGCTCTCCTCTGAAGACAGCTGTCCCTCCCCAAGGCTGTACCCCTCCCAGGGGGCTGCTCACATCCAGTGACTAGCTGGTAGAGGTACCAAGGCCTGTCCCCTGGCCTCAGACTGAGACAACTCAGAAGGAAGGGCTGTCCCAGCCTCACTACCCCAGGATAGGCTGAGGCCTCTGTTACAAATGCATCACATTTCAACCTTCCCCTTTGCCCAGTCCCACTTTCTCACACCCTTGCAGCTAGCGTTTTTGAGAGCACTCTCCAATAAACTACCTGTACACAAACCTCTGTCCTAGAATCTATTTCCTGTATTAGAAATACAGATATATGCTGTATTGGTTTCCTAGGGCTGCTGTAACAAATGGCCATAAACAGTAGAAATTTATTCTCCCTCAGTTCTGGAGGCCGGAACTCCAAAATCTAAGTCAGCAGGGCCACACTCCCTCCAAAGGCGTTTGGACGCAGCCCTCAGGAAATCCATTTGCAACGGGACTGGTGTGATGGCAGCCCTTTCTTTATAAATGTCCCCAACCCGGGAGGCAGGACAGGAGCCCCAGCCGCTGGCAGCGGGTGTCCTTACGAGAGGGGTCTCTGCTCCCCTCTAGGCGTCCCTGTCTCTACTTTGGCTGAGCCCCCAAGCACCGGCCAAGGCCCAATTGGATCAGTTCCCAGCCCTTGTTAATCACTTTATTGCCACCCAACTGTCAGTCCAAAGCCCCTTCCACCCTGGACAGGGGGTCAGTCCAGTTCTTCTGGCTCTGCTGGACAAAGGTGCCGCCATGCAGTCCCCAGAGGCAGGTGGCTGATTTGGCTTCTTTTTCACACTGGAATGTGACTTCCCTTTCCAACTAGAGACCACACAGGATGGAAAATGCGAGCAGGGCAGCCCTTCTAGGATGAAAACCCATCAGCCTTTACTAGCAAGAGCAGCTGGAGGCCCTGTCTCCTAGTCCCACCTGTGTAAAACCCCTGACCTCCTTCACCCGCTATCACTCAGCCTGTTTCTCCTTTGCCTGCCCCCAGACAAACTCAAGATCCTACCTTGAGACAAGTTTCATTTCTCTGGACATGTCTGGTCCCCATGACCAGCCTCCCAGGGCTTGTCATTCTTGTGGCTTGTGTGGCAGAGAAAGACAGACATGTCCGGATATTGAGACAAAAATAAAAAGAAACTAACACCAGGCAGGAAGTCGGTAACCATCATTAAAGATATGCACTCCTCTGGGGGCACCTCCCAGGAGAGCTGGCAGGAAGACTTGGCCTCAGGATCCTGGGGACAGCGGGCAATGAAGGGCTCCTGAAGGCATGACAGGGACACAGCCCTCGACGACAGTAACAGTAGAGCCACGGGCACTCCTGGTGGGAGGGAGGGGGCGCCTCAGGACCACCCCACACAGCTCTCCTTGCCACGCAGGGTGCCCTGTCTGTCTGCCTCCCTGCCGACAGGGCTGCTCGGCCAGAGGGCCCTGGCGTGTGTTTTTCTATTTCCAATCTCACTGCAAGGTCAACTTTCCTGGCTAATATCTAGCACTCTGTTAGGAGCATCATGTTTCCTGAAGCACTTTGTTCCCAGGGCCAAGTCAGTGTTGAGGGAAAATTGTGTTTTTCCAGCCATACCTCGGGGGGCTGCTCTGGGGCCGGGGTCTGATGGTTCCTTTCTCTCTTCCAGACGCTCTGACGTCCTGCTGGGAGCTTAGAGATCTGCCCGAAGCTTCTAATCACGGCTGCCTCTTTGTTCTTCAGGCCGTGACCTTTATTACATCATCTCAACCCCACCCCCCCAACTCCTTGAATCCCCCATTCTTTTTCCCCTTTCTTGGTTGGAGTAAGGGTTTTACTCTCAGGGGCCCAATCCTGTCGCTCTTGTGTGTGACTAATTCCCTCCCCTCCCCCTCGGCTCCTGGCAAAGAGGAAGGGGCCTGTTTGCCCGACTAGGGGGTCTGCGTCCCTTGTTGGTAATCAAAGCACAGACACATTCCTGTGGGTGATTTCCTGCCCTGAAAACCAGCCCTGGAGGACAAGCATCCTCTGTTCCCTCATGGCCATCAGCCGCTGGGACTAGGACTTCTGTGAGAGGGGATTTATGATATAGAAAGTGGTAAGTTGCCCTTCCAACCTGCCAGCGTCTAGTGTGAAAGCAAGTTGTATTGTTGTTGGGACAGCATGACTCCCCGGAGGAGAAACAGTGTCCCCAAGAGCCTGATGGCTGCCTGCAGCCAAGGGTGTACGAAGGTGACACAGCCCAGGACGGAGGCCTTGTTATCCTCAAAGTACCCCACAGACCCCCGCGGGTCAGCTTCGGCTGTCTGATTTCTGAAGTTAAAAAGCACATAATTATGGTATTGTTTGACTGCCAAGAATTCTGGGTTAATCTCAGTTTTATTTTGACTGCTACCTAAAATAGCCTGTCCCTGAGGACAGCAGCAAAGGCCAGGAGGCCAAAAACAAAAAGGCAGCCCTGATATCCAAGCAGGCCCTCATTTGGAGTCCCAAAGCAGGGTGCAGAGTATTGGGGAGGCTCATGAGTGCATGGGATCAGGCACTTGGAGCTGGGTCCTCCCCCACCCCTGCCCCCTTACAGAGGTCTTTCTTTTGACACTGGCCTAGGCCTGCCCTCTGCCTCACTGGACTGGCCTGAGCCTGTGGGAACAGCAGTGATGGCCAGTCCCCACCACACTCTTTGTCCCCAGACACATTCAGGGTCCCCCCTGAGATAGTTTGGAGTTCTGCTTCTGTGATCCGGGGAAACAGGGCGAATAACAGTAATAGCCGACATTACAGAAGTGCTCACACCCGTCGTACTTTCTTCAGTCCTCACCAGGAGTCCTCGTGGTCAGTACTTTTGCTGTCTTCTATCCTGCCCAGAGCAGCACAGCTGGTAGGTGGTGGAGACAGAATTTGAACCCAAGGAATCCTAGCTGCAGGGGTTACCCCTTCCCTGCTTCACCACACGGCCTCTCAGGAGAAGAGTGGTCACAGACTCAAAGGCTCAGAAAGAACAGCTCCCACTGGAATCTGTGGGAGAGAGGCATTCAGTTCATTAGTGAAGAGCGGCCCTGGTGAGTGACGTGTCTCCTTATTGGCGCGCATACAGAACCTTCCTTAGTATTCTCCATGATACTCAGATCAACAAACATTTACTGAGTGTCCCACTCTGTTCCCAAGGTCTCTGGGCCACCAGGCAGTGGGTCTCTATGAAAAGTTCAGTGTCATTAAAGAGAGAGTCACAATACAAGGCCATGTGTGCGCTTATGGAGGAATGCTTCCTGTGTGCAGTCAAGGAGGGCTTCCCAGGGGAGGGGGCATTCAGGTTAGCTCGGAAAGGGCGCTGAGATTTTTCGGGGTAGCCAAAGTGAAGATGGACTTTCTAGGCAGAGGGAACAACACGGGCAGGCCACTGCTGTATTCCACCAGACTCAAGAGGTTCCTGAGGATTCTGAGCCACTGGCCCTGGGTTCCAGTTTGCAGGACACAGCAGGAACTAAGTCACCATCCCCCGTCCCCCTCACTGCTGGCTCACACTGTGCTGACTTCAGAGGAGCCTTCCCTACCCTTCCTTCCTGCCCCACCTAAATGCCTCTGAAATGTTTCCAGCCTGAGGCATCCTTGAACATCTAAGGCATCCAGAGCTGCCAGTCCAGCCACTTGTGGTGGCCGCTATCTGTGCACCGCTACCAGGGGTGAGCATGGTTTCAGCCAGCAGCACCCAGGGAGCTGGCTCAGGCTCTTTGTAGCCACCTAGCACCCTGATGCACCCCCAGTACTCCCAGCAGGCGTGCACCTCAAGAGCACAGGGAAAGGCACAGAGCACTGCGGGTTCCAGCGGGCTTCTTCCTTCTTTTCTTCGCCTCCCAAGCAAGAAAGAGGTAACAAGCAAGCTAAAGGACCAGGCTCCCAGGACCAGTGTGTGTGGTATGGGTGGGTGTGTGTTCCCTTTGCTCCTCAGAATGTCCTCATCTTTTCTACCTTTAGTTGTTGTTGTTCATTTAAGTAAAATGATTCTGAGTTCCTTTAATTGGAAAAGATACAAAAGCAGGCAGCAGTCATGTTCTTCACCCGCGGAGCTGCAAGAGCAGGGAGCAGCCCGTCAGCGCCCACCTGACTGGTTCTCTACTATGTGCTGTGGCCCGGGGAGGGGACTGGCTGTGTGAAGTCACTGCCATCCAGGGGAGGCGGGGATGGTTGAAAGGGGCTCATTATGGATAACAGAAGACACTCCTCTTACACCTATCACTCAGAAATTCCAAGGGTTTTTTTTTTTTTTTTTTTAAGAGCTCTGTGCCAGGAACTGGGGATGAAGACCAAATATATATTTCTTCTTTCTTTTTCTTTTTAAAGATTAGAAAGAGGTAGTGTTCTTTAATTTTTTTTCTAATTTTTTTTTAAAACAGTCACCGATTTATTTATTTAGTTTTGGCTGCATTGGGTCTTTGTTGCTGCGCACGGGCTTTCTCTAGTTGCGGCGAGCGGGGGCTACTCTTCGTTGCAGTGCGCGGGCTTCTCATTGCGGTGGCTTCTCTTGTTGTGGAGCACAGGCTCTAGGCACGCGGGCTTCAGTAGTTGCAGAATGTGGGCTTCAGTAGCTGTGGCTCGCGGGCTCTAGAGCTCAGGCTCAGTAGTTGTGATGCACAGGCTTAGTTGCTCTGTGGCATGTGGGATCTTCCCAGACCAGAGATCAAACCCATGTCCCCTGCATTGGCAGGTGGATTCTTAACCACTGCGCCACCAGGGAAGTCCCTATATTTCTTATTGTATCACAATATAGCAGGAGATCTTTTCCCGGAGGACAAGGGCTCATGGATCAAGAAAGATGTAGCTTTTTTACATAAACTGGCCATCACAGTTCCTGGCACTGCAAAACCAATAATAGCCATTATCATTATTATGTGTTCAGGGAATGAATGAATCATTTGAAGGGTGGAGTATGTGGCAGAGGACATTGGTAAATGACAGGGAAAATGTAGTGTGGTAGGCAGCCTCCAAGTAGCTCCCAGTGACCCCACCTCCTGGTATTCACCTCCTTGTGTAGCCCTCACCTGCACTGTTCCACAGTTGATCTGTGTTGACCAGTAGAATACAGCTGTGCTGAAAGCAGTGCTATGGAGAGGCCCACCTGATGAAGAAGTGAGGCCTCCAGCCAACAGCCCATAAGGAACTAAAGAATCTTGTCATCAGCTGCATGAGTGAGCTTGGAAGCAGATCCTCTTTACATGACTGTAGCTCCAGCCAGCAACTTAACTGTAAGCTGAGGAGAGACCCTGATCCAGCACCACCCAGCTAAGCCCCTCTCAAATTCTGACCTCCAGAAACCATATGGAATGTTCACTGTTTTAAGTGCAGTGTTCTCAGGTGATTTGTCACACAGTGATAGCTAGCTAATACAGGTGGTGTAGTGGAAGATGTTGGTGCCCCTTTGCCTACTTCAGAGCTTACCCGTAGCTTTGGACAGTTCCCTTAAATGCTGTATCAATTAGCTTTTGCTACATAAAAAGCACCCCAAATTCAGTGGTTTAAAGAAATGACCATTTAGTTTGTGATTACAAGCTCAGCAATTTAGGCTGGGCTCACCTGAGTTGCCCTTCTGGGCTGGGCTGGACTGGGCAGGGCTCACACGTGTCTCTGGTCAGCTGGCCAGCTGGCTGGGGGCTTGTTGATCTGGGGGTACTCAACTGGATGACTCCTCTCTGCTCCACGTGGTCTCTCATCCTTCAGCAGCCTTATTCACATGGTGGCAGCAGTTCTAAGAGTATAAGAGCAGATGCTGTAAGGTCTCCTGAGGCCCAGGCCAAGACCTCCTATAACCTTAAAACCTCTGCATTCTACTCCCCCAAAGGCCAGTCCAGATTCAAGGGGTAAAGAAATAGATTGCACCTCTTGATGGAAAGAACCGTGCAGTATTGTGTCCACTTTCGTGTTCTGTGCAGCCCATCTGCAGCTTGCTAGCTCAGGCACCTCCATCTCCCTGCCTCAATGCATTCTCTGGTCATGAGAGTGGGTTCATCTCTCATATGAAGCAAACCAGAAGGGCTGAGGAGTTAACGCCCTCAGGTCAGTCAATGAGGAAGGGAGCTGATGAACAAATTCCCCAGCTTCCTAGCCCTTGATCAGATAACGCTAACGTGCATCTACACAGTCCCTTGGAGGGACCCAGGGAAATTGAACCAAGTTTCCCACAGTGGCCACCAGCTCATAAAGCCCCCTTATTGGCATTCCTCCCTTCCCTGTCTCTCACATCCCCACTGCCTTACCTTGCTCTGCAGATCACCTCCCTCAAGGGATCTTGTACAACTTGCACCCAAATCCTATCTAAGTGTCTATCTACATCAGGTAGGCAGAAGTTAGATCACCCCTGATCTTACAGGCCAAGCTAATGAGTTGGAATTTATTCTGTAAGTGATTGGGCTTCTGAGAGTTTTAAGCAGGAGAAATCTGTATTTTAGAAACAAAATGAATGGCAGTGTAGGAACTAATATCCAGTTCCACTGACTTCCAGGCCAGTGCTCTTAAGTCAACTTTACACTGTTTCAGGCTTTGGATGTAGGAATATGCAGGTCTTTTTTCCAAAAAATGCATTGATTTTTGAATAGATAATAAATACACGTGGTGCAAAATTAGAAAAGCACGAAAGGTCAGATCTATTTTTATAAGCATTTTCACTGCCAAAGGAGCAGTTAAATAGCCATTGTTCCCAGAGTGTTTTCAACCACAGTAGAGCTTGGTTCCTTCAGAGGCTGCTCCTGGCCTGCCTCGTGCCCTTCCCACTCCAGCAGCCTGGCCCGGGCTCTTGCGGCATCCACTGCTTGCAGATCTCTCTGCAGGAGATGAAACACTTGTCCTCCAGCTAGAGAAAAATTTTGATGTTCTTGATCCAGGGAAACTTGGTGGTGTTGGCAGACGTCAACATCCTTGGCAGATGCCATCTTTGCTCCCTGTCACCACAAATAATTGCGAGTTGGCTGAGCGCTACTCAAATGCATTAAGTTTTGTGGCTTGTTCTGACAGAAATCTAAAAAGTGCATAGTGAAGGCCAAGCCTGCAGCTTTAATCTGTTAGCTGGGGAGTGGAAGAGATAATGATTCATAACACCTCAGGTCTTTACATTTCTCTCGAAGAGCTGCCATCTGTCCCTAATGTGAGAGAAGGAGTGCTCTGGGGTTAATTGCCCTGGATCAGCTAAACCATCTGCATTTATTTAAATCAAGTCAAGTCCATAAATAGTTTTGGAGTGTCTTCTGTGGGCCAGCCTGGAGCTCAGCTCTCTGGGGTGTTCAAGTAATCGTGCCACCAGCTCAGGCTCTCAAGGAGGCAGACTGGTGAGGTGGCAGGTCTGGTAGCTTTTGGAACAAGGCAGGCCTGCTGAGAACCCCAGCCCTACCACCAGCCAGCTGGGAGATTTGGGGCAATTTAGTTGATCTCCCCAGGACCTTTGTTTCCTTACCTTTAAAATGGCCCTGCTTATTGCACAGGGGCAGGTAAAAATTCCAAAGACAGTGCTTTGTTTCCCTCTCTTTTTCCTTGAGGAACTTACAAACTAGTCAGAGAAAGAAGACACACAAGTGAAAAGTAAAGAAAACATCTCTAAGAGATCATCAACAGTTCAAAATAAAACAAAACAAAGAAGGAAGAGAAAACAACAGAAGAAAAAAGAGAAGATATACACAGGGATGATGAATTGCCAAAGTATTAGTCTGCTAAGGCTGTAATAACAAAGTACCTCAGACTGGGTGGCTTAAACAGCAGAAATTTATTTTCCTCACAGTTCTGGAGGCTGGAAGTTCAAGATCAGGATGTCAGCAGGGTTGATTTCTTCTGAGGTCTATCTCCTTGGTTTATAGATGGCCATCGTCTCCCTGTGTCTTCGCATGGTCTTTCTTCTGTACATGTCTGTGTCCTAATCTCCTCTTCTTATAAAAACACCAGCCATATTAGTTTAGCATCCACCCATATAACTCATTTTACCTTAATTACCTCTTTAAAGGCCCTATCTCCAAATATAGTTACATTCTGAGGTACTGGAGGGTAAGACATCAACATCTGAATTTTTGGGGTAAACAATTCAGCCCATAACAGACAACATAATGTTTGCTCTAGAAGTTGAGCAAGGGAGCAAAGCAGGGAGGGAAAACAAAAAGGTACTTCTGGTTTATAATTGTATTAGGTCTTAACTCAACATGGAATTGCAGTGCCTGGTGCATAGTAGTCATGCAATAGACATTTGTTGAGCAGGTGTTCAAATAAATGAATAAATACCTTATACAGTTTTTGTCACTGGACAAAAGTGCCCAGAGAAGATGGGCAGAGAAGAGTATATGCCCAGAGAAGAGATGCCCAGAGAAGAGTATATATGGATGACAAACAGGCAGAATGGGTGACTTTCATATTCAAAAAAGGCTTCTTTCAAGAACACCTTTTGATCTGTAAAGGCACAAGTCAAAAATGGGTGTGACAGTTTATGAAACTATGAAAATCATGGATGACAGTATTATAATCTTTAAATTTTCACCAAATATTGTGTTGTTAGGAGTCGATAGAGGATAACCTTTGAACTCGATGAAGTTTCAGAACATATGCAGAGAGAGAGAGAAGGCAAGAAAGAAAGAAGGTCCTATTTGTGATCAGTGCCCTTAGGGAGTTTCTTATCCTTTAAGACACTAGAGAATGAAAATATCACTAAGGAAGCTAAGCATTCAATGAGTTCATAGGAGGCTGATTTCAGCACAAGTTACTTCAGATTCCTTTGGGATTTTGACTTCTATGCTGAAGACAGACCACCAGCAGTGTGGATCACGGATCTAGAAAAATGTCACATTTTCTGTAGTTTGATGTTCCTTCAGGGAACTTTTAATAAGCACCCACTATGCACCAGGCAGTGTTCTAGGGAACAAAGACACTGCAGTCAAGAAGATGATGTTCCAACCCTCAAGGAACCCCACCCTAGAGAGAAGCAGATATGTGAAGAGAGAAATTGTGGTTTATTGAGGTAACTTCCCTAATAAAAGTACAGTTTAAGTGCTTTATAACCTCAAAATTCTTGTGACAGTAACTAAATGGACAGTCTGTGCATTAAAGGGACTTGACAATATTTGATAATTAAATGAATGGATAAAGAAAATACCTGGTAGAAGATACTAAGAGAACGGACTTAATGCCATATGTCCTTTGGGTTACTAGCATGAAACTTACCTATTTACTTTGGAAATTAAAAAGAAGTTGAATGTATAAAAGTTATTTGTTTTTCATTTTTTAACTCCCCCTTCCCTACCTGCATTTTAGAACTTGCTAAGAACTCAGAAAATGTTTTTGGGTGGATAGATGAAAAGCTGGATGAATAAATGGGTAAAAGAATGACTGTTTTGCTTCCAGAACTGGGCAGATTTTCCCAATAGAAATTTGTTCATCTTTGAAGGCTCACTATATCCATCAAGAAACCATTTCTGAGGTCTCTTTGTGTAGAAGTCCTGGAAACTGTCTTGATTCAAAAAGAAAGAAAATAGCATTTCAGTTTCTGGAACCACTGCTTGTGAGTTTTAAAATCTGCATTAAATTCTATAGTGTGGGAAGTTCTGTAGAATGACAAATGGCTGGCCAAAGGTTGTATTGACTGAATATTGATTTCAGCAGCACACACAGAAGGAATCCTCACAGCAGTGATTTCTCACTCTTTCCCTAATTGGAATGAGTTCATTTCAATCTGCGTGTTGCAGAGGAAGGCCATCTCTCTGAAGAGGCTCAACATAATTCCTAGGCCCTGGCATTCTTGCTGACATCACCAGGAATTTGGTGATTGGAGGGAAGAAGTCCAGGAAAGCATGTTGGGCCAGGAATCTGGACATCATTAAATGACTTTTCCTTATGAGAACCTTAGTCTTAGTTCAATATTCATGAGGAAATAGTCCTGTGGCTTCTTCAAATTGCTTCTCTCCCCATCTCCCTCTCCCCACCCTGACTCCCCATCCTCTCTCCACGAAGATGAGACCCTGGAGTTGTCCAATACAGTAGCCAGTAGCCACATGTGACTATTTAAATTTAACTTAATTACAATTAAATAACATTTAAAATGCAAGTTCTCAGTCATACTAGGCACGTATCAAAAATTCTCAAAAGCCACATGTATCTAGTGACTACCATAATGGACAATGCAGAGAACATTCCCATCGCTACAGAAAGTTCTATTGAACTGCACTGCCCTAGAGGAAAAGAGAATGAAGAGCTGAGGAGGAAGGTGGTAATTTTTAAGAAGACACCAATAACCTGTAGACCAGCCACACAGGAGAAGGAACATTCTAGCAGGACGTTGCCACGGGACGTGCAACAAGAGGATAAAGCATATAAAGTAGGGGAGAGGGTAAAAGCTCTGGGATCAGAACCCAGGTTTCACCCTGGTTCTACCACCCACCAAGTGTGTAGCCAGGAGCAAGTTATGTGAACTCTGAGCCTTAGTCTCTTCATCAAGGAAATGGTCGTAATAGTTCTTACGCCATAGGGCTGATGTAAGAATTCCTGAGACAGTTAGTATAAAGTACATAGCCTATGGCCTGACATATGGAAAAAGCTCGACAATGGCAAGACAGATGGGAGTTCGATGAGGCACAGGAGGCAAGAAGGAGACGTAAAGAAGGAAAAGACAGGGCTTCCCTGGTGGCGCAGTGGTTGAGGGTCCGCCTGCTGATGCAGGGAACATGGGTTTGTGCCCCGGTCCGGGAAGATCCCACGTGCCACGGAGTGGCTGGGCCCGTGAGCCCTGGCCGCTGGGCCTGCGCGTCCGGAGCCTGTGCTCCGCAACAGGAGAGGCCACGGCAGGGAGAGGCCCGCATACCGCAAAAAAAAAAAAAAAAAAAAAAAGAAGGAAAAGACAAGACATAGAGATAAGACAGCCAGCCTAGGAAGAAGAAATGTCTACAGGATTACAAAGTGGACCTAAGTGGCTAGCACAATTACAGTGGCTGGAGGGCAAACAGCAGTAGGACAGAGCACCAGAAGGCAGCTGGGCCTCTAGACACCTGAGGGGCACAGAGGAAGATCCTCTTGGCCTCAGGATTACAGAGCTGAGCCAGGTGGTGGCAAAAATCACCTATGATGGGTGGTCTTCCTGCCCATCTGGAGCAGCGGGAATTGTACTGCTAATTGGAGCTTAGCTGTACTCATGTTTTTGCTACTGATAGTGTTCAAGAGATCCAGAGAGGTGTGGAACAGACGTGGCTTTCCAGGGACAGGCGGAGTGAGCCAGGGCTGGGGCTGGAGAGGCCAGAGGTCAAGGTGATGCAGGGTATTAGGGTAAATGGAAGGGGATGACGTTTATTCAGTACCTGCCACAGTGTTCAGGACTCGCATGTCCAATTGCACCCTACAGCAGTTCTGAGATGGGCACCCCCATTTTGTGGAAAAAGAAAATGGGGCTCAGCTGGGTGAAGGAACTTGCCTAGGTCACACAGCGGATAAAGGACAGATTTAGGATCCTGTGGTGTCAAACTGCAAAGCCTATGCAAATCTGCTGTGGAAGATTTTAAACTCTGAGGAAGGCAAAGCAGTGGAGATGCACAGAGAGGATTTGAAAAGCATTGGCAATACATTTATTCATACCACTCAAGTCCAATGCCATGTCAATGTTGTGGGACCCCAAACATGAATACGCCAGGTTCCTCCCTGTCTCCAAGGTACTGGCATGACAGTGAGGGAGACAAGCCAAGAGCAAAATAAGTACAACTAAAGGTAAAGTGCTCAAACCCATTCATTCAAGAAATACTCTTTTTGGGCTTCCCTGGTGGCACAGTGGTTGAGAGTCCACCTGCTGATGCAGGGGACGCGGGTTCGTGCCCTTGTCCGGGAGGATCCCGCATGCCGCGGAGCGGCTGGGCCCGTGAGCCATGGCTGCTGAGCCTGCACGTCCGGAGCCTGTGCTCTGCAACAGGAGAGGCCACAGCAGTGAGAGGCCCGCGTACAGCAAAAAAAAAAAAAAGAAAGAAAGAAAGAAATACTCTTTTACTTGAGTACCTACTATGTGCCAGGCACTGTGCTAGGCTCTGGGGGTACTATGGTGTGCCGTGGAAAATTGTTTACAAAAATGGAGGCATTCTCCCCTTCCCATTATCCAAGCCCCTTTGCAGTGTGACTTTTCGCCTCCTCCCTTAAGAGGTTGTGTCTATTTCTCCACTTCTGAATCTGGGCTGGGCTTGTGACTTGCCTTGACCAATAGAAAGTGGCAGAAGTGACACTGTACCTTTTCCAAATCTTTCCAGAGGCCTTGTGCTCTTGAAACCCTAGAGCTGCCATGCAGACACGCCCTGCCTAGCCTGCTGAATAATGAGAGACACAGCCCCATTCACTTTCATTGTCCTAGCCAATGGCCAGCCACCTGCCAGACAGAGGAGGGAGGCCATTTCAGACCCATCAGCCTCAGCTAACCCAATAACTGATGCCAGGTGCATGAGCAAGCCTGGCTGGATCAGCAGAGCCTGGTCCAGGTCAGCAGAACTCCGATGACCCATAGACACTTGAGGAATAATAAATGAGCACTTTTTTAAAAAAACCACTAAGGTTTCATTCGGTTTGTTTTATAGCAAAAACTGACTGATACATGAGCAAAGCAGATACCTGTTCTCAAGAAGCTTATGGTTCAATGGACCATAAACTTTAATCACAAAATCCTACAGATACATGTCAAGGGAAAGGAAGTGATCATTAAGCCTGCCTCCCACGATGGTCCCCAGTGACTCCCACCTCCTGGTATTCAGACCATGTGTAGTCTCCTCCCACACTGTGCCAGGGTTGGTCTGCTTGGCCGATAGCATATGGCAGAAAGTCTGATGTGTCCCTTCTAAGATTAGGTTACAAAAGACTGCAGCTACTGTTTTGGACTCCTTCTCTCTCTTTCTGATCATTCATTTTGGGAGAAGCCAGCTTCCACATGCTACGGACACTCAGGCAGCCCACAGAGAGACCATGCCAACAGCCTGATAGGCACTGAGGTCTACCAAGCGCCAAGTGAGTAAGCTGTTGGGGGGATCCTCCAGCTCCAGTGACTGGAGCCCAGGCTGACTGCTTGGATGTAACCTCTTGAGAGACCCTGACCCAGAACCATCTGGCTAAGCTGCTCCCAGATTCCTGACACAAAGAGACTGTGAGATAACAAATGTTTGCTGTTTAAAGCTGGTAGGTTTTGGGGGTAATTTGTTACACAGCCACAGATAACTAACAAGAGGAGTTAACTAGACAAAGCAGACAGAGGAGGTGGAATGTTCCAGACAGAGGGAATAGCATGACCCAAGGTCCTATGGTAAGAGCATATATAGCACATTTGAGAAACTGAAGGAGGACCATGTGGCAGGAGTTCAGAGAGCAAGCGTGACACTGCATGAGACTGAAAGGTCAGTGGAGACCAGAGCCGTCAGGTGTGGCCTAGTGAGTCTTACTAAGAAGTTTCCTTTAGGGACAATAAGAAACTAGATTATTAGGGGACCAGGCCTTGGGGCTCCAGGAAGTCCAGGTTCTTCGACTCGTGAGGTGAAGAGGGTAGCAGCACAATAACAAGCAATACCGTCCTTCTTTGGCCTTAATCATGAATTGTAACTATTAGAATTGGGGAAAACCCTTTAGAAACCAAGTCAGGCATCCTCAGTAGGGGCTGCACTTCATCTCCCATGAGGCTCATCCAGGTACCCTGGGGGTCAGTGGTGTGCTGGGGCTGGTGGTGGGCAGCAGAGGAGGGCGGGAGTAAAGAAAGAGTGTGGAAAAGAGAGAAAAATGGCAGGAAGGAGGAGGAGCCAGAAAGGAGAAGGCAGAGAGGGAAGGCCAGTGTCAGGGGAGGTGAGAGAGGGACAAGGCGCCACAGAGAAGCCTGGGGAGCCTGCGAAACGGTCACTTAAAGAGAGTTAGAGGGCTTCCCTGGTGGCGCAGTGGTTGAGAGTCCGCCTGCCGGTGCAGGGGACGTGGGTTCATGCCCCGGTCTGGGAAGATCCCACATGCTGCGGAGCGGCTGGGCCCGTGAGCCATGGCCACTGAGCCTGTGCATCCGGAGCCTGTGCTCCGCAACGGGAGAGGCCACAACAGTGAGAGGCCCGCGTACAGCAAAAAAAAAAAAAAAAAAGTTAGAAACATGGAGTGGGCGTAGGAGGCTCTTGGAGACACTGGTGTTCAGAAACCTGAAAAACTCAGCCATGAAACAGTGTGTGTTAAGGGTTCAAGGAGCGGAACGGTCACTTCAATGGAAAATAAACAGATGGAGAGGAGAGGGAGGTAAATGGGATTAGGGGAGCAGCTAACGCTGGGCTGGAACGCAGTCACGGTTCAGGGATTTGAATTCACAGCCGTCACTCAGGGCTGCACTTTGGGGAATTGTTCTCAGCCTTACCAGCCATCCTTTAGGGAAGAGTGATGAGATTTGCTGCTGAGGGGTTGGGCAGAGCTCGGTGGGTTCTTCAGGATCTGCACTGAGTTCTCCGATTAGCCCTGCTAGGATAAGTTCTCTCCAAATTAGTGATGCTGGGGTTTTAGTTCTCCCCACTCAGAAGTACCCTTCAAGGGGCAAAGGAAGAGGTGGCAAAAACCAGAACCATGAGGGGAAGGCTTCTCCAGCCCCAGCTGTGCCAGGCACAGCATAACTATGCTTGCCCGACTTCCAGGTGGCCCTTCCAGCAGGTGCAAGACACACAAGGGAAGAATCCACATCTTGGCCAGCCCCTCTTAGGTTTCAACCTCTCACTCGTCCATACCCTTTCCCACCAGGAATGGATTTGTACTGTTTGGAAAATACTGGGTCTCCTGGACTCACTTCATTCCCTTGTGGATTTGGTCAAGCTGGCCTAATCTTTTTTTTTTTTTTGTCTCGTGAAAGGAATCTGAAGATATGTGTTCCCTAAAACAGCTTTGCAGAAGGAAAGCAAAGCAAACACAGCACTGAGCAGATCTATTTATTTTGTGACTTAATTATGGAAAGATAACATATTTTTCTCCTGTTTTCAAAAATATATATTTGAGATAGAGGTGTGAAAGAATTACATGCTGTTCCATCAAGGAAATAGATTCCACCAAGATAATGGTATAGAAGCAAAACTCCAATTCTTACAGAGAAAGGTTACGTTGATCAGATAAAGAATTTTTCCCACCAATCTAAAGTTGTAAATGATAAATAGATTTTTTTTTTAAAAAACACACAACAGCTTTTCCATCTAAATTGCCTTCTTTTTTCTCTTTCTGTCTCTAGTCCAGGAGATATTCCCCTCCTTCCTCCTTGCTGTTCTGAGTGGGAACTGAGAAGAGGGCTGCCCACTGAGCCCTCACCAGGGCCGGTCCTCATCCAACGCCAGTGGTTGAAGACATCCCTGTACAGGGTCCCCTACACAGAGGCAGAGGGCTCTGTGTTCTGGGAACCTCTGCAAACACCTGCACAGACCACAGTTGTGCTCCACTGAAGCGCAAGGGACCCATTTTAAGACAAAGTGTGTGTCACAGTGTCGGTGCTGGCTCAAAACCACTTCCCGGTTAGGCAGATTCATTGGCCTCTGTTTCCCTTGAGGATGCTTTGAACAGACCACAGACTGGGAGGATCAGAAGGAAGGGAAAGGAGACGTGGCTGTAAATCAGTGTAGCCTCTCCAACTCTTGGGGTCAGAAAGCCGGTCCTGCTGAAAGGACAAGGGAAACATCCTCACCTCGGGGAAGGCCTGGTGTTACCTCATGTGCCTCACAGTCAGGGGCCCTCAGGAAGCCTGTGACAGCGCTTGTCCCTTCCTTCTCCCTGGCTTCGAACCAGAAGCTTTTGGAAGGAAAAAGCTCTGACTTCATCCAGGCTCCCCTGCCCTCCCTTGTCTAAACACAAGGAGTTCTTTTTTCAGGTGATTGTGGCTCTTCTCCTAGTGATTCTTTTCATTGCCTTCTTCAAATGTGCAATCAGTTCTCTTGATACAAATTGTGTGACCCCTGTTTTAATAAGCTTAGAAGCTGATCCCGCACCAGCATCAACAGAAAGCATCTGGGTATTCTAATCACGGCCAGCTCTCGCTGAGAAACAGAACAGCCTGCCAGCCTCCTCCTGCTATGTGCTGGGCAGAGCCCAGGAGGGGCTAAGGCAGCCCCAGGACCCCATGGTTCTTTGGAAAGAAAGAAGTATTTCCAGCTAGTTCAGGCGTTTAGTGGATTATTGCAATGATCTTTTCATGCGGATTTCAACATGGTTTGTGAATAGGGTCAGTTATATGAGGGACTTTATGTTGGTGACATTGCAAAGATAGAAGGGGGAACTGAAACCGGTTTCTGTCAGCCAGAAGCTTCATTCGGCCAGCACAATTTCAGAATTCACAGCAAGTTTTTTTTTTTTTTCCAAAGTTCTTTACATCTTCTGAGGGTAATGGATGCTGTGGAGAAAAGTTGTGAGCTAAAAACATGGAGATGAAAAAGATCATGACAACTTGTCCAGGACCCACTGTTGGTTGGATCTGGGAAAGGGCTGTATGAAACGGTGAGTGTTACGGGAGCACCAGGCACAGCCAGGTCTTGGAAGTGAAGTTAGGATGGTTTTTGGATTCAGCCTACTGCCTGTTCTTTGACACACAGAGGGTTCACTTTCACATTAGGCCCATCCACCAGAGCCCAGATGCAGTGTGTCTGGGGTTTTAATTGTTTTGTAAGCCCCTGGAACAGGGTGAAAAGTGGCCTGGGGACACAGTTGAGAAGTCTGCTCATTACTGAACGTCATGGTTCAGGGAGCAGTTCTTATCCTTTCCTCCATTCAAGTTCTACACAAGTGAGCAGTAAAAGGGAGCTGCTTATCTCCTTCCTTTATTTTAGCAGCCCCTGGAGTTCTGTTTCCTTCTTGAAACCTCTGATTCAATGGCTGGAGGAATGCTCCTCCACCCCATCCTGTCTACGCAGGCGACTTTCGTGACTCCCCTTCACTCGTCACCTTGCAAAGCACGCTCAGTTCATCGCTTCTACACACTGCCATTTCCTTCTTTGTTTATTTTACGTATGTTGGTCACCTGTTGCTTAGGTAAGATTTAAATCTGGCTGTGTTGATATGGTCAGTTTTTGATTATTCCTAGAAGTATGTTATAGCCATTTAAGCATGCGATATTATTATTTTTTCTTTTCAGTAATAACATTTGGCTAATCATTAAAGCATGTGGTGGTGGGTACCTGTCAGCCTCAGCTTTGAATGATCTGGGCTTGGGAACTATCATTATTACTATCATCATCATCATCATCATTTTAAAGCATGATCACTTATTCTGGATTACGTATATCTACTACATTTGAATAATTGTTATTGCTTTTATTACTGAATAATTTGTATTGTTTTCTTATTGCTTTTTATTACTAAAGTAACACATAGAACATAAATATTTTATAAGATAGAAAAACACCCTTTTGGTGTATATACTTTTAGTGTATTTTTCAATGTATATAGATTTATTTTCTTCTCAACAATAATGGTATACTGTGGTTTGTTTTAGATACTGTCATTTCACTTAGTAAGAGATCATGAATATAGTTCCATATCACAATTCTTTTATAACAGAGATTTTAATGACTGTGCAGTATTCCATTATATAGATTTCATGTAACCAATCTCCTATTATTGGACATTTACTTTTAAAACACTTATATAAGTATTTACTATGTGCCAGGCACTGCTTTAAGCTCTGTATAGATATTAATTCATTTAACTCTCATAATAACCCTATGATGTAAGTACTGTTATTATCCTCATTTTGTAGGTAAAGAACCTGAGATTAAATAACTTGTCCAAGGTCATACGACTTTGTAAGTGGTAGAGCCAAATTCAAACTCAGACAATTTTGTTCCTAATCACAACATTTTCCTCGCCTCCCTCTACTTCTACTGGAAGGTAAAGGCCTTCTTTACCTGGGAGAAAGGCTCGATGTACATAAGACAGCTCTGGCAAAAAAGGAACTGCTGTCCTGTGAGTCACTGTTACTTAGAATTATATCATCAGCTGTTGAGACAATAGGCAAAGAGGCATCTGGGTGGCATGGGCAGTGTGAGCTCAGCCGCCCGGGCAGGCAATCCCAGGAGAGGCTGCAGGCCCAGGTCCAACCACCCTGAGGCCTGGGTCACTCACCCTCTGGCAGAACCACGTAAAGCAGCCCCAGCCTTGCCTGTGCCACCTTAACTTCCTCACACCAAACCGAGAAGCCTGTAGGAGCTGCTGCATCTGACAAAAGCCAACCTGGGAGGAAGGGGACAGGCAAGGTAGGAAGCAGCCCGGCTGGTTGCTACTTTGCCCCAGAGTGCCGGCAATGCTGAGCCAGTGAAGCTGTGGCCCGGGCGGCAGGGTGGTGCTGATCCAGCCTAGGAAGTGACTACTTCTGAGGCAGCATCTGGAGCTTAGGAGAATCCCCTGACTAACCTGCAGAGGCTCCGGGGTGGTTGTTTCCTGGGTGATTCTGGATTCTTATTGGTCATTGCCTTGAGACTGGGCTTTGGATTTGGCTACCTTTTTTCCTATCCTCTCCCTTCCGGTAATGATAATCTGATGTCATCACTAGCAATGATAATCGTTCTGTTTTACTTATTAATTCTAACTTATTTAGTTCTCACAACAGCACTGTGAGATAGAACAATAGTTAACAATAATTATCCTAATTTTAGGGATGAAGAAAGGGAGCCACAGGGAGTTTAGGTAACCTGACACAGGTGAAAGTGTGTCAGGTGTGGGGAACACCACAGAAATGTGACCTCGACCTGAACCTCCCAAAACAGGCCACCACGCCCTGGGCCTCAGGAGGCAGCTGTGGCTAGAAGGGGAACACTAGCTGAGCCATCTTGCACCCTTTAATCCCATCCCCTGTGGGAAAAGAAGCAATAGGAATTTGATGAGGGGGAGTGTTAACGGCTGGAGGGGGTTAGAAGTTGCGTTTTATATAAGCACCTTAGGCAGTCATGTGCAGGAGCTCAGAGGAGATTTATATGAAATAACCTTCATGCATCTCTCCCTGGGAGGTCTATCGGTTTGCCTTTATTCCTTCTGTTACAAAAGAACCTGGAAAACACACACACCACATCCAACGTCAGTGTCACAGGATGTATTGGTCTGGAGAGGCATGGTTATCACTGCAGTCCTAGCAACTGCCCCTCTAAATGCTCAGGATCAGGCTGTTCAGATACTGCACAGTCCACAAGGTCCTCTGGCACACACGAACCCTGCACTTTGGGTCCCCTCCTGAGTTAAGACTCCACCTTCTTCTCCTAGCTGTAGCAGCAACCCTGGGTGGAGCTGGAACCAACTTACCAATTTAGGAAGTTCGTTGGCTTAATTTGACAACCATCTAAAGAATACAGAAAAGAATCTTTAAGTGGAATTAGGTGAGACTGGCAAAAACTGGCTTTCCTGTCACTAAATGATTATTGGGGTATATCTATTGTGTTTTGGAGTTGTTGTTTTTTTTTTAAAGAAAGGATGCATTGTTTTTTCTGCCGAAGTCCTTGAAGATAGCTCCCCCAAAATAGAAGTGCCGTGTTCACTAGGCTTTAAAAAATACAAAGAATTGCTGCTATCCTAGTCAGAGCCACAGTGACGTTATCCCTGGATTAATGAGGTAACCCCCTCTGCAGTCTATTCTCCCCACTATGAGCAGACCGAGCACTTAAAAAGGCAATAGATCAGGTCACTGTCCTGCCTAAGAGTCTGCAATGACTCTCCATCACGCCCAGATAGGGTCCCAAGCCCTCACAGGGCGTCTCTGTGGAGAGGCAGCACTGCACAGGGCCTGAGCACCCCACAGCCAGTGCACATCCTAGCTTTGTCCCCTCAGGAGCTGTGTGACTTTGGCTAAAGTGTCTACTTCTCTATGTCTGTGTTCTCATCTGTGAGAAAAGGGTAATAGAACTGACCTCATGGACACCTGGCATACTGCACTCATTGGCCACCAGCTGTTTTTACTGTTCCTTTTGACCTCACCATTCTCCATTCTCCCCAGCCTCTAGCTGATTACACTCCAGTCATTACTAACCTTCTTCCTGTTCCTCTAATTTTCCAAACTCATGCCTACATTTGGACCTTTGCCCCAGGGAGCCTGGAACTGTCTGCCCACCCTTACCCACGCACCCTCACCCCTGCACCCTCACCCAGGCCTGTGAGATGTTGGTTCCTTCTCATTTGGGGGTTTCAACTCAAGACACCTCCTCAGAGAGGCCTTCCCTGACCGCCCAGGAGAAATTAGCCCCAGTCACTCTAGCTCACTGCTGTCCTGTGGAAATTTCTGTGATGATGCAAATGCTCTGTAGCTATACCACTAGCTGCTAGCCATAGGTGGCTCTTCAGGACCTGAAATGTGGCTAGTGTGAACTAAAGAACTGAATATTTGATTTTATTCGATTTCAATCAAGTTGGACTTAAATGTAAATAACTGTGTGTAGCTAATGGCTGCCACGCTGGACAGCACAGCTCTAGCCCTTACCTGACTTCGTGATCTTCAACGCACTCACCTCTTCCTGAACTTATCTTGCTGACCTATTGTCTGCTGTGTATGGTCTGTCTCCCCAGCTAGAGCATGCGCTCGGTGGAAGTGGGGTCTTTCCTGACTTGTTCACCGCTGTGTCCCCCATCAGCCGTGCCTAAGAAAAGTGTCTGGTTCTTTGTTGGGGCTCATGAAGAGAATGAATGAATGGGCATATAAAAGTACTTTGTAAACCATAATGCATTATATAAATGTACTGTATATTATCATTATATGTATATGTAATAGGAAAGCCTGTGTAGGTGTTCCACTTTTAGAAAAATTCCTAGCATGCGTGCACACACACGCAAACACGTACACACAAAGCTGATCTTTAAAAAGTGAACAATTTTTTAAAATGTTAGTTTTCTTATTTTATGAATGTATTCTTTATCTCTCCAAATAAGATCCCTCACCACGGAGAGCAGGATGCTTCACGGGTCTCTGGGCCTGTTTGCCTGTTTCCCAGAGACCACAGCTCTGGGCTTGACCGGGATTAGCCCTAAAGCCTCTGAAGTGCACGGGTAGCTGCCACTCTGACTGTAATGAAAACATGAGTATTCCCAAGGGTATTGCAGTATTCTTGAAATTAAAAACAAGGTGGGAGACAGCCCTCTCCTTCCTGTGGGAGTAGCTAAAGCAGAAGCGCTGAAATACGATGCCCGGGGCTCCTAGGAGGGCTGGGAGCTAGTCGGTTCCGTGCCACTGGCCAGTGTGTGGTTTCCAAAGAGGACCTGGCCTGTTATCTGACCTCCGTCTTAATGAAGTGTCGTGGCCCACGGCTGCCTCTGAGGGAGCGCTGGGGCTGGAGCAGCAGAGTCAAATCAGGGACAGGGCACATCATTTTTCCACCAGGCAGGACCTGGGCCTCAGCCAAGGGACTCCACAGACTTCTGCAGGACCTGGTGGCCACGGTAGCCACTTCCATTGCTCAAAGCCAGGTGCCGGGTCCGAGAACCAGATCAGCTTGCTGTGCAAAGTTGGACATGTACCTCCCCTGACCCTGGGCCTGAGCTGATAAGTTGAGGGCACAGAGAAGAGACAGTCTGCAGCTGTTTTTCAGATTTTTCTAGCCCATGTGCTTGGATTTCTGGTCAACATTCTCCCTCCCTACATAATATCTGCCCCATCCTCCCACCCCCCTACACACACCACTGCATCTAGACACATACTTTCTTCCTATAACATCAAACAGGATTCTCAGACCGTGTAAAGGAAGTATTAGCAGGGGTGCGGCTTCAGGAAGGCACCTGTTGTGGTGGTGTGGATGTGATGGGAGTGGGATGTGTACAAGGGCATGTGTGTTGGCTCCAAGACTTTCCACCATGACGATATCTCCTCTCAGGTTCATGTGGGAGGGGTCAATGTCTTTAGGAAGGTGAGGTTTCTTTTGTGGATAAAGCGGTGTGTCCACTGCTCACCCCACCCCAAACCACAGGTTCACATCTGGCCTGGGTTCTTCACCCAGCCCCTTCCCTGGGCCAGGTCCCACCCTGCCCCTGCGAGTGACTCAAGTGCTCTCAGAGGAGAAGATGGCAATGGGGCAGGTATCAGCTGGATGACTGGTGGCTCAGGGACACAGGAAGTGGTTCTTCTGCTTCAGGTACCCACTGCCTGATTAGTGAGTCACCAGAAGAATGTTGGGCCCCAGGGCAGCCCTCTGTGTCCCTGTCCTTCAGGGCCTGTAGACACAGGAAATAGAGACAAATTCATCTTTGGAAAGAGGCCCTGGGGGCAGGCCCAGAAAGTGGGCATGAGGGGGGCAAAAAAGGTCACCAGTGTCAAATAGGTTCCCCCCACCGTGGTCCTGCCCGGCCCATACTCCACACCATGCTACTCAGTCTGTACCGAGTCTTTTTTGTCTCAGTGGCTTTATATTATTTTGCTTTTATAAATGTTTGTTCTTTTTGTTTTCTCTTTTTCAAAATACCATGCCTCTGTGAAGAGATGTCCCGTGCCAGGAATCTGAGGGGCTGTCCTCATTGCCCAGCTGACCCGACACATGTGGGGAGATGGTTGCCTGTGGGGATGGGCCCCCTAGTTTCTTCTATTCCAGTGGCAGGAACTTGTGGCCAAGGGGCGGCCCATCCCTCAGGGATATTCCTCCTTTCCAGAAGGCACATTGTGGGTCAGGCCCCCTAAGGGAAGCTCAATAAAGTGCACCAGTGGCAGCGGACAACACACCCTGTGAGCTTCTTTCAAGGAAAGTGAAGGATCCCACGAGGACAATTATATTTACGGTTATTCAGCACCTGCAAGTGCCAGGCCCCGTGCTCAATGCTTCCCTGATGTTATTGGGTCTAATTCCCCAGGGCCAGTCTAGGAGATGAGTGCTCTTATCATCTCCATTTTACAGTAGGGAAACTGGGGACCAGAGAGAAGCAGAACAATTTGGGAGGTCACACATCCTCCAGCGGCAGAGCGGGTCCTCAAGCCCAGGTCTGGCTGACTCTGAAGGCTGCGTTTGTACCCACCACCCTGGCTGCCTCCCCCTCGACACTGTCCGCTGCCAGCTGCCCACAACCCTTCCTCCAAAACTACCTCCCTTCCCCAAAGTCCTGAGAATCAAAATCTCCTCCATTGATGTAACTTCCTGTGCAATCTGCTGAAAGATCGCTCCCGACCGTGTCCATTTGTTCTCCGCAGGAGAATCCTGTAGGGGAAAGATTATCAAAATATTTGCTGGCCTTGCAGGAGGTGCTTAGAATCATTGCCAAGCACCGCAGGATGTGGGAGGTGCCACCGTCCCTCCTGACTTCTGTTTGTAGCTGGCTGCTGAGCAGGGGATAGGGGAGCTATATTTAGCCTTCCATGAGCCCATTAGGGATACTCAAGTACATACAGATGTCAGACAGATAATAGGTATTTAAGAATTCTCTGGATCGGAGCGCTAGCTGGGATGTAAACTCTGAGCCAAGTGAAGGGCAATTAGCACACTGCTGGAGTCTTGGGTGCTCGGCGCCCCTAGGTGGTGGCATGAGCCCTGGGTCCCAGTCAGAAGACCCGCATCTTGCCTGGCTCTGCCCTTGGACTTGTTTCCTCACCCCTGAAATGAAGTCAGGGGCAGCGAGGAGAGACAATCTTTGGGATGCAGGGCAGGCCCTAAGAGCCAGGCTGTGTGAGTTTGATTACAAGTCCTCACCATAAGAGCTTGGAGACTTTGGGCAAGTGTTGTCACCTCTCTGGGTCTCAGTTTCCTCTTTTGTACTTTGTGTGCATCTGTGCGGGGGTCACATGGGTCTCTACGTAATGTCCCTGGAGCAGTGCTTGGCTATTACATAACAAGCTCTCAGTAAACATTGCTATTACTGTTTACAGCCCCTTCCTGCTCACATTTTATTAACTAAACTGTGGGTCTTGCAATTGTTCCCTGAGAGATGATGCTTTGGCTGAGCAGTGGGTTGAGAAACTGGCTGGAGAGAAAGAAGTTTCTTCCTTGCTGGCTCGTATGTAATCAGCTCGAGTTCTTCTACCCACTCCTCCTCCCCCTCACAAGGTGCAGCTTTAATGCAATGATTTTACCTGGGTAAAAATCCTTGGGGGCGTGGTGGGAGAGGCAAGGAGTGAAACGTCCCCCGAGAATGTTCTGGAAGTATGAATAGGAAGGGAAATTGTAGGGAGATTGGCTTCAGGTGCTAAAGCAAAACTCCTCAAGCTTTTTCAGTTCCTTTTCGCTATTTTGAGTTTCTCTCTCCTCAGGGGAGAATCTTTACAGGTGACACACTGTTGGTTAAAAAATCCCATGTATAAGAGCCAGACAGACCAGGAAACTCAGATGGATCCCTAGAGCTTACTAGCTGGCCAGGGAGATTTCTTCTGTCTGAAGTTCAGTTTCTTCATCTGTAAAATGGAGATAATATTTATTTTACAGGGTTGTTGGAGAACTAAATATGACCGTGTGCGTACAGCATAACAGGGGCTCAGAAAAGCTAGCTCCCCCTACTCTGGCCTTCTCTCCACATCTGTGTCTAAAAGGCTCCTCCACTGTGCCTAAAAGGCTTCTCACCTTCTCAGAAGGTGAGAAGATGTACTCACCTTCTGTCCCAAGGCAAAAAGGCAGGAGGCAATCCCCAGGTTCCCTTACGTCGTGTGCTGTTAGCTTTCAGAACGAGGCTATAATCCTCCTATAAGTTCCCCTGGCAGGTTACAACCCGTGGAGTTAGAACCAGGAGTGGATGCTGTTAGGGTGAAGCTGTAAATAGGAAAGGAACAAAGTGGGAAAACTCAACAGCCTCTTCTCACTTGGCATTCGGCCACAAGCTGGTGGCCTCGCTCTCCAGCTGAGGTCTCCGTTAACAGCTGAGAGCAGCGGTGGTCACAGGTGGAGTTCAGGAGAACATCTCCTTTTACTAGATGTCCTCCAGCCCATTCAGGAATGGGTCATTAGGGTTTAGGTGGCTGGGGCCACAGTCATGAATATATTGACCTTCTTTCCTCTGGCCATGGGGGCCTTGGATGACTGGAGGTGGGAAGGAGGGAGTGGGATGGTGGGGAGGGGGTGACAGGGAGGAGGAGGACACAGTCACTGGGCCTGGGAAGCATCTCAATAGGCTGAAATTCTGAGCCCCCACCTAGTAGGGTCCCTCGGGTCCCCAAAACCCTTGTCATTTTCTGCCAGATCCTGGGTTTCTCTGGCCATCACCTAAGCTTTCTCACTGCTGTTACCAATGTCTTCCCCATCAAGGTTGTGACAATCCCAAATGAGGCCTTTTTGCAAATTAAAAACAAGCACCCCTTTCCCCAGAAAATGCAGCTCTACACCAGAACACATAGCTTGGCATATGGGTGCACAGGCTGGATTTCAGGCCTCATTAGCTGCTTCAACTGAGCAACCTTGTGCAGTGAACAACCTGTACAGCTGTACATGGCAGCCCTGTTTTCCATTTTCTGCTTTAATGATCTGGATTGGTCATGCTGCTTCTGTTGCCTCCTCCAAACTCATTGCTCCTGCCTCCACTCTAGCCCTTCCCATAGCATGGCCAGCTTTTGATAGGTTACAAAAGATAGCCTGGCACTGTCAGCTTTTCCAGGCCCCCTCTTTGAAGGAGTTGTGACACGTTCGCATTAGGGCCAGGTCAGTGGACATTTGAAGGGCTCCATAGCCTCCAATTCAACAATATTCTTTCTGACATTATTCAGCACTTCAGGCCCAGGTGAAGGTCTATCCTGTCTCCTATAATAGTGTGAATCCCCTGCTTATCCAAGGAGCTTCTACAGAGGCTGAGGGCAGCATCTGCTTCCACTGTGTTCAAGAGAGTACACCCTGAGGTCCTGGGGGTTCTAGCATCAGTCTCAGTCTCTACTTTTCTTCCCAGAAGGGCCGGCAGATTGGCTTGTAAATAGCCCTCTTGAAGGCCTGCTCTGATGTCTCAGGATTCCTGAGAGGGGCAGGTATGTGGTTTAGTGTCCTCCCTCCCACCTGGACATCCACAAGCACAGTATTCCCTTACCAGTGACCTGGCCCTTAGGGTTTAAGGTGGTCCAGAGACATGGTATCTTATGATTCTACCTTCCCCTTCTTTAAACTCATGGTCTCTGCCAGAATATCTGGACCACCTGTTAGACATGAATGGTTCAAAGCCAAGTTTCTGGAAGCTTGGCCAACAGCCAGAAGAGGCCACTCCCGTTGAGGAGCAGAGATGGAGGTGGGCTGATCCCCGGGTCGTCCTCATGCTTCACTCTGAGAGGCAGTGGGAGGGGAGGATTGGCTTCAGAGGCATTTGTAGGTACAAGGAAGAGCCAGCTCTCAGCCAGTATAGTAACAACTAGGGCTGGAGGGAGGCTGTAAACCTGTAAAACTATCCTCAAACCTTCTCTCTTTCCACAGTTGATAGCTGAGTTTGCCAATGTAATCTGGTAAGTGTAGGGTGTTATAGGACCACTTTTGAGGGTCACTAACCTCACTGCACAGAGTCAGAAAAGAAGTTGTTGGAGACATGATGCCTGGCTGAGGGTGGAGAGGAAGTTGGTTAGGAGGGAGGAAATTGTGAGCATTGACACAGAGGCATGGAGTAAAGTGGTGAGTTGGGGGGAGCCATCCTGAAAAGTATGGACTTCAACCTGTGGGTGACAAGAAGCTCCTGAGCGACTTTAAGTGATGGAGAGATGGGATCAGGCTTGCATTTTAGAAACATCACTCAGGTGGCTGAGTGGAAGGCAGGATGGGAGGGAGAGAGGCCAGCTGGGAGACTATGTCCAGGTGAGAGAGGATGAGGAATTGTCCGGAGAGATCATGGGGAGAAGGAGAGGAGGGCATGAACTTGAGGACTAGTTAGGCATAACGTCCTCAGGACTTGCTGTGTGGTTGGTTGTGTGTGTATTTGTGTGGGGTGGTGATGGAGAGAAATAGGGACCCAGGTTGTCTTCCAGGGTTCCAGCTTGGGCATCCAGTTGGATGGAGGTCCCATCTTGACATATGAAAATATGAAATAAGGAGGACCTGGCTTTTCAGTGAGTTAGGTTTGGGTGTGCTAATTTTGAACTGTCCATGCCATAATCCACATTTAGCAGGCCATTGGGATGTAAAACTGAAGCAGGTTGCATTAGAACTATGGAAGCGTGTGTGATGACCAGGAAGAATAGACTGAGTTCAGGACCTGGATACATCCATTTTCAAGGTTGTTGGAGAAAGTGGACCCACAAGGAAGACAGACTGGAAAATGTGGAAGAGGTAGGAGGAGAATCAGGGGGCAATGGTGTCTCAGAGGTCAAGGGAGTAGAAAGATTCATGAAAAAGGAAGTGGTCATCAATGTCAAATGTAGCAAAAAGGTCAATAACACAACGTCTGAATTGCGTCCACTGGATCATGTACTTTGCAAGTCATTGTCAGCCTCAGGGAGAATAATTTCAGTGGAGGGCCTGGGGCAGAGGCAACTGCAGAACTTCAGAGCCTTTCGTGAAAAAAGAAGAGAGATAGGATGGTAGATGATAGAGGAAGTGGAGTACGGGTGCAGGTCACTGGGGCTGGGGGGGTGTCAATGTCCTTTGAGCATCAGAGGTGCTGTCACAGGACAGGAGTGGGTGGCTTTGAGGACAGTAGCCGGCTCTGGTTTCCATCCAGAAACCATCCAAGCTTCCCAAATGTGTCTGATTATAAGGACACATTGTATCTGGTTAAACATGGGGTCTCCTGGTCTCCTACTCTCCACCTGGATCTTTCTAATCCAGACCTCTAGGGGAGGACCCTGGGGATCTGCAAGGTCAAATTTCCCAGGTGATTCTTATGATCAGGCAAGTTTGAGAACATTGATATCAGGGCAGAGAAGAGGGCTTTAGAGAAGAATCGATGGAGGAGAGGTTTGGAAGACACCTGTGAAAGGAGCAGGGAGAGATGGGCCAGGTAAGAGGAGAGCCCTGGAGAGGGGTGAAGGAGAGGATTCATGCCCAGAGGGCTCACATTTTGGATGATGAGCAAGGATCCGCCCCCCACCCCCAGGGAGCTCTATTGTGAAAGAAGTGTAACAGACTCAACTTCTGGTGTCTTGATAGGGAAGACCTAATAGTGTGCCCTGGAACGTGAAGAGCTGAAACATTTGTAGGTCTGGGTTTGGATCACCTCTCCTCTGAGGAGTTGTCTCAGATATAAACAGGGTGGTTGAAACTTAGATCAACTCGTTTACCTCTCTTCCTTTGACTGAACTTCCTGTCCATCTTTCTATGCCTTTATGGTCTGGCCCTCAGGTCCCAAGAGCAGATGGTCAGTACTTGTCATCTGGGTTTCAAATGCAAAAGTGCTTTATTAAGTTACCTCATCTCTGTTTCCAAACAGAGCCAGTAAAAAGCCCATTCTAAAAAGGAGTTTACACCATCCCACAAACTTTATGGGCTTCGATAATCCTCTGAGCACTGGGGTGGGTCCCCTTTTCACCCCTTGGTGATTCATGAAGGGCGTCTGGAATCCTGGATCGGGCACCAGAGGAACGCATATGTGGAGTTGACAGCCCCCGGTACCCCACTCTCTGTGTGTATCCCTCACCTGAAACGCCACAAGGATCCAGGTGAGGTTGAAGCAGCCAGGTGTGGAAGGAGCAATCTGGGCTTTAGAAACCCGGTCCAATCTATATTCCTCTAATACTTTCTAGACATGTGACCTTGGGCAACTTAACTTCAATTTTCTCATCTGTAAAGGAGGGATAATAATACTGACTCAGGGCACTACCATGAGGATTGAATGGGCAAACCACACAGAGATGTCAATTGTAGGTGCTCGAGCAATGGGCAGGGCTGGTCACCATCGGTCACTATAGACTACACTCTGCGCTGAGGGCCCAGAGCAAATGGGAGAGGACAGTACAGGAGACGGGAGGGAGTGTACGGGGGGGTGGGGGTGAGGAGGGAGGGTCCCTGGAGTTCCTGTTGACTAGTTTCTGTCTCCTGTAGTTACCAAATTGTCGCGGTCTGTGTTGACAGAGCATCTTAACTGTCCTTTATTTTACCTTTGTTACCAAAGGTGGTAACAGTATAATATTATTTCTTTATAAAGTGTCTCAAGGTCAGGAACCACCTGATCTGCTGTCCCCAGCATCTTATATTCGGGGGACACTCTCTAGGTGTTTGTTAACGGTGTAATGTTAACGGTGTAACTCTGAACAAAAAAACAGAAACCACAAGTCTAATCATCTGAAGCACAATCCCCAAGAAAGGCCAACATGACTCAGTGCAGAATATGCGAGGATTATTCACTAATTTCCTTCCATGTGGTGCGTTTGTCACTGCCTGGTCACACTGTGAGGAAGCGCTCCTGTCACACCCTCTGAGTTCTTGTGCCCTGAGCCAGACGAGGTCACATGGGGAACACACAGGGGCTTGAACTTCCTGGAAATTCTGACAACTGGGAGGTCTGCCTCCACTCCCATTTAGACGGGTCCTTCCAGGGGAAGGAAGATAGGGTAGCACATGGTCTTAGCCCCCCTAAGCCTAGAACAGGGCAAAGGAAATTTCCCCAGGCTGCCCAGGGATGCCCAGGATGACTGCTAGCACTTCCCCTGCCGGAGGGTTGCTGAGCCAGGGCGGGGCCTCTGCACCTGTCACCTGGGAAGCTGGTTAAAATGCGGGTTCTGAGTCAGTCTGTCTTGGGTGGAGCTGAGATTCGGCATTTCTGACAAGCCCCCAGAGATGGCGAGGCTGTGGCTCCCAGACCACTCAGCGTAGGAAGAGCTCAAGGACAGGAGGCTGGGACTTTGTGACTTACACCTGTGACCTATCAACGTGGTTTTCTGCCATGGGGGAAATTCAAGAGAGTGTGGAGGTCCAGACTATGGTCCCAACACACTGGAGACTCCCACCCACCCCCATCCTGTGTCTGAAACTCTGTTCAAGAGTCCAGTTCACAAATATCTATTGAACACCTACCAAGTGCCAGGCAATGAGTTCAGGTCTTACTCCAACCCACCTAGCTTGCTTCTTTTAAGAATCACGTTGCTATTCCCCACCATTCTTGAGAAATTCAACCCAAACTCTCCTCCTCGCTCTGAGAAACAGGGGCTCATGATGTGAGGTGATGTCGGCAGTAATGTCAGGGAGTCCAGTCGAGGGGTCATCACATCTTAGCCATGTCAACTTGGCTAGTTACTCTGCCTCTGTGTTCTCACCTGTGAAATGGGTTTACTAACCTCTACCTCTCTGGGTTGCTGAAAGGATGAACTGAGATGTATGTAAAGCTCTTAGTCCAGTGTTGGGAAACACAGCTGACATCGTTCAAATTTAGGCTTTGTTTCCTCCCACGGAACATTTGGTGGTCTGCTCCTTGTTGCAGATGCTTATGCCAATTCCAGGGTGCTTGACTGTGTTCTATTTGGTAACCTCAATACCGTCAACAGGGCCACTCAGAGGAATTCCAAATGGTCACCACCTAAAAGGAGTGTCCCTCACCAACCGAGTGTGTGGAGGGGAGGGGGGTGATGGGGAGGGAGGGGTTCACGTGAGGAAGGAATCAGAGAAAAGGAAAGGACCAAATTTATGACCTTGGCCAGTTTTCCAACTTGCAGTCCCAGCTGTTCTGCCGCTGGGGTACTGAGGTATGTGGTAAGCACCTCATTACTGATAATGCCGTACCACAGACTGTAAATAATTTATTTAAAAAATAAACTGGCGGATACAAGATTGTGTTTATGATAACACTGCTTTCACACGTTTGTGTTCCAAAGGGCTTTTAAAAATGTTTATTTTAACATTTCATCACGGCATTTTTTAAGCATACACAAAAGTAGAGATAATAGCATAAAAAACCCAGCTTTAATATTTACCCACATCTTAGTAACCAGAGGGTGTCTTGAGTGAAAGAGAAAGTCGTGAGATCACACTTCATGCCCTGAGCTCGCATACCCCTTGTACTCACGTGGGAGTGAGTTGTGCCATGTTCATGTCTGGTTGGAACAAAGGTCAAGAACGCTGGCTCTTTCTGAACCATTTATTTATTTATTTATTTATTTATTATTATTATTATTATTTTTTGCTGTACGCGGGCCTCTCACTGTTGTGGCCTCTCCCGTCGCGGAGCACAGGCTCCGGATGCGCAGGCTCAGCGACCATGGCTCACGGGTCCAGCCGCTCCGTGGCATGTGGGATCTTCCCAGACCGGGGCACGAACCCGTGTCCCCTGCATCGGCAGGCGGACTCTCAACCACTGTGCCACCAGGGAAGCCCTCTGAACCATTTCTGGTTGCCATCTCTTCTCTCTGGAGAATGGTAATGACCCCGACCTCACAGGGATTGGTCGAGCCTGAAAAATGGGTGGCGGAGTTGGACCCTTACAAAAGGAGAGAACAGTCCCTCCTTGGCTCCTGCCTGACCTCCGGGGCTTTTGGAAAATAAGGAAGGATCAGGCTGAGGCAGGAGGCTGCCAAGCTGAGAGCCGTGAGCAAGCCTGCACTCTGGACCCTCCCCCAGCTTCCAGCAGACACGTGCCTGCGGCCCCCTGTCTTCTCCCAGACGGGCTTGGGTCCCGTTTTGTCGAATGATGACTGCTGTTAAGGTAAGGACTATAAAGGGCAGAGAGAAAGGGATAGGGTAATCTGACCCTGGGCTGGGTGGACCCCACCCGGAGGGGGTCTGTCACACTTGTCATCTCTGAAGTGTGGGCAAGGCCCTTTCCCACCCTCAGCAACACTGCACATGAATTAGTGGCACATTCCCCCCCAGTGGTACTGTTACTACCAGACTCTTACCACTTCTCTAGCACTTTCCTTCTGAGAGGCTGCAGTCACCACTTCCCCACCATGGTATCCAGACACCGACTCAGACAGTGGGATTTGTGAAAAGAGGGTGGATGTGGAATTAGAAAGTCTAAATTTCAGTCCTGCCTCTGTTATTTAATTGGCTCAGTGACTTTGGACAAATTCCTGAAACTTAATACCCTCATTCTCAAAATGGAATGGTGCTATTTTACCCCAGAATGATTTCAAAACTCACATAAATATTATTAATTTTGTTTTCTTAACTGGACTGACTGTAGGCAAAACTGTGAAAACAGTGAAGTGTTAATTCAGCACTTTTCGTGTCCTGGGTCTGAGCCAGCTCCCCCCTTATTCCCAAGTCCTCCTTCTGCACTTACCTTGAAGCACCAGATGCTGCCAGGCAGCCAATCAAGAAAAGAGCTAATCAAATTATCATGCATTAAAGGACTGGTAATTTAATCTTAATAGAGGAAATAGTCTATATTTATCAAGTACTTGCTAAGTGCCTGGCGCTGAACATATCTATGTAGTTCTCATAACAGTCTCATGAGGTATGCGACGATCATCTCCATTTTAAAGATGGGGAAACTGAGCTAGAAGTAAGACACTTGCTAAGTATCACCCAACTAATCAGGAGAAACTGGGATTCAAATGCAGGTGTGTCTGATTCTAAAAGCAGTGCTACTTATTTATTGACATCATCTTTTTGAGGCACTATGATCTATGAGCACAAAGTCTGAGCCAGCTGGCGTGGGTTCAAAGCTCAGCACCTTTATATATCTCTGTGTGACCTGGGCAAGGACTGAGTCCTTATCTATAAAAAGGGATAAGAATAGTGCCACCTCACAGGATTATTGTCAGAATTAAATGAGTGAAGATACATAAAACTCTTAGAACAGTACCTGGCACATAGTAAGTGCTGTATAAATTATTTTTAATTATGAAAGCAATCAGTGCTCACTGGAAAAAATGCAAACAGTTTAGGATAACATGGAGGGAAAAGCAAAGTCCCCTCTCACTCTCCTGTCAACTTCCCCCTTCAGTTTGATAGAAGGAAATTCTTCCAGAGGTTTTGTACATGTAAATACATAATCCCACACAAATAACAAGTTTGTTATATTTACATTAATGCGGCAGCTTGCTTTTTTCACTTAATAATATTTCACAGATATCTTTCTGTGTCAGGACCTATAAAATTACCTCATTCATATCAGCTGAATAGTAGAGGTGTGCTATAATTTAGTCATCCCTCTGCAAACACTTTTTTAAAACTGCAAATAATGCTGCTTTAAATATCTTGGTATGTACAGGTGAGTGAGCATTTGTGCAGGACAGACTCCTAGAAGTAGAGGCACTGGGCAAAGGGCACATTTAGAGCCTGAGTTCTGTTAAGTCATCCATTAAGGATTAACATTGTTTTACAAAAAAGAGGATGGCAGAGAGAGGTCAGCGCCTAACACAAAGGAATGAGCAGCTAAAGATAGAGTTTTAAGTGATAAGATTGCTAGGAAGGTTTTTTTTTTTTAAGATGGTAGGTGTGAAAGTCTTAACCACATCTCACAAACCATGCCCTTGGGCTGAAGCCCACTCATCTGGAAGGCCAACTTTGCTCTCAAAGATTGAATGAGTACATCCAAGTAAGTGAGGTTATTCCGTCAGCCTGGCTTCTCCTGTATAGGGGAGCTGGTAGGCTTCATGCTCCCTTCATTTGCTCTAACTGTCCAGGTTCCTTCTTCTGCACTAGAATAATGCTGGCAGAGCTCACCTCCACCTGCCACTGGGCAGTCTGCAGCATCTAAAGTGAGCCCTTCCCCACTGTAACTCAAGAGGGCAGCCAGGTGACCATTGCACTAGGTTTCACATACATTTGTTTCTTTGTTCTTCATTTCCATAGTAAAGCATTTCTTCTTCAAAACTTCTTTTCTTTATTTTCACCAGCATCAAGAGTCTGTGCCCCATCCCTCCCTTCTCTTCCTTCCCACAGCACAGGAACCTCTGTTGCACCAATTCTTCTCTCTGTACCTGTGCTGTGTTCCCCCCAAGGACAGAAGTTCCTGTTGATGTACTTACCTTCATCTCTCTATGGACTGGTGATGATTTCCATATGGTAGGGCTCAATGAATTGGTTTTCTAAGTGACATTTTTAATAATAAAAATAATACATGCTTACTGAAGAAAAAATGGAAAGGGGGAGCTGCGTAAATAAGGAAATTAAAATCACCTGGTATTCCATAATTATCCAGAGGCATTTTAGAGTATTTCCTTCCAACTGTTGCATAAGTTGAGAAGCTAATTAATGCAAAGCTGCTCATCAGATTAAGGAAGTAACTGGGGACAAGGGTCCAGAGTTTGGTGAACAGGCAGTTCAAATGTGCACCTTGTATAGAAAATGAGCCTGTGTTACCAAGAACTCCATCTCTTTTTCACTCACTCACTCACTCATTCATTCAGTATTTATTGAGGATCTATCGAACTGTAGCCCTCCTACAGTGACTTCTCTAGCCAATATGACAGGGCATTTATAGCCATCATACAGGCCTTTTGGAAGCTGAGTTGACTTCTCTGCTTGGTAGACTGGGATTCCCATGACACCAAGTCCATGGCTAACTCTTCATGGGCCAGGAGCCTAGAGGGTGAGGCTTCAGAAAATACCACAGCATTTGCTGCTCTGGTCCATGTCAGAGCTGCCCCTTCTTTGGGTCAGTGATTTATTATATAGTAAACTCAGGGAATTCTCAGTCTCTCTGTCTGTGATTGTTCAGGTTCAGATTTTCTGTTTGGTCTTCATCAGTGATAGCTTAAGCATCTGTTGTTCCTTACTTGTTACCATTTAGAGCTGGGCAAAGCTGAAATTTTAGGAGTTATTCTTCCTTACAGTGCATTTTGCCCAGTGCATGCCCCAGCTACCTGTTAACTAATGATGTTATGGGGTGAGGCTCAACAAATTACTCTGTGGCAGGAGGGGATCTACTCCAGGGTGAGTGCTCCCTGACAAAGCCTCGTGCACTGCCCTGAAGTCACCAACTCCAACTCACTGATTATGTTGTCCTTCTTATGTCTCTTTGGTTGAATCAGCCCAGGGTTTTGCTGTCTAAACATTAATGTGGAAGCTAGCTGTAGACTTAAAGAAATTTGAATCCTCAGATTGTTTATAACACAGCCCACACCCATGGAATTATATTATTTAGCTTATAGGGAGCTTTATGATATAGTACGAAGATGAAAGGACAAACAGTCTAGAGGCCTGGAGTTCATTCATTCATTCAGTATATATCTACTGCCTGCCAATCATGTGCGCCAAACTAGGCACAAAGCAAACGCAAAACCAGACTTGGATCTTAGAGACTATAGAGCAACAGATGTTAAACAAAAATAACAGAAATAAATGTGTAATTATAACTGTGACAAATTCCAGGAAGGAAAGGAGACCGTAAGACACATATAATCAGGGAATCTGCCCTGGGTTTTAGGGAAGGTGTCCCAGAGAATAAGACATATGAGCTGGGACTGGTTATTTAATTTTATGGTGCCTCAGTCTTCTCATCAGTAAGATGGGGATAATACTACTCCCTTTGACTCACAGAGACATTGTGGGAAGAGTGATCGTATACATGAAAGGCTTTGAAAAATGCTCGGTGTACCTAAGAGTGAGCATGTTGCTCTCCAGCCAGCAGCAGCTGTTCTCTGGCTTCCACATCTGTCATCAAGCCAGGCATTACTCAGGTACTCAGCCTGCAGACCTTTGATCATTCTCCTTCACTCTGCGAGGCAGCTGGGTCGGATAGACCTGGGGTTTGCCTTGGTTCTGCCACTTACATCTAGAGTGAATTTGGGTAAGTTACTTAACTGCTAAAACTCACTTTTCTCATTTGTGAAATAGGGGCAATAATAGTACCAGCTCACAACTTAAAGCTGGTAAAGCACTCAGCATAGTTCTTGGTTGTTGTTACTCCTAAACCAATTGTAACTACTGTTATTGTCATTGTTATCATTGCTAATTATTAATTCTTGCCATTTATTTCTTGGTAATAACTTTGGTCCTTAACTTCCATTTCCGCTGCCCCCAGCCTAGTCAAAGCCCTTGTCATGTGACAATAGGGCTATGGCTAAAGCCTTCTAATCAGTGTCCCACCTTGGCTCTCACTTCTCTAGTTCACTCCTTATGGCTTCCAGAATGAGCTTCCTAAAATAACAGGACTTTACATATATCACTTTTTTCTTTAATATTATCATTGAGGACATATTTGCAGTTCATACCACAAAGAGCTAAGCTTCCTAATATGGAAGGGGGTCCTTAAAAAATCATAATAAAAAGACCTACAAATAGATAGAAAAACAGAAGTGCAAATTCCAAAAAAAGAAAAACAAATAGCTATTCAACATGAAAAGATGAGCAGCCTCACTTATTATGAGAACTGCAAATTTAAATTGCACTAAAATTCATATTTTACTTACCAGATTGGCAAAAATTCAAAAGTTTAATGCCTTCTGAAAAGAATGTGGGGAAATAAACGTTTTCTTATATTGCTGTGGTGTGTAAATTGGTCCAGTCCCTATGGATGGCAATTTGGCATTACTTATCAACATTACAAAAGCATATACCCTTTGACTCAGCAATTTTACCTCTGGAAATTTATCTTACAGATATACTTACACATACCAATGACACATGTTCAAGATTATTAATTGCAGTATCGTTTGTAATAGGAAAGGATTGGAAACAACCTAACTGTCCATCAATAGGGCACTAATTGAATAAATTATGGTACATCTCTTCAAAGGAATACCGTGCACTAATATGGAGAAATCTCCAAGATACATTAAGTGAAAAAAATAAGCAAAGTGAAGAACTATGGGTATAGCATATTACTTTTTGTGTAGGAGTGGGGAATAACACACACACTTAGAGAAATTCTGGCAGGCGCACATATTAAAAACAGTTGTTACCTATGGTGGGAGGGGACTGGCAGATGGGAGAAAGAGTTAAGAGGGGGACTTTTCACTGTATACCATTTAATATATATATAAAATGGGTGTGCGTGTATATGTGTATATAATTTGTGAACCATGTGTAATATATGAACCATATTACCCAATCAAAAGCTTATATTAAAAATACCCCTATGGAACTTCCCTGGTGGTGCAGTGGTTAGGAATCCACCTGCCAATGCAGGGGACACGGGTTCGAGCCCTGCTCTGGAAAGATCCCACATGCCACAGAGAAACTAAGCCTGTGCGCCACATCTACTGAGCCTGCGCTCTAGAGCCCGCGATCCACAGCTGCTGAGCCCGCGAGCCACAACTACTGAAGCCTGCTCACCTAGAACCCATGGTCTGCAACAAGAGAAGCCACCGCAATGAGAAGCCCGCGCACCACAATGAAGAGTAGCCCCAGTTCACCACAACTAGAGAAAGCCCACGCACAGCAACAGAGACCCAATGCAGCCAAAAATAAAATTTAAAAAAATTTGGGGTGGGGGGCGGTACACGGGCCTCTCACTGTTGTGGCCTCTCCCGTTGTGGAGCACAGGCTCCGGACACGCAGGCTCAGTGTCATGTGGGATCTTCCCGGACCAGGGCACGAACCCGTGTCCCCTGCATCGGCAGGCGGACTCTCAACCACTGCGCCACCAGGGAAGCCCTAAAACTTTTTTAAATTAAAAAAACAAACCAAAAAACACCTCCTATTGCTCATCCATGAATGTATTGACCACCTACTATGTGCTAGGCACTGGGAATACAAATGTGAAAGTAGTTGTGATATGGTGGAAAGACCACTGAACTTGAAGTTAAAATATCTGATTCAAATTCTGACTCTGCTTCTCACTAGCTATGGATCTTGGCACATAGTAGGTAAACAACAAATGTTTGTTGAATGAATTTATAGTTGAAATTACTTAATCTTTCTGAGTCTGTTTCCTCCCATATAAATCAGGATAGAGATGCCTCCCATCTCACAGGGGTATTGTGAAGACAAATAATAGGATGTGTCATCAGTTCTAGTAATAGTTAATGAGAACTATTATATGCTAGGCACTTTCACATTTATTATTTCCTTGACTTCTAACATTTATTTACTCACTCTCTCATGAGGAAATAGAGGGACTGAGAGGGATAGTGACTTGTGCAAGGCCTCTCTGGGTGTAAGTTGTCTTCTAGTCTTTATTGCTACCTCGCCATGGTGCGTCACTCAGTAGAAACTTTACCCATAGTAGGTGCTCAGGGAATTTTGAAAATCAAGAAAAACCAAAGTTTTACCACTGCTCTCGGTGACACTTCAGAGCAACAGGAAGTCAGAAATGTCTTTCTAATAATTCAGTTTAGAAATGTACCAGCTAGTCTGTTTGAAATTCACTGTACTAAATACTTTGGGAAGATCGAACAAAAGTTAAAAGTTTATGCTTCTAGGGACTTCCCTGTGGTCCAGTGGTTAAGACTTCATCTTCCAATGCAGGGGGTGAGGGTTCGATCCCTGGTCAGGGAGCTAAAATCCCACATGCCTTGGGGCCAAAAAACCAACACATAAAACAGAAGCAATATTGTAACAAATTCAATAAAGACTTTAAAAATGGTCCACATCAAAAAATCGTACAAAAAAAGTTTATGCTTCTAATGAGGCAGGAAAGATAAAGACGAACCCACAAAAACACCCATAAGGAAAAGGTAGAAACTGATTCTTGAGAATGCTGCACTTAGAATCTTGCAGCCTTGCCAATGGTTCTTTCTTAGGGGAATGAAAAGGATACAAAATATACCAACATGGCACAATTTAAAAAATATTTTAATTGGAGTAAAACATATGTATAGAGCAGTGCACAAACCAATCAATTTTTATAAAATGAGGGATAGTGATTTTTTATTAAATAGTACACATCTATGTAACCAGCACCTGGATCAAGAAATAGAATATTACCAGCACCTAGGGACTCTTCTGGGTTCCCTTGCCATCACTACACACCCCTCAAGATAACCACTATCTTCACCATTAACATTCATAGATATGTTCTGGCAGTTTTTGAAGTTTACATGTACCCATTTGTGTCCAGTTTCTTTCACTCAACGTCATATTCATGAGAGTCATGCATCTTGTTGAGTGTAGACAGAGTTCATTCATTCTTATAGTATTCTACAGAGTTTCTCTCTCTTCTGTTAATGGACATCTGGGTTGTTTCTTTGGGGCTGTTATAAAGAGAGATGCTATAAACATTTTTGAACATGTCTTTTGGTGAATATGTGTATATATCTTTGTTGGGTATATAACTAGGGATGGAACTGGTAGGTCACAGACTCTAAGTTAATATAGTAGATAATGCCAAACAGGTTTCTAAAGTGTTATACAAAATTCTCTAATTTTAGCTATCCTGGTGGGTGTGAAGGGAGATCACATTGCAACTTCAATTTGCATTTCTGGGATAGTTAATAAGTTGAGAACCTTTTCATATGTTTTTTGACTTTTTGAGAAATCCCTGTTTATTCCCTCTTGAAAAATGCCTGTTGAAATATTCTGCCTATTTTCAATTAGGTTTTTCTGCCTTTTTCTTGCTGATTTGTGAGTGTCCTTTATATATTCTATATAAGTCCTTTTTTTGGATATGTGTGTTGCAATTATCTTGTCTCACTCTGTGGCTTGCTTTTTCACTAATGGTGGCTTAGAATGAACAGGAGTTCTTAATTGTCATGTTATCCAATGATCAGTTTTTTTCCTTTATGTTAGTGCTGTATATGTTTAAGAAGTCTTTGCCTACCTTAAGGTCATAGAGATGTTTTTTGATATTTACTTTGGATGGTTTTATTGTTCTACCTTTTACAGTTAGAGTTAAAATCCTTCTGGAATAGATTTTTTTTGTATGGTATAAGGTAGAGGTCAAGATTCTTCTTTTTTCTCCATGTGGGTGTTCAGTTGATCCAGCATCATTTACTGAAAAGACAGACCACACTTTCCCCAGTGCAACACATCAGCATCTTGAATGTAAATCAAGTGACCATATACTATAGGTCTGTTTCTGGTCTCTCTATTCTATTGTCTATCCTTGCTGCCAATTACTATTTCTACAGCTTTATAATAGGTCTTTATATCTGGTAGTGTAAGTCCTCCACCAGACTCCAATTTTTTTACCCCACCAAGCCATCTAGTACTGGAGTGCCACTTCCACCTCCCACTTGGCTTTCAATATGTCCAGGTGGGTGTGATTGATTTGCTTGTTCCCATGGCTTGGTCATCTGTGGTTACCTGGTCTTTATCCCATCAAACCCCTTTAAACTGAAAGCCAGCCTGGTGTCTGCAGACAAGCAAAGCAGATCTGCTGGGTAATGAAATAGCTTGGGGAGGGGAGAGGAGTGGATTAGGTGGGGTTGTCTCTCGTGAGGCGTACATTGAGGAAGTGGTCGATCTATACTTGAGGACTGGCTTCTCGGGAGGTACGAGGAGAGCCAAACTCTAAACTCCGGGCAGAGGAGGGCAAGGCGAAGTCAGCGCATGTAAATGTCGCGGGGGGTTCTGCAAGGCTGCGCGAATAGGCTCGCCGGGGTGGGGCCGGGAAGCCGCAAATCACCAGTTGAGGGCCGGAGTGCGCGCCGCCGGCTTAGAGCCGCGCCTGCAGCTGCCGCGGCCGGGGCTGGGGCCTGGGCGGGAGCGGGAGCCGCAAACGCCGGGCGCACAGGCAAGCCGCGCGCGGGCTTCTCGGCTGGCGCGCCCCACCGATCATGAGCGGCTCCTGCTCCGGGAGCAGCCGCGGCGCAGGGCAGCCCGTGCAGCGCCTCTGAGCCCCAGCCGGAGAGCCCGGGCGCCGCTCGGGGAGGTGAGTCTCCGCCGCGTGTCCCGCGGGCGTGCGGCTCCTCTCGGGGCGCCTCGGCCTCCCCCTCCCCTTGCAGGACGGACTGGGAAGTTTGTTGGCGAACTTCAGGCTATGGGGAAGGTAGAGCCGGCGCACCCCACCCCCAGCCGAGTTGGCGATTGGGGGCTGGAGTGGCTGAATGGGGGACCGGGCTGCTCCCTTAGGGGCCTCTGAACCGGCTGGGATTCCCCAGGAGGGGCCCGCGGCAGGAGGCGGGAGGCGACGAGCGGCGAGCATCTCTGCTCTTTGCTCTTGAGCGGCATCTTCCCGGGCGCTGGCCTCTCCGACCCCTGCGCATCCAGCCGCGCCTCCTGGTCCCGTCTCTCTCTGCCCCAGAAGCCGGTGGGGGTCGAGGGATGCGAGGTCCGGGGAGGGGAAGCCCTGGGCTTGGAAGAGGCGAGTTTCTCCACTAATCTCCTGGAAAGTTTGCAGAGAAAGCGAAGGAGCCCGCCCCGTAACTGTTGACATCTCCCTCCCTCGCTCCCTTTGTTGAGAAAGAATGAATAGTTGGTTGTGTCGCTCCCACTGCGTCGGAGAGGGGAGGGAAGGGGAGGTGAAGGCTGGGAAACAAGGGACGGTGGGCGCAACAGGCTGGAGGTTCCGGTCTCAGCCCGTCTTTCCTTACCCGCTAAGGCTGCCTCCACTTTAAAAGTTTGATCAGGTGTAGACACTCGTCGGGGAGAAGTCAAGTGGGCTCCAAAGCAGCTGACGAGCCGGCGTGTTTCTTGGAGGAACAACAGTGTGTCGTGGCTGGGGGTTGGGGGGTGGAAAACTCTGGTTTTTGTTTTAACCCACTTGAAGCAACGTGCGAAGGTGAAAGATTGCTCGCCTAACCTGTTGTCTGCTTTCACCTAAAGCCATTAGCTGAGATAGAAAGTAGAGCCATGCATTCGGAGATTCTTTTAAACCTTGAGCCTTATATACCAAGGCTACGCTGATCTCTCCAAGGAAAACACATCGGTGGAGGGGAGGTCAGTTTGAGGGCGGATAATCTCCCTGCTTGTTGCCAAGGAGTGAATCGAGATCCGGGAGGAAGGGGGAGCCCTCGGTGCTGGGGCCCGGGCTCAGAGAGTCCCAAGTGGCAAAGGGCTGCCTAGTTAATAACGAGGGGAAGCCACAAGCCAAGCAGTTGTACGTGAGTGTGCAAGGGGACGTATGGAATATAACGTAAACAACTTGCCATGCCAGTGGCTCCCTCATTCCCTGACTCCAACTTTCCCTAAACTGCCTCTGAGAAGCCTGACATTTCCAGAGTGACTAACCAAGATCTCAATCTCCTATTCATATAGAAAGGACTGCTTGTCAAATGGATGCTAATCTTAAGACCCTTATCATGTAGATCCTGTGCTGTGTTGCTTGAAATACAATCCATGGAAGAATTATTCATACTTCAATCATTTGGCTAGACTTCATAATTCACTTCAAAATAAAGGGATACTCTTAATTCCTAAACCCAAGCAAAACTTCATTCTTAGCAGATAAGCCAATTTTATATGTGTGGTTTTTCCATCTCCTCTTCCTGTCTGCCTCTGCAGAGAAGATATAAAACTACAGATCTGGATTGTAAATTCTCTGTCATGGTCATAATGGGGCAGCGAGGAGGTTACGTTTCCAGAGTTTAAAATATGATAGAAAGTTCTTAAAGCCCACATCAGATGACCATCTGTGAATTTAACTTGAAAATATCTCATTTCAGAAGTAAAATAGAAAAATTCAAACAAGTGGGCGTCTTATCTCTGTCTCGACTTGCGTGTGATCATCAGTTTCTTTGAGACGTCTTTATAAAGCAAGTGAGTCAGTCCTGCTGTTCACAAGCATTTCAGAGTACAGCCGCTGACCGGGGTCAGGAAGGTAGCACATAGGTTGGGAGCGTGTCAAGCTCACTCTCATCCCTATCAAGATTTCAGCTCTTTGAATGTTCACATGGGTCTCGAGTTTTCATATCAAGATGTAGAGTCTTTGACCTTTGTATATATTTCAAGATCTTGTATTAGACTGAATCAGGACACTGTGTCTGTTTACCTGCTCAGTAGAGAGAGGTGAAGTCGGATGGCCAAAGTCTTACCTGGGCTTTGATTTAAAGACGGCATATGAGCTCACTTATTGTGCCTGTGTATCTATGCCCACATCCTACTTGGTTTGCTGTTGTTACGTATATTGCTCTAGGTTAAAACATTTCCCTCCTCACCCTTCCTGGTTGCAGTCTTCCCCAGAGGCAGTGACTTCATCTGTGAACTCTCTTTGTGATAGGGATACAATTACAAGCAAGACAGACATGGTCCCCGCCCTGCTTAGAGGAGACCTGCTATTTTTTGAATGCTTGATGTATGTCAAGGGCTTACATACACAATCGCATTTACTTTTCACAACAACTCCATGAAATAGGTATTGTTAACCATTTTTACAAATGAGAAACTGACTGTCAGAGAGGTTGAGTCACTTGTCCCAGGCCACACAGTAAGACATTGGCACAGTAGGGATTTGAACTTGTGTCTTACTTCAAAGCCTGGGTTCTGAGTCACACCATGTTTGATTTTAAAAAATTAAATAGTACATAAGAAGTACATAATGGCTAGGAACATCAAGACAGAAACATCCCCAAGTGGAGAAAACATGGGAGCCAAAAACTCGAGACTTGAATTTAGTCTCCACTGTGCTCTTCCAGCCACATGTTCCCACCTCAAGACCTTCACATTTGCCGAATCCCCTGCCTGGAACTCCATTTGATCCTCTCTTACTGGTTCCTTCTGTTTTTTCAGGTCTCATATCATTGTTACCTCTTCAGAGAGGTCTTCCCAGACCACTGTAGTGTAAAATAGCCCTCCATCCTCAACAAGTGTATTCTATCATGTCATCCTGTTTCATGTTCTTTAGGGTACTTACGACTGGGATATTATCTAGTTTGTTGTCTGTGTTGGTTGGACTTCCCCATCACAGTGTAGGCTCCACGAGATCAGGACCTCACCTAGTTTTTTATATCCTCAGCTCTAGTACATTGTAAACTCTCGGAGACTATATATTGAGTGAATGAACGTTTATTTTCCTTATCTGGAAAAAAGGAGGGGCTTGATTCTCTGAGATTCCATCTACATATCACGTGCTGAGATTCTGCCTAGTGGTCAAATGGGGTTGTGGCTCCTCTGTCAGAATGGAAAGTACGTACCTTGAACCTAGATTCCATGCACTTCCACCCCTGGATTTCCCCCAGGTTCCTGGAGTCTAGAAAAAAATAAAAGTAAATAAAACTCAAGTAGGAAACAGAGCAACCAACAGACTGCAAATGAGTTTCTTCCACCTATAATTCTCCCTTCCATTCCCTGCCCCGCTTTAGTTTTTTTGTTGTTGTTGGTTGTTTGTTTAAAGTTAGGTCTCTGGCCAGGGCCCACCTCCCCTGTCGTTGGATTGATTCAAGCTTGACATAGGGCCCAGGCTGGAGCCAGTCTTTCCAAGTGACTAGACACAGGGCAAGGCTGTACTTTAATGGGAAAGAGTCCCAAGTTAGAGGCAGCAAGTTGTAGAGGAGAGCCTGGTCTGTGTATTTCCAGTTTAACTACAGCTGAGAAATTTAACTGTAACTCTGGAAACTTCAGCTTGGATGATCTTCTCCCTCTGGTAATTAAACCCAACTTCACATCCTTCAGGTCAGCATCCCTTCCTCCGGGAAGCCTTTCCTGACTGCTAGATTAATCTAGGCCCCCAGTCCACACTCTGCGTGCTCCCACGGCACTGGGAATCACCAACACGTATGGTCATTACTTACTGTCTGCTTCCTCTGCAGGGTAGGAACCTCGTGAGGATAGTCGTTTGACACTGTCTCCAACACCCACACAGTCCCCACCACCCAGGAGGCCCCCCTTAAATGTGTGTTGAATGAAGAATGAGGGAACGCTTCTTTTGCCTGAGTGATGCTTTCTCATTGTTATTCTATTCTGTTACCCAGAAACTAATCTGGGTGCCAGTTGTTCTGTACCAAAGAAACTCGCTTATCTGGTGGTCCTCAAACTTGGCTCCACAGTGAACAATACTAGAGGAGCTTTAACAAGACTAATGCCCGGGTCCTACCCACCGAGATTGTAATTTTGTTGGTCTGGCTCAGGGCTTGGGTGTCGGGATTTTAAAAGCTTCTCCGGGGACTCTTATGTGCAGCCAAGTTGAGAGCTGCCGATTTAAGATTTCAGAATTTATCCCTTGTGTTGGTCCTTATAGGCTTGAAGCAGCCCAGGTGAGAGAGGGCAAGGATATAATTCATGGATATTGTATGGTTTCTGACAGTTTAAGAGGTACTTTCACAACTGTTATCACAGCTGATAATAACAAGCTGAGGGATCTACTCACTGGTTTAAATATTCCCTTTATGTTGATGACTCTTAAAAATCGACATCCTGGGGGCTTCCCTGGTGGCGCAGTGGTTGAGAGTCCACCTGCCGATGCAGGGGACGCGGGTTCGTGCCCCGGTCCGGGGAGATCCCACATGCCGCTGAACGGCTGGGCCTGTGAGCCATGGCCACTGAGCCTGCGTGTCCGGAGCCTGTGCTCCGCAACGGGAGAGGCCACGACAGTGAGAGGCCCGCGTACCGCAAAAAAAAAAAAAAATCAACATCCTGTCCTGGCCCCTAACTGCACATACCAGTATCTAGCCTTCTAGAGCCAACTGTCCTACTGGTACCTCACACTCAGCAGCCCCAGTGGTGAGCTTGTTGCTCTCTTGCCTGCCCGCAGGGGTTCCCTCTTGTGCTACTCAGTGTGTTACAGCATAGCCCTGTCCTCCCTTGGCTGTGGCCTCCTTCCTCCCAGCCAGAGGCCTCGAGCTTCTAGCCCCTCGCTCTGCCCTTCCTTTCCCTTCCCGTGGCCACTGCCCCAGGTCGGAGTCCTCCATCACTCCTTGCTGGCTTGTTGCTGACTGACCTCCCCACCTCCCTTCTCTCCCTCCAGAATGACCAGAGCTCCCTACCCAGGCACAGACTGGATTCCGTCCCACCCTTCCCGAGCTTCCCTAGTACTGACAGTCAGGTTCAGACACCTCAACACAGCCTTCAAGACTTCATGATCTGGTCCTAAGCTGTGCTTCTTCCAGGAAATGCTTCTCAGCTTGACTCAAGCCACACCACGTGACTCAGTTTCCTGAGCCTGTAGGGGCACTTCCCTGCCCTTATGCATCTGCTGTTGTCGCATCCTCTTGGAGGGCTTTTCCCTACAATTTTCAGCCTTTCAAAATCCTTCATCTCCAGTGATGCCCTCTCTGAGATCCTCCTTGAGCCCTTTTGTCAAAATTAATTATTCTTCATTCCAGCATGTTAAGGGTCCCAGTGATGAATATACTACATTTGACCCTTGAACAACACAGGTTTGAACTGCATGGGTCCACTTATACACAGATATTTTTCAATAGTAAATACTACAATACATGGTCCGTGGTTGGTTGAATCTGTGGATATGGGGGAACCGTGGATATGCAGGGCTGACTATAAGTTATATGCAGATTAGCCCCTCATTGTTCAGGTGTCAACTGTATTGTCTCTTTGAGTTCATAGTCAGGGATTGAGCCTTATGCATCTTTGTTTCTCTGAGTCTCTTATCTGGAGTAGGCACTTAAATGTTTGTTGAATTGAAAGTAGGAAGGGCAGGTGTTAACATCCCTCGAGAATACACTGAAGTGAGGATAGCTTGCTGAAGGGCATTCTGAAGCACTTCAGCTCAATCTTGAAATAGATAGACCTTGGATAAGCAGAGAGGAAAAAGGCTACTGGAGACACTGGAGCCAGGGTAACTCTGGTCCGTCGTCCTAGCCTGAAGGTAGACGTGACCAACACTGTGGGCCTTTGAACACGAAGAGGTTCTGTGGGGGGCTTTGGGCCTCGCCACCAGGTTCTTGGGAATGATCCAGGCCCGTCTATAAAGAAGAAAGGTGCTGATAGCTCAGACAGGTGAGAGTTCATAGCTATGAGTGTGTGCACGAAGGGTGAGGGAATCCTCATCGGCTTAAGTCACCTGTGGTCAGGCTGGGAGGGCTGGGGAGTTTGGTTTCTTTTTTAATAACGATGATTAATATTGAACAAGTGCTGACAGTGTGCCAGGTACTGGCCAGACCCGGGAGGGGCCTATGTGGGGACTCAGTCCATTGTCTGCACCCGCTGGGAGGCAGGCCTTCTGTGTGGTCCTAGTTAGACACAGAGCAGACAGGCCTCAGAATTACCAGGCTTGGCAAAGAACTTAGGACAGGGTTCAAATTATATGCCTTGCGTGGAGGGTCTCCTTCCACCCAGCCGCCAGCACTCGGGTGTCTGTCTCTGTTGTAGGAACAGTGGATTGTGTGTGTGTGTGTGTGTGTGTGTGTGTGTGTGTTGTCATTTGCTTCCTTTGCATACCCTGCTGTCTTTGTCCTCGTTCCACCTCTTACTCTACCAGCTTCTGGAGGGCTGTGTTCTTCTTGGTTGTCTCCAAGCCACATCCCAAGTCCCCAGTTCCTTTGTGGAACTGTCTCTGCGGTGGTGCTAGTGAATGATGATTTTCACTCAGCATCGTTCCCTTTGCAGTGGAAAGGGTGGTCTGTGAGGAATGGGTGCTGCAAGGCTTGAGAAGAGACCACAGTGCAAAGGGATGATCTCCTCACCAGGCTCCGGGAAGATCAGTGCTTTGGACTTAGCTATGCAGCTGTGATCTCTAGACCAGTCTGATACCATGACTAGCAGTGCAGATTCTGGATCCTTATGTCTCCTGGGACTAGCCCGAATTTTTATTCAGTCTTGTGTTTCTTTATCTCTATATATTGGCCTTTAAAATGTCATATAATTTGGCTTAGATCAAAACCATAGTTTGTTTTTTAGGGGGCGGAGGTGCTAACTCTGCTCAGGGTGAACATTTCTGCTAGCGGTCATAGCTGGGAACAACTGTCAGGGCTGCTTTTGCACACAGCATTTTCCTTTTCTTTCCATGATCCGTGCCCCCAGCCCTATTTTCTCTTCCTTCTCCGCCCTTCCCACTCTTCCCTGATTATACAGGCACCCATGTGCATTGCTCAACCCTGCTGGTGGCAAGCAGGTCCCTGACCCCTCTGGGGGACGGTTGTACATGGAGGTCCCCCACCCCAGTGGCTTTCCTCTCCCGCTGAGCCCCTGATGTATGGAGGAGTAGCCCACCTCCTGACCCCTGACCCTGGCCGTCTTCGTTAATTAGCGTACCTTGATTTATTTATAAGCAGCAGGTCTTTGCCAGAAAGAATCTGTCCTGTCTCTCTGGGTAGCACAACTGAGGGGCTGGTCTGGCGCTGAAGGCGTTCTAGCAGCTAAGGAATTCCAGTCATCTTCACCTGTTCTTATCGTTTACAGGGTGGTGGGAATGCGTGAGCTAATTATCTAACATATTTGAACGTTTTCTCAAATGCATTTATTACTGAAACCTTGAGTCTTTCCTCAGTATTCTTTTTTGTTAGTCATGCTTTTCCATCGACTTCAGTCATCTGAAGTAATAAAATGGCTCATGTGCCTCTAAAGTCTCTGAAATGTATTTGCCCTTTTCCATGGGCGGGTCTGCTGCCAACCCAGGAGAATTCTTCTGTAGGATGAAAAAAGGAGATGAGTAAACTGCCCATCATATTAAATTTCACGAGTGATGCTGCTCAGTGTTTGTCCTTTAACACTCTGTGAACATTTTCTTTTGTTATGTGGTCTACTTCCATTTCCTTTTGTAAGTGGGAAATCAGTTCTTGTGCTTTTCTTAGATTTATACCTTCACTCTTTTCTTCCCCACTTAGAGTTGAGAATCATGGCTGCAGGAAAGTTTGCAAGCCTTCCTAGAAACATGCCAGTGAATCACCAGTTCCCCCTGGCCTCATCCATGGACCTCCTGAGCAGCAAGTCACCTCTCGCTGAGCATCGCACAGATGCCTATCAAGACGTGTCTATACACGGCACCCTTCCACGGAAGAAGAAAGGCCCTCCTCCCGTAAGGTCCTGTGATAACTTCAGTCACATGGGGACCCTCTCCCATTCCAAATCCCCACGGCAGCACTCACCTCTGAGCCAAGACGTCATCCAGGAGCACCCACTGCAAGACTGGAAAGGCAAAACCTTCACCTTCAGGTAGCTTCTTTAATTTCATGAGTGAAAATGATTTGTTTTAAAGGGCTTTTTTTTTTAAGTCTTTTTTTAAGGAAAAATGTCATATATGCATAAAGTAGAGAAGATAGGTTCATTAACTCCTGTGGACCCATCACCCAGCTTCAGTAGTTATCAACTCATGGCCAGGCCTGCTTTGTCTGTACTCCCACCCACTTTCCTTCCTCTGGTATTATTTTGAAGCAAATCTCAGACCTCATTTTATCTGTAAGTATTTTGGTATGTGTCTTTCAAAGACAAGGACTCTTATTTTAAAAAACATAATAACGACAATATAAAAAACTGTAACATGAAAAGATGCTCAACATCACTAATCATTAGAGAAATGAAAAGCAAAACTATAATGAGGTATTACCTCACATCGGTCAGAATGGCCATTATCAAAGAATCTAGAAACAATAAATGCTGGAAAGGGTGTGGTGAAAAGGGAACCCTCCTGCACTGTTGGTGGGAATGTAAATTAATACAACCACGATGGAGAACAGTATGGAGGTTCCTTAAAAAACTAAAAACAGAACTACCATATGATCCAGCAATCCCACTACTGGGTATATACCCCAAGAAAACCATGATTCAAAAAGACACATGCACCCCAATGTTCATTGCAGCACTATTTACAATAGCCAGGTCATGGAAGCAACCTAAATGCCCATGGACAGATGAATGGATAAAGAAGAAGTGGTACATATATACAATGGAATATTACTCAGCCATAAAAAGAAACAAAATTGAGTTATTTGTAGTGAGGTGGATGGACCTAGAGACTGTCATACAGAGTGAAGTAAGTCAGAAAGAGAAAAACAAATACCATATGCTAACACATATATATGGAATCTAAAAAACAAAGAAAAAAATGGTACTGATGAACCTAGTGGCAGGGCAGAAATAAAGATGTAGATATAGAAAGTGGACTTGAGGACATGGAGGGGGGCGGGGCAGGGCGGGGAAGCTGGGGTGAAGTGAGAGACACGTATTCACTACCAAGTGCTAGTGGGAAGCAGCAGCATAGCACAGGGAGATCAGCTTGGTGCTTTGCGATGACCTAGAGAGGTGGGATGGGGAGGGTGAGAGGAAGGCTCATGGGGGAGGGGATATGGGGATGTATGTGTGCATGTGGCTGATTCACTTGGTTGTATGACAGAGACTAACACAGTATTGTGAAGCAATTATACTCCAATAAAGATGTATTTAAAAATAACTAACATCTAAAAAAAGAACCATTTCTTAATATCTTCCAGTATTTGAGAATATTTTGAAGGCCAACACTTTATATCATTAAGTCCCTCAAAAGGAACCACAGCATTTTTTTTATCATAGCATCAGATTATGAACTACGTCCATCCAATTCTTTTTTTTCTCTTTTCAAAGAATTTATTACCCTTGAATTTTGCATAAGTCATGGCCTTTATTTTCCTAGCTCTACACAATATTACCATTAACCAGGACTTCTTATACACACTGTTATCACTTTTATTACCCATTGTAATGAAAGATATGAGACACAAGTGAAATAAGATGCAAAATAAATTCCAGGCCAGTTCACAAAATGAGCCGCCAGCCATTCATTCAGCCTTACGTTTCTATAGCAACAAGCAGCAGCAGTTACATAGCACCATCATGTTATAGAACCTGCAGCCAGTCTAGGCACTGCAATTCACGTTCTCTATATATTTAATTACATCCAGTTTGCAATATGAATACCAACTGTAGGTGAAATGCCTGTGTATGTAAGTTGCTATGGAAATATGGAAAGGGAAATGTTTAATTCCTTCTTGGAGGGAAATTGAAGTTCAGGGAAGGTTTCACATTTGATCTGTGTTTTAAGTAAAGAGAAGGTGTCCGCAAGTGTTGAAGAGGGGGAGGCACCTCTCAGGATGCAGTGTGAACAAAGCCAGGAAACACTGCTGCGAAAACCCGGAGAACAGAAATTAAACTGCATGGTTGAAATAGGGTTTTTTGAAAGTGAGTCTTCAGAATCTTTTAAAACACTGCAAATGTATATCCATCTCACTGTGTAGAACTAGTATATCTTATTTCCTCAGAACAGAAGCTGTTGCTCCTCAGTCACTTCTCAATGACATATTTAGATGATTTCACTCCAGTTAATCTGCATTCATTTTCTTCCCATTAGACAATTTCCCCCTTTATAAAAATGACTATAACTCACAAAAGGCACTCGTCCATCCAATTCTATAGAGATGCAAGGATGTCTATAAATCAGGAGCTGCCTCTCCTTGTGTAGGTGGCCCCCACTATCCAGAGCATTCCTGTGAAACCCTCCATAAGCTGAAATGGTGTGAAATGAAGAAACAATTACCTTAGGACACATCTTGCTAACAGATGCACAAGATAAATGGAGAGAAAGCCCAGGTGCTCACAGACAGTTCAAAGCTAGGGCAGCTTGATGCTGAGGCGCTGAGTGTAGTTCCAGAGAAGGAGCTTGGTGGTGCCACTCTTGCTGCTGTGCTGTGTGCACACTGCATCTGTAACAGCTTCCTGAAAACAGACACTGAATACTGTTTTTACTTTTCACCTTTTTTCACAAAAGCAAAAATCCTCTTCAGATTTCTTTTGATTACTGAGATCAGGTACTAACGTAGGTCTTTTCCTAAAAGCTAAGTGATGTAAAGCAAACTTTTGAAAAACACGGATACCTGTATTTAGTTGTCAACATGCTGAAATAAAATTGTGTGTGGATGTATCATCGGGTCAGCTTCAGGATACTTTAGAACAAGAATTGATTTCTCCTTCTATCCACCAGGGACCTGGGTAAATAAGCCTCATTGTTGTAAAGCCTTCTTCTCTGCATCTATAATGGGCCTGGTTGTGACCCTGCTTGTTAGAGCTGGTTTAGAAACTCTGCACCCCTTTTCCTGTTGAGGCAGACCAGCAACCTGTGATGCTATCGGGTAAAGCAGGGGATGGTTTCTTCTGCTGTATCTCCTGGTGTCTCTCTTTTTGTCCTACCCTGTAACAAGGAAAGCCATTTTGATCCTATCTCATTTATTTGTTCCATGCCTATATATTGAGCACCTGTGTTAATTAGAGTACATTGATTTTATAAGCACCATTGCTTCCCCAGGAAAATTCTGCCGATTTCCTCTGTGTATCTTAGCTGAAGTGCTGGTCTGACACAGTAGACATTCTAGCTGTCAAATCATTGCCCTCTTACAGGGTGGGGAAATACGTAAACTAACAGGATAACAATGGAACATCAGAAACAGTGTCCTTCCAGAGCTAACATTGTAGTGAGGGACCCAGATAATAAATACAAGTAAGTAAACAAGGCAATTGCAGATTATAGTCAGTGATGTAGAGGAACTAGAGTGATACACTAGAGATTTATTGGGGTTGCATCTTTTTTTATAGGGTGGACAGGTCTCTGAGGAGAAGAACTAGTGGAAGCCTCTCTGGGCCTAGGGAGAACAAGTGCAAGGAACCGGGGGTGGGAACAAGTTAGGCATGTTTGAAAAACCCACAACAAGCTGGGGTGACCTGCAGCTGGAGTGTAGCACGTTGAGAGGCGAATAGTACACATGTTGGGAAAGAGCCAGGCAGGCAAGAGTTCAGAATTATTTTTAGTTGTGTAATTGCAGTATTACAAGAAGAAAATAAGTGGAGGCCCAGATATTCTCTGGAGAAAGCACTGGAGAGTCTGCAAGGTTTCTGACATCAAACCACAATGTTCCCCAGCGTGTTCTGGGGGTCAGAAGGTTCTGCTCTGTGGAGTCTCGCCGGGTGGCCTGCTGATGACAGGTGCATGTGGAGGTGCATGCCTGTACACGGTAATGTTAATGTCGCATCACTGGCACCTAACACTCTGGGATGCAGAAGCAGAGCCATCACTGCTCCGTCTTAGGAAGGTTATGAGGTAGCAAAGAAACATAACTTCTGGCTAGCCAAAATCGAGGACAAATGCCAGGCTGCACTATGTGGGGTCAGAACCAGATGTTACCTGGCTTCCTGTGGCCACTTTTTTTTTTTTTTTTTTTTGCGGTTCACGGGCCTCTCACTGTTGTGGCCTCTCCCGATGCGGAGCACAGGCTCCGGATGCGCAGGCTCAGCAGCCATGGCTCACGGGCCCAGCCACTCCGTGGCATGTGGGATCCTCCCGGACCGGGGCACGAACCCGTGTCCCCTGAATCAGCAGGCGGACTCTCAACCACTGCGCCACCAGGGAAGCCCGCCACTTTTTATTCGTTAAGTTAAACTCTATATTGAGCTAGGTATCCATGACGTACCACATAGAGATGGTTCACAAACTCATTCCCTGAAGTTCTAAGGTCTAGGCTGGGTGTCTGCTCTTACCAGGGGAAACTCCCAGTGGCCGAGGGTGGTAACAGAGCCACCCTTTCTAGCTTGAGGACGTTCTCGATAAACACCCAAGACCCAAGCTGTCAACCTGCCAGCAGTTCAAAGCTTTTTAATTTGAAAACTGACTTGGACATAGATCAGACCTCAGTAAAAGATCTTATCGGAGGTGGACACGAGTCACGAGTTTCAAGTCCAGGCTGTGGAAGACTTAACAAGCACTGCTGGTTTAGGTTTGTTTCTGATTCAGTATTATGTTCGTCCAAATTCACATCTTTTTTCCTTAACTTAAAATATCTTATTGTTGAAGGTCAGTACAGAGTAACAAATGCACATCCTTCAAAATGAGGCTGAGTGAGAAGGTGAGTGGCTCTGTGTCAAAGGATCATAAAGTCTTCTTCCCCTGCTCCGCAGTCTTGTTAATGTGTTTTATTTACCTGGCACACTTAAAAAATATCCTGAGGTGTTCCCAGTTTTGAGGAGTTCAAAGTACCGTGTATTCTTTTTTTTTTAATCCTTTTAACTATTCCTAATAAGATTATGAGCTGCCTCACTTATTCTTTGGAACAATCCACAGTGTCAACAAGTAACATTTGTGAATGTGAAAAGCAGGGGACAAGATATATGAATGAGAACCTGAGGCTCTAGAGCAGAGAGTGTGACTAAGGTGCTGGACAGAACTACTGTGAGAGAGAAATAGCATTTCTATTCCTAACTCAGCTCTGACAGCCCAGTGGAGCTGTGAAAACACCAACCACCCACCACCCGAGCTCACTCACCACTGGAAGCTGGGAGCCATATGTGTTTTAAAGTTAAGAATTTCGGATCCCTCAGTCTAGGGACCTAAGGCTAGTTAGGTCTTTAACAACACTATTGATTTTTTTAAAAATTCATTCATTCATTCATTTTTGGGTGTGTTGGGTCTTCGTTGCTGTGCACGGGCTTTCTCTAGTCGCGGCAAGCAGGGGCTACTCTTTGTTGCGGTGCGTGGGCTTCCCATTGTGGTGGCTTCTCGTTGCAGAACACAGGCTCTAGGCGTGACGGCTTCAGTAGTTGTGGCACATGGGCTCAGTAGTTGTGGCACATGGGCTCAGTAGTTGTGGCACACAGGCTTAGTTGCTCCATGGCATGTGGGATCTTCCCAGACCAGGACTCGAACCCGTGTCCCCTGCATTGGCAGGCGTATTCTTAACCACTGTGCCACCAGGGAATTCCCAAGATTATTGGTTTTTTCTTTCTTTTTCTTTTTTTCTTTTTTTTGGGGGGCTTGTTTCAGGTAAACTCTTTTGGCCTTACTTGTTTCTTTTCATAGTGCATTCAGGGGTTAACTTCAGCTAAGAGTGACTTGCCCAGATGTCAAGTCTGCAAGCCTTCCATTCCATCACATTTGGTGTTGGCATGATGATGGTGGAGCCATCTTGGAGGGCCCCACCCACTCTTCATGTGGACCCACCTACACTCAGAGGGAAGCCCTTCAGATGGCACCTCCTTGTCTTGTGAAATACTCTAAGTTGCAAGTTCGCTGTTTTCCCAACAAACATGTTTGCCTTGTTAGTCATTAAAAAGCCACCTTTATTATGACTGAATATTAATTGAATACCCAACCTGTAGGAGGCCCCAGGCAAAGCAGAGGAAGTCTCCCCTTTGACCTAAAAATTTGCATTATTAAGCTGTCATATAAACATATGTCATATCCACATGAATTATTACCTCTTAACATTTTATAGTTTTAAAATATCTTAAAGGATATGTTCATTAATTGTCTTGTTTGAACATCATAGCTTGTGTGAGGGACAGCAGATTTCATCGTTAGGAGCAGCAGCATGTTGTCATCATTACAGTTGAGAAAATGGTTCAGGGATATTGAAGCACCTAAGATTAGACCCTAGTGGTTAACTGAGCTGGGATTAGGACCCAGAAACTACTGTAGGGACTTCCCCAGACACTGTGCTCTAGAACTTCCCAAGAAGGCTGGCCCTGCCGTGGGCATCCTCTGAGCTATATTCTTGCATGGAAAGCTTCAGTCCCCGGGGTCTGACTGCAGCATCTCAGACACACCCCCTTGAGGAGGATAGAGCCTTGGCTGCCAAGAGCAGGCAGAAGGCAGGCCTGGAAGGGGAGTTGGTCTTCTCATTCTGAGACCTGTATATCTCTTGGCTTTGTTGTTGTCTTGGCTGCCCTTGGATGTACTTGTGGTTTTGAAAGGTAGCCAAAGCAAGAAGCCCGGCGCTCTTCAACGTGCTGCTTGATGTCACAGAAGGAGCCTTTGTTCTGCAAGCAGAGCAAGGCTTCTCTGAGAGGTCTGCAGACGGGATTTCCTCTTGACATTAGCATTGTTTGGCTGGTGTCCCTTTGATTCATCTATCTTCAAGGATGAATTTTTTTTTTTTTTTTTTGCTGTACGCGGGCCTTTCACTGTTGTGGTCTCTCCCGTTGCGGAGGAGGAGCACAGGCTCCGGACGCCCAGGCTCAGCAGCCATGGCTCACGGGCCCAGCCGCTCCGCGGCATGTGGGATCTTCCCGGACCGGGGCACGAATCCGTGTCCCCTGCATCGGCAGGCGGACTCTCAACCACTGTGCCACCAGGGAAGCCCAAGGATGAATTTGTTTTTCAATCTGGGACCTTCCTTGGGCTGAGAGGGGACCAGTTCCTGTTGTGAGAGGTCTGTGTTGCCAGGATAGCTGAAGGATCAGCACTTGGAGTCCACTGTGGGTCCTTTTCCTGCCTGTGGGTACGTGGAGGCACGCATTCCTGGGAACAGCTGCTGAGAGCCTTCTGCCCCTTGTGCTGTGGGAGCATGTGGCTGGACAATGTGGTGTTTCATTAATTTGCATGAGTGGAGCTGACTGACTAGTCACAAGTGTTTTAACTGATGGGGGCCAGAAAGTCTGCCGAATTATCCCAAGTTAAAATCCGGTATCCTTTCCTAGGCAGTAAGTAACCTACCATGTCACGGTGTCAGCTCTTCAAAGTTAAAGAAAAAGTGTAAGGCACAGGATCTGTGCAGACCCTTCTCTAAATACTGTTTTAAAGACCTAACTCTGGGCTGTGTTGGTGCCCCCATATGAAAAATTGTTTCTTGTGTTCCTCTTCAGAACCACGAAGTTCTATAACTATTGCTTTCTCCTTAGCAAAGCAACATGTTCCCCCAGACATGCAAATAAGTCACCCTTTAGCTCAAAGGTAATCAGAAGGATCTGCAGTGTGAAGGTCCACACACAAACATCTGCACATTATTTATACATGGGCATGTCTACTGTCTGCAAATTGGATGCTTTTTGTGCACAGAGGAAAAGTTGGGTTTAGAGTTGAAAAAAAATATTTAATAGACTAATAGATTCTATTTAATAGAAGGTACATTTATTGAGTTAGCAGAATGACCGTGGCTTAACAGCCAAGAATGTCTCCAGAAAGTAATAGCCCATGCATTGAATTTTTATTTTTAAATTTTCAAGTTGAGTTTTACTAACATTTTGAAATACCCCTTGGTGTTTGAGCGCAGCTGTTGTGGATGGGTTAGTGAATTCCGAGGAATGGTGCACGTCCAGGCTCCAGTGGCCCCTGGTGTGCTGAGGCCAGGAGCAGCTGGGTCAGAGGTGAGCTCAGCCCTGCTGGGCATCTTGTACCGGCCCAGGGTTGGGGGAGCCCAGAGAATAGGAAATGCCTGCAGGTCCACCAGCTGCCTGACAGTCGTCCTAAATCCTCTACTCGCAGGGATGATTTCAGCCCTAAAGGCTGGGGTCTGTGCATTCTCAGCTGTTCTGGGAAAAACGAAAGGACATTTTTTTTTAACTGATTGCAAACCGCACCCAAGAGAATGATCAGAGAATTACACAAAGCTGTCCTTGTTGAGTGGAGCTGTTCAATATCTTCTCTTTCCCCCAACCCGTCACACCCCACCCCAACTGACTTGCTTTAAATCCTTTTTTTTCTGGCCCCCTGCATGCTGTTTGAGAAAAGTTAGGTTTTTTCAGTCTTCTGAGAGTCAGAAACTGTGTGTTTTTCACGCCCCTCAGTATAGGTTAAAGCATATTGTAAACAGAAGACGCTATGCAGTTACAGACTACTCATGTTTTTATCACATGTGGATTTGGGAGCCATCCCAGCCTGGCCAGAGATGGGAGCTGGAGAAGTTGTAGTTACTCTCGTTGATTGGAAGGAGATGCCTTCCTGGGGCCTGGACTGGAGCCACAGGAGTGATAAGCCCTCAGGCCATGGCCACCCTGCTGTTCACAGCTTTGTAATGCTGTCACCACCCAGTCTGTCTCTAAGAGACTAGCTGCAGGATTGCATGCAGAATTTCAAGCTCTCTCTCCTTTGAGGCCCCAAACACAAGCGCTGAGGGTATTCCTGTTTACAGATTGTGCTGTTACTGACAAATTACAGAAGGCTGAGAAACCTTCCATGTTGACCCAGCCTTTATGCAGCGGACTGTCCGTGGTTCCAGAATCACTTGCAAACATAGTAAGAGGTAAGAGGTGAGAACACGAGTCACATAACTGAGAGGTCTCAGTTCAGATGCCTGTTTATCCACTACTAGGTGTGTGAACTAGGGCAAGTTCTAAACTATACAATGAGGGTGAAAATAATCCCCTCTGAGGAGTGCTGTGAAGATTCACTGGTCACTAAACATGAAGGCTCCACTGAATGTCAGCACTCCGACTTTCACTCTTGAGCCTGGTACCGCCCTCTGGGGGTCTGGGTGGAGCAGGTCACGTCCTTGCTCTCAGCTTCCACCTGATCATAGCTGTTTATTCTTCTCCTGCCAACTCTGCTGTGTGATGCCTGACCCTGAAGGCCATCGGTACTTTTGCTGGGACGTTGATTTAGCCCTGGACATCAAAGAAAGCTGCTAGCGACCTTGATGCTGATTCCAGCAACCAGACTGGTAGCTTTGTGACCTTATGTAAGTTCCTTCACCTTTCTGAATCTCCACGTCCTCAAAGGGTGGCTTGGGCGGTCAAATACAATCCCAAGTGAGGGCACGTAGCCCAGGACCCGGCATGAAGCAGGGGCTCAGTTGTTGGTTTCCTCCCTTCCTTCCTCCTGGGAGGCTCTTAATCCTCGTGTGTAACCCGAGATCACGTTCCATGCCTGCGGCTAATGGGGGAGAAAGTTTCCCACGTGTTGACGAGTCTGGCTGGAATCCCTCTACCTGGGTCTGCTCTGAGCTGCCCTACAGCATTGCATCTTGGCCACCGCTCATGCTTACAGGTGCACAGAAACATCGGTGCACAGAAAGATCACACCATTGTGCTAAGACACAGAACAGAGCCTCCCTTTGGTGGACTGGCCCAGCCCTCGTCTGATTGTCTGATTGTAGTACTTAATGTCAGTGTCTTCACTGTTTACTCTTTGATGAATATTTATTGAGCTTAGTTAGTGCCAGGTATTGTGCTAGGTACCAGGTACCCAGTGGAGAATAAAATAGATGTGGGCCCTGTCCTTAGGGAGTGCCCAGTTTAGGGGGCATGCAGACAAATGCATCAACAGATGCATAACTGCAGAATGAGGAGGTGCAAGGAAGGTCACATCAGAGAGCCCTGAGTTCCTTGGACTGGGAGGAGGGAATGGCTCTCTGTGGGAGGGAACATTTGAAGATTTAAGATAAAAAGAGAATGTAAAATACTTCATTAATATTTTTATGTTACTATGTATTGATAATTTTGAAATATTAGGTTAAAAAATTATTAAAAATAGGTTCTTCTATTTCTTTTCAACTGGCGACTAGAAAAGTTTAAATTACATGTTTTCACATTGTATTTCTATTGGACGGTACCGGTCTAGGAGTTTAGATTTTCTCCATAGGGCCAAGGGAAGCCTTTAAAGGGTTTTAAGTGAGGGAATAGCATGGTCTGATACAGTTTTAGAAGATTCAGTGGAGAAGTGATTGATGGAAGAGGAGCTGGAGGGAGGGCAGGAGGCCATTGCAGCACTACCGGAAGCAGTGGGGTCTGCTCTGGGATAACAGTGGAGGAGATGAAGGTGGGTGGTTTCAAGATCTGTTTTGTAGGTAGAATCTACCGGACGTACCGAGGGTTAGGTGGACTGGGATGACGGAGAGGGGCAGTCAAGTATGGCTCGGGTAGCTGGGGGTGGGGGTGGGGACCATTTACGGAGACGGAGAAGATTGGAGAGAGCAGGGCTTCGTTTGGTTGTTGGGCGGCTTTTTCCTGGGAGGAGGAGGTGACGGTAGATTGCAGAGAATCGAGATGTCTGTTTTGCGTGTGCTAAGTCTGAAATGTGTGTGTGTCTGAGTGGAGGTGTTAATTATAATATCAGTTGGTATTATGAGCCTGGAGCTGTGGAGAGAGGTCTGGGCTAAAAGTTATAAAGTTAGGAGTCTGCATAGAAATGATATTAAAGCCGGAAATGGATGCCATAGGCAAAGGAGAGAGCTGTGTAAAGCATAAAGGGAAAGGCCCCTAGGACCCGGCCCTGAGGAATCCTGGCACAGACTGTTCTGGGGAGCCAGCAGAGGAGGCTGAGCATTTGGTGGGGAGCAGAGAAATGAGGTGGGAGTCGCACGGGGTTGGTGTTCAAAGGAAGGTGGGGTTTTTTTAAGATGAGAGACAAAATTCAATAGGAAAATATCTAATCTTTTAAGCATGTAATAAAACAAAGCACATTTTTCATTACTTGATTCTTTTTAAAAAACGTTTTTGATTTGATTAAAGCAGACATGTCCCCGGGGCCACCCTCCCTGTGGGCCTGTGTCAGCAGCAAGGTGATTAAGCCCGCAGTTCCTTCCCCGACGGGTCTACATGTTCCCTGACAGCTCTGTGGGCAGAGGAGGTACATGGATGACTGTGGTTGGCATTCAGGCTTGTGCCTGAGGGGTGAGGGCTGCTTTTCCAAGGTGCCTGCCCTGGAAAATGGGCCTAGGGTGTATGTTCCTGTATATGTTTGGTTGAGTGAAACCTTTCCTTGCAGGGGCTCTGAGGACATTCGCTCAAAACCATAGCACTTGTATTCTGCCTTTGAGTTAGTTGAGAAGAAACCTTTACAAACACAGTCCTTTAGAAGGGGATGAGGAATGGTTGGGGGCAGGGTGGATGGGGCGGGTGGGAGTGGAGGAAGGGCAGATAGATACCAGCCAAACAAAGCATCTGCTTTTATCAAAAGTGCTGTGTTTGGGCTTAGCCAACCCGAAGCCTGATGATTCACTGATTCCAGACCCTCTGTGCCTGCCAAGAGACATAGTGGCCTTGATACGGCTTTTCTTGTTGTTACTCTATTCAGTTTGACTGACTGCCGCCAAGTTAAGATTTCAACAGTGGCTTTTAACTTAATGCTGTCCTAGAATTCTGCCGAGCACAAGTTAACCCATGACCGCGTCAAATCTTCATCAACCAGTACCACTTTGTATTAGCCTTGGATTCCTGTAGAGACTCACCACAGTGTAATACGCAGGATATTTAAATGGTGCTGTTTTAACATGATTAGGGAATCTGCCTGAGGAGGCGGTTTAATTGCCATTCTTTTAGAATATGTCATGAACACATTCATCAGGCATGGCTGTATTTTCAGATGAGATAGAAACTGACTCATAGAAGCAGGAACTGGCTGCTAAAGTGAAAGAAGCAGGAGTCTGAGAAGCAACCAGGCCTTGGGATCTCTGGTAGCCAGGGAGAGAATCGTGTCCTCATCCACAGTCTACCCTGGGCTGTAGGAGGAAAGATTCCCCAGGTTGAGGGAAATAATAAAAAGGATCTCATGGTCTGAGGCTCTGAAAGGGAAACGCATTTCAGGACAAGTGACAACAACATGCTGCCCACAGTTCAAAGGAGGAAAAGGTATGTGACCATCCAGGGAGCTCTCTTGTTTAAGGATGTGTAGGAAGAACTGTCTCCAGCCTGGACTGATCCATTTATAGGATCCCCCCAGTGTGGTCTGATGAGCCAGGGCTGATCTGATGAATTCATTCACAAGTATGGTGAGCATCTGTGTGACAGGCTTTATGCTAGAGATTCAAAGACAGTCCAGGGCTTTTGTCCAGTTGAGGAGCTCATGGCCCAGGGAGAAGGGAATGTGGGTTTGGAACCATTTGAGCTTACCTGCACCTGTTCTCTCTCTTTGCTGCTGACCTAACTTCCCATCCACAGTGTAGCTAACCTTCTGTATCACTCCACTAGCTTGATAAGCAATTCTGCTTTTCTTGACCTCTGACCCTAACATCTTTCCAGGTATCGTGTTATTTTTTCTCCTTGACCAGGTGATTGCAGGCTGTGCTTTCTAGGTAACCCTTCCCTCAGGGCATGCCTCGTCTGGGCCGCCACTTCCTCTGTGCTGTTCTGGCCTTGGCCCCAGACTTAGGAAAGGTTGGGCCATGCAACCGAGGCCCATATCAGAGGGTGGCTTCTGGGCTGTAAAAGGACCAGAGTGCTGTGTGAGCAGAGGATTGTGAAAAATGCTACAGGTAACAAAAAGGGCTTTCAAAAATTATGTTTGGAATAATAAAACCAAAGAGGGGGGGATGTGAGAGAAACCAACCTGCTGAGCTTCTGTTTGGCTTGCATTTTTTCTGCCATGGAAATGACTTCTCTGATTGGAAAGGGTAGGATAGAGGTGAAGGAAGAGAGTAGCTGAGGCCATGACAAGAGGCTGTGATGCCCCCAAATGAGGTGAAGCCCCAAGGCCCAAGAAGACAGAGGGAGCTTGAGGCTGAGACCATCAAACCAGCACACAACATTGGAGAAATGTTGGCATCACCAAGAGCGACAGGAAAGATGCAGATAGATAAGTATTTAAATTTCAAAAACGGAACTAGGGAGATAAAATGAATCTATAAAATGGTAAGATTGACATCCTTCTCAGGAAATATTCTAAAAAGGATTATTAGTACAATGATTTTTGAATACTTGGTGAAGGAAGCAACAGCCATTAGTAATTAGCAGGGCTTTGCCAAAAGCAAGTCAGACTAGATTAACTTTCCTTCCTGGAGTTACTTTGTTGGTAGATTAGAGGAATGTTGAGAAAGTGTGTATGCAAATGTCAGTCATCGGTGATATCCTTAGGGTGAGAGAGATTCGGGCCAGATGATGGTACAGAAAGCACGCTGTGGGCTGTGTCCGTAGCCCCTTTCTAGCCAACTTTAAAATATCTTTTAGACAGTGGTACTGACATAAAGATCACATTGGTGGATGGTATGAATCTTGGAGAAATAACTAATGTCAAAGTGACAGAAGTAAGATCCAAAAAAGATCTTGGCGTTTTGAAACAACAGACCAAACCTACCTAGAAGGGCTATGGGGAGAGACAAAGACTTGCACTAGAGTCCAAAAAACAAAGTAAAAGTAAGGGGTTCGGCTTAATAGCCAGATGTGAAAAAATATTTCAGGGTTTAGGTAACTGCAGCCTCAGAATGAGTCAGCAGTATATTATGGTTGTCAAAAAAGCTAATGTGATTTTAGAAGCATTAATTGAAGTTTAATAATCAGACCAAGGGAAGTGGTCACACTTGGCTATGCAGATCCCATCTAGTGAATGTTTTTTAGGTCTAAGCAACAGAAATGGAAGATGAGTTCCCCCACTACAGAGCAGTGAGCTTCTGTCTAGACCACTCATCTGCTCTAAAGCAGCTCTGTTGGCTTAATCATTAAGGAATACCCCTTAGGTTCTTTGTATTAGTGAAAAGGAACTCCTCATGTCATGTATTAACCCTGGGAGGAGAATGGAAAATAAGCACCAACCTTAATCCTGTCAACTGCTAGGGAGCCTCCTTTAACAAATAAGAAATATGTCTTGAGATGTGGGAGAGTAAATCTTGTATTTACTTTGCAAGGTGATGAAACAAAATATATTCTCTTAAGTGCACATCTAGAAATGTTATAGTTCTCTGTTTTTAAAGCTACAACCCAGAAAAGGGAACCCTCTTGCACTGTTGGTGGGAATGTAAATTGATACAGCCACTGTATCAATTTACTGAAGAACAGTATGGAGGTTCCTTAAAAAACTAAAAATAGAATTACTATATGACCCAGCAATCCCACTACTGGGCATATACCTAGAAAAAACCATAATTCAAAAAGACACATGCACCCCAATGTTCATTGCAGCACTATTTACAATAGCCAGGTCATGGAAACAACCTAAATGCCCATCGACAGACAAATGGATAAAGAAGATGTGGTACATGTATACAGTGGAATATTACTCAGCTATAAAAAGGAACGAAATTGGATCATTTGCAGAGATGTGGATGGACCTAGAGACTGTCATACAGAGTGCAGTAAGTCAGAAAGAGAAAAACAAATGTCGTATATTAACACATATATGTGGAATCTAGAAGAATGGTACAGATGAACTGGTTTGCAAGGCAGAAATAGAGTTACAGATGTAGAGAACAAATGTATGGACACCACGGGGGGAAGTGGCAGGTGGCAGGTGGTGGTGTGATGAATTGGGAGATTGGGATTGACATGTATACACTAATATGTATAAAAAAAGATCACTAATAAGAACCTGCTGTATAAAAAATAAATAAATAAAATTCAAGAAAAAAGCTACATCCCTTTTTCAAAGTCACAATCATATGCATATTTTATTATATTTTATAATTAATTCCAGAATTGGCTTTTTGGGGTGATTTCTCTTTTTTCCCCCTTGGGCAGCTTTTTTTTTTTTTTTTAATCGAAGTAGACTTGATTTAAATGTTGACAGGCTACATCCCTTTTTTAATTTTCAAAGCAATGCACATAATATACCCCCACCTAGAGTGAGAAAGTAACTATTGAGACTTTAATGTGATTTCCAGTATCAGCAGAGAAACTGTCCATCTAACTACACACTAGCTCATATTTTTCCAAGTGATATCATATCTCTACCCACCAGGCCAACCCTGTTTTAACCATCTATTTCTTCATTTTCCCATAAACAGCTGGAAATGGCCCTGTAGTACACTCTCTGTCCTCTTGGTTATCTCCCTGATTAACCTCCTCCCTGGCATTTCAAATGTGTCCAGAGAGATTCATTTTCAGCTGAAGCAGCTAGCCTCTCAAGACCACTTTGAAAACATCTAGTCTCAGTGGGGCTGGGGAGCCAGGCGCTGCCCTGACAGCAGTGACCTTCCACTGCTGAGGGAGTTCTGTGAGGCCATCATGGCTTAGTCACAGGCCTGTGGCTAACTTATCTCCTTCATGTGGAGGCCCATCAGTCCAAGAACAACATTTCTCTCTTGTTCCTTCTGTCTCTCTCTCCAGTGTTATTCTTCCCTTGGTGAACCCATGGAGTGTGGTGGATGGGAGGGGTTAGATTCTAGATCTTCTGTGTGTGCGCACACACACACTCATACTTGTTCATTCATTCAAACCAACATTGATTGAGCAACTATGCTCTGGGGATAGAGGTGAATAAAATAAAATATGGTCCCTATTCTCAGTGAGATCATAGTCCAGTAAGGGAGATAGACAGGAGTACACATGCCATATTGAATTATAATTATTTGTTATAATAAGGTTTCATAATGCATAGAAAATAAGTGCTGAGGAGATGTATTAATTCTGTGGGTTGGTGCTGGGGAGGGAGGAAAGCAGGGAAAAGAGTGGTCAGAGAAGATGGGAATGAATAGGAAGACGATGGGGACTCTAGGCTTCTTGGTTCAGGGAATTCCAAATAGTTTGGATTTGTTGGAATGAAAGGAGCAAGGTGAGGAGATGAGGCTGGTGAGATGGGCAAGGCCTTCGAACCCCAGATATCGTCTAATAAAATTTAAAATGAGAATGCTAGACTCTCCCACGTGTTAATCTTACCTAAAAGAACATGTGGTCTAGTCAGGAATATCGTCCGGTGGAAGCAAAATCTTAGTAGATTTAAAGCCTGTTGCTGTCTCTTCCTTGCCCCGTCGCTGTCTCTTCCTTGCCCCATCGCTCCATCCCCACATCTCCTCAAGATGTTGAGTTGTTAATTGAGCTTCATGCTGGAGAACAAAGGGTGACTGACAGCTCTAGGTGCCAAGGCCATATCCACATGCAAAGAGGGTGAGGTTGCCAATGAAGGGCGAACTTTCTCCTGGTCGTTGGGTTCACCCTTCCTGATCGTTGATGTGCCCTGGTACATGGGTTGGTTAAAAATGGTGAACCAGGGCTTCCCTGGTGGCGCAGTGGGCTTCCCTGGTGGCGCAGTGGTTGAGAGTCCGCCTGCCGATGCAGGGGAAACGGGTTCGTGCCCCGGTCTGGGAAGATCCCACATGCCACAGAGTGGCTAGGCCCGTGAGCCATGGCCGCTGGGCCTGTGCGTCCGGAGCCTGTGCTCCGCAACGGGAGAGGCCACAACAGTGAGAGGCCCACATACCGCAAAAAAAAAAAAAAAAAAGATGAACCAGCAGACCCCTAGGCTGCAGTTTTGGTCTTCCTTGGCCCTACTAGTACAGGTAAACAAAGAGACAGCCTGCTGGTCACACCCATCTTAAGTCTTTTTGAGCTGCCAGTTAAATGTTCTAGGAATGAGTTCATTTGTGATGAATGAACACCCATAAGCAAGAACTCCATCCCAGACACATAAGCCTTCTAGTCCCTGACCTGAGTTAAGTTTTAAGTTGAAGATTTTTGCACAGTGCTTTCATATCCAGGAACCCTGTTCTACTTAGCAGCTTTGCGTAGATTCTCTGTGTGTTCTAGTCATCATTTGTGAATCATGACAGTTTTGTTCTCCCTTTTCCAATTCTTATACCTTTTATTTCTTTTGTTTATGTAACTGCACTGACTAGGACCTCCAGGACAGTGGCGCGCAGAAGCAGTAATTGTGGACATCCTTGTCTTGTTTCTGATTGATTGATTGATTGATTTTATCAATGATTCTCATACTTCACCGTTAAGAATGAGGTTTTTCATAGGTACACTTGTCCTTTTTTATTTCTAGTTTGTGAAGTTAGCTTTTTCCCTGCTGAGATCATGAAAAGATGATGATATTTTTAAAAATCCTTCCCCCCCATCAGTTAGAAGCCCAAAACGATTTTTCTCCTTTAATCCTTTAATGTTAATGTGGTGAATAGATTTTCTCATGTTAAACTGACCCTATATTCCTGGAGTCAACCCAGTTTGATTATGATGTATTTTTGTACATTCTTGGATTAGGTTTGTCAGTATTTTGTTTAGGATTCTTTTCATATCTATTCATGTGTGAGATTAGCCTAGGCTACCTTTTCTTTCTTTTATTGACCTGGTGTGCTTTTGATATCAAAGTTATAGTATCCTTTTTTTCAAGTCTCTCATTTTCAAAGTAATAAGTTCCGAAGTTTGGCAGAACTTCCTGGTTAGAAAAACCATCCAGGTCTGTAGATATTGAACAACTGATTCAAGTTTTTAATCATTATAGGACTCTTCAGATTTTCTGTTTGAGTCTATGTTACTATTATTTTTCCAGGAATTTGTTTTTCCTAAGCTTTCAAATTTATTGGCATAAGATGTTCATAGTATTCTCTTACAGGGCTCTCTTGTTATCTATGATTATGCTCCCACTTCATTTCTCTATTGTTTTGTGCCTTCTCTCATTTTCCCCCTGGATTATATCTGTCAGAGGTTTATTTTACTAGGCTTCTGAAGAACCGGGCTTCATTTGTTGCTCCCTTACTGTATCATTTTTTTAAAATTTAATTTCTGCTCTTTTTATCTTTAGTCTTTTTTAAATGTTTGTTCTGTTCTCTTAAGCTGGACACTTATTTAATTTCAGTCTTTTCTAAAAGTAAGCATTTAAGTCTCTACGTTTCCTCCAAAATACCACTTTAACTGTATCCTACAGGTACTATATCCTACATTCTGATAATCTGTCTTGTGAGTTTAATCTGGTCAACAGTTACCATGTTTGGTGATACATTTGGGTTTACAGCTGCCTCTTATTCTGTATGTCTGTACTGTTTGTACATTTTTTTTAACCTATGGGGTTTTTTAATTCCCTTATTTTAAATTGTCTTTTAAAAAAATACTCTATTCCTATTCACTTAGTGGTTATTTAAAAATACTTTTATATGACTTTAAACAACATAATAGAGTGAAACAATACCTCTCCTTTTTCCTGAGCAATGCAGGACTTAGAACATAAGCTTTGGGTACCTTCTACTTGGCTTATACGTCAATGTTGCCTTGTGTTTGTTTTAGTTTGTCTTTTTAAATTGTGGTAAAATACACGTACCATAAAATTTACCATCTTAGCCATTTTTAAGTGCACAGTTCAGTAATGTTAAGTACATTCACATTGTTGCACAACCAGTCTCCAGAACTCTTTTCATCTTTATTTAATTTATTTATTTATTTATTTATTTTAAAATAAATTTATTCATTTATTTATTTTTGGCTGTGTTGGGTCTTTGTTGCTGCACACGGGCTTTCTCTAGTTGCGGCGAGCGGGGGCTACTCTTTGTTGTGGTGCACGGGCTTCTCATTGCAGTGGCTTCTCTTGTTGCGGAGCACAGGTTCTAGGCGCGCAGGCTTCAGTAGTTGTGGCTCGCAGCCTCAGTAGTTGTGGCACATGGGCTCAGTAGTTGTGGCACATGGGCTCAGTAGTTGTGGCACACGGGCTCAGTAGTTGTGGCTCGCGGGCTCTAGAGCACAGGCTCAATATTTGTGGCGCACGGGACTAGTTGCTCCACGGCATGTGGGATATTCCTGGACCAGGGCTCGAACCTGTGTCCCCTGAATTGGCAGGCCGATTCTTAAGCACTGAGCCACCAGGGAAGTCCTATTTTATTTATTTTTATTGGAGTATAATTGCTTTACAATGTTGTGTTAGTTTCTGCTGTACAATGAAGTGTATCAGCTATATGTATACATATATGCCCTCCCTCTTGGACCTCCCTCCCACCCTCCCATCCCACCCATCTAGGTCATCACAGAACACCGAGCTCAGCTCCCTGTGCTATACAGCAGGTTCCCACTAGCCATCTATCTATTTTACACATGGTAGTGTATTTATGTCAAACCTAATCTCCTAATTCATCCCACCCTCCTCTTCACCCCCTGTGTCCCCACGTCTGTTCTCTATGTCTGCGTCTCTATTCCTGCGCAGCAAATAGGTTCATCTGTACCAGTTTTCAAGATTCCACTTATATGCATTAATATATTTCCTTTTTCTGACTTACTTCGCTCTGTGTGACAGACCTGAAACTCTGCACCCATTAAACAACAACTCCCCATTCTCTCTTCCCCCGCCCCTGGCAACCACCATTATACTTTCTGTCTCTATGATTTTGACTGTTCTGGGTATCTTACATAAGTGAAATCATACAGTTATTTGACTTTTTGTGACTGGCTTATTTCACTTAGCATAATGTCCTCAGGGTTCTTCCATATTGTAGCATGTGTCAGAATTTTCTTCCTTTTTAAGGCCAAATAATATTCCATGGTATATATACCACATTGTGTATATACCACATCCTGTTTATCCATTTATCTACTGATGGACACTTGGATTACTTCCACCTTTTGGCTTCTGTGAATAATGCTGCTACGAACATGTGTGCACAAATATCTCTTCAAAATCTTGCTTTCAGTTTTTGGGGGTATATGTTCAGAAGGCAAATTGCTGGATCATGTAGTAATTCTACTTTTAATTTTTTGAAGAACCACCACACTGTTATTAGATATTTGTCTTATTTTGCACTATCAGCGTTGGTTTAGAGTTGCCTACGTGTTTACCAGTTCTTCGTGCATCATTCAGTCTTAGATCTTAAGCTTTCCTTCTGGCATCCTTTTCCTGCTTCCTGAAGGGTATTTTCTATTTTCATTTGTCTCAAATTGTCTTTATTCACCCTTGTTCTAGGTAGTTTGCTGGGCAAGAAATTTTGTGCTCCTCACTTTCCCTTTTGACTGATGAAAATCAGCTGTCAGTCTAATTGTCTTCGATCTCAGGGAAGCCTTTCTTTGCTCTTCTGCTGCTTTTAAGATCTTCTCTTTGTTTTGGGTAGTCTGTAGTTTCATTACAATGTGTTTGTTTTTGTTTACACTGCTTAGAACTCATGGGATGCCTGAATCTGATAATTAGTATCTTTTATTAATTTTGAAGATTTCCCATCATTATTTCTTTGACTATTGCTTTTTGCCTTTCTCTCAATTCTCTCCTTCTAGAGTTCTGGTTAATTAAGCCTTCTCATTCTACCTTCAATGTCTCTTTTATATTATTCTTCACCTTTTCTCTCTGAGCTGTGTTTTGTATAATCTCTTTATATATTTGTTTTAATTCATAAATGTTTTCTCCAGTCATGTCTAAGTTATTTAGAAGGTTATCTTTATATTTCTTTATATCTAGATATTTTGATCAATTAGCTTTTTATTTCTAGAAGTTATAGTAGATTATTTTTATGTCTGCCTGTTTCTTCTTAGGTCACTTTTTTATTCCATCTTTTTAAAAAATTTATCGTACATCATTATTTTATAGCTTATATCTGAAATTCCAATATCTGAAGTCTTTGGGGATCTCAATCTATTGTCATTTCTGCTAACTTTCAGTCATTGGGGCTTGTTTTCTCACGTATATGGTTATTTCTGAAAGGGAATTTTTGTATTTAACCAAACTTGTGGATATCCTGAGTAGCTTTCTGTTGCAGATCTAGTTTTCCTCCAGAAAGGATTTACATTGTTTCCTTACTAATGGTGCCACCAACCCAGACACTTTAATTTTTTTTCAGTTTTGGATTCTCTGTCAAAGCAGGTCATATAAATATGAATCCCAAAGGCCTACTTGTGGTTACAGATTCTTAGGGGAGACTATTATTATTTTTTTCCATCAGAATCTGTGGTGGAGACAGTAGCTCTCCTTGGTTCCCTTTGCTAGAGCTTGTTTTTTGTTTCGTGTTGTGTCGTGTTTAGCACATTCCTTCTGTAGTGGGTGGTGTAGTCCCATTCTGATGGTTCAGGTGGGCGTCATGTGGGGCTTTGGGGTTAGCTGCTCACTCTTATGAACCCAGGGCTTAGCCTCCCTGCTTTCCTCCTTACCTTTTTGTTGCTGTTGTTCACGTGTTGTGTCCTTGATTTGTTCTGTTTCTGTATCTGTTTTGTATGTGTCTGTGTTTCCTGAGACTTTCCCTTTCTTGTGACTTCAACATGTATTTGGAAATACATCTGTAATTTGATTATCATTTAATTTTGAGAATATCTGGTCTACCAGATTTAGCAAAGGGAGGTCCCATCATAGAAATTTCTAATTTTCTGAGGCCTTATTTGGATTATATAGATATAAGGGTGATTAATTGTGGTTTATATTTTCATTTGTGCATTTTTGTCCTTGTTTATTTATTAATTGGCTGCTGTGTGACAAATACTTTTGTACATACTTTTGTACGTGCTTGTTCACATTGGTGAGCAAGACAGAGGTAGCTGCTGACCTCATGGAGCTTACAGTCCTGCGGAAAAGACATAAGCAAGCAGTGGCAACTGAGGTGGGGGTGATGGAGAAGACCAAAGGGTTATATAAAATCGGGCACTCTTGTCTAGCTTCTGCACAGCTACTTTGCTTTGCTGTTCTCTGGCTTTCCTTCATGAGTTAACTATTTTTGCTCGTGTGAAGGGATCCCTTAAATGTTATATTTCATCATACTTTAAGGGAAAGATTTATGTGTTCATAATTTGAGGGATGTGAAAGACTCTCCTGAAAGTAACTTATTTATCTGTCGAGAAGAAAGGAAAACTTATTTGAGACATTCAGTAGCTAAATGGCAGCAATCGTGCGGACTGCTAACTGTGGAAAATGGATGGTAATGAGGTAAATTCTTATTAATTCAGAACCTGGTAGTCTAGTTAGTACAGTATGGTGCTTGAGGCAGAGGTGTTTGCTAATTCATTCTTAACAAATGTATGGAGTCCCTGCCAAGGGCTAGGCACCATCTACCCAGTTCCCTTAGAAAGAATTCAGTGAGTGTCCTTACCTCTTTCTTCCCTTTCACCCACCAAATCCTGCCATTTACCAAGGTCTATCTATTCACAGTTCTAAGTCTCTCAAGTCTGTACACCATCCCCCCACTCCCTCTATCGCTCTAATCCAGGCCTCGTCATCTCTTACCCAGACCCCTTTAGTATCCTCTCCTTTAGTCTTCCTGACTCCACTTTGCCCCCCACTAATCTGTTTTCCACACTGCTGCAGGGGGAATTTTCTAAAACACAAATCTCTGGTTATTCTCCAGCTTAAGAGCCTTGAACAAATCCCACTGCTTTCAAGATAAAGTCTAAATGTGTTTACGTGGCGTCCAAGCCCCTTGTGACCTGGCTCTGCCTCTTCTTCATCCTGGTCTCCCAACCCCCACCAGTCCTGCTGCTTCCGTTAGTTGTTCTTTTCTTCATTAATTCAGCAAGTGGTTTCTGAGCAACTGCTATGTGCAAAGTACTGGGGACACCAAGGTACACAAAGCAGAGAAAGCCCCACTCTTGCAGGATTATATTCTGGGGAACAGACAGACCATGAGCAAATAAACATTTCATATAATATCAGATAATATGGGAAAAGATGAAGCCAGAAAAGGGGATACAGGGTGGTGGTGCTCATTTAGATAGGATGGTTAAGGGAGCGATCTTTGAGAGAGACCTGAGAGCTGCGAGGAGTGAGCCTTCGAGTATATCTGGGGAGACTATTCCAAGCAAAGGAACAGTAAATGCCAAGCCACAGCAGCAGGAGCCGGCTTGATGTGTTTGAGCAACAGAAAGAAAAGTCAGTAGGGCTTGGATGGAATAGACAAGCATATTAGTGTATTTTTGCTGAGTAACAACACCACAAACTTGGTGACTTAACACCTGTTTGTTACCTCACAGTTTCTGTAGAGCAGAAGTCCCTCATGGCTCAACTGGGTTCTCAGCTCAGGGTCTCACTCAAGATGTCAGCGGCTGCATTCTCACCTGAGGCTCTGGGGGAGAATCTGCTTCCATGCTCATTCAGGTCGTCGGCAGAATTCAATTCCTTGCAGTTGTAGGACTGAGGTCTCCATCTCCTGGCCGTCTGCCAGGGGCAGCTCCCATCTCCTGGAGGTTCTGTGTCTTGGGCCTCGTCACAGACCCTCTCATAACATCACACTGGCAACAGGGTCCCTCATGTCAAATTCCCCTCCCTCTTCAAGTCAGGTCCCCTCAGATAATTACCTTAATGTCAGCTGACTTGCGATGTTAATAACATCTGCAAAATCCCTTCACAGCAGTACCTAGATTGGTGTTTGACTGACTCACCAAGGGACAGGAACCTTGGGAGGGGGCATCTTTGAAATTCTGCCTAACACAATGAGGTTGGAGAGCTGGCTGGGGTCATGCCAACCAGGGCATTGAAGGCCATGGTGTGGACCTCAGGATTTTGTTCTGACTGGATGGGAGCTGTTAGAGGATTTTGAGCAGGGGAGTGATCTGAGTAAAGATCACTCTGACTGCTATCGTGGAGATTGTGGAGATGGAGTAGAATTGGGGAGGGTATTGGGGAGGTCCAGGGGAGAGATGATGGTGGCCTGGGCCAGCGGGGAATTAACTCCACAATGCTGTGGTTCCTCAGATGTACCATATTGTCACGTGCTTCTCTCATTGCCATGGCATGTCTCATCACCACCTACCCCACAGCTTCTTCATTGGGACAAGTCCCTACTCAGCCCTCAAACCTCCCACTGACACCCTCTCACTACCTTGAATTGTGCTGGATCAGTTGATCTGTGTTCCCCACTTGCCTGCAACCTCTCTAAATGCAGGGCCTTTGTCTTTGGTTCTTGTATTTCTGTTGTCTGGCCAACTGCATAGCATACTGTAGATGCTTGATAATGTTTGTGGGATGAATGCAAGAACTGTGGGACATACTGGGCATGAAGCAGACACATCATTACTCTTGGGTTGCTCACCTTGTAGAGGGAGAGACCATATATAAATAAATAAACATACACACAGTGAACATGCATGGAAACACCATGCCACCTGCACAGAGGAAGTGTGCCAGCTCTGCACATCACTGTTGTGCGTGGAGTTTAAGGGGAGCCTCAGTCTGGAATAGCTGGATCTAGTTTCTCACATCCCTCCATTGTATGAAATAATCATGTTATTATAAGCAATTCCGTTTTATGTTTTATCCAAAGGGACATTTGTGTGGCAACACCATTAGCCATTAAGTTAGTCTATAATATTTAAATAAGGAAACATCCATTCACTTAAAACATTCTCTAATTTAAGACAGACATAGGGCACTTCCATCTCCATCTGTATTCGAACTGCTCAGAAAAGATCTATGTTAGTGAAATTTTGTTTGTGTATTCAAGATGGAAAACCTCTTCACTCAAAATAGCAAACACTTATACATCAAGTGTCCTTTTAAGAGGGAGGATATTATTAACCTGGCTACCGATAAGAAACAAACTAAAATAGTAAATATGTATAACATGTCTGTGACTCCCAGCTAAACATCCCTCAGTATGAACTTAAGAAAGTGGGATGCTGGAAAGAATGATTTAACCAGAGTAAACACAGTGATGTTATTTAAAACTTAATAAACCTAAGAACAAAATAACAGGAGAGTCCAGTTTCATCCTGCTGCTTTCCTGCGGTCTGTGGATGGTGCTCAGCAGGGCAGCCTGCCTGACAGTGGGGCCACGGTGCCTGCCAGACTCTCCAGTTGTAAAGAGAGATGCATACAACATCACGGATTCACAGGGGTGGGGATTCATAATTGACATAAGCAAAAAAAAGATTAAAAAAGCTTTTCATTTACATTGCCAAGTTTCTGTGTTTGTTTTCTAGTGATCTCTTTTGGGGAATATAAAGATATGGTTTAAGGAGTGTTTGTGGCACAGTCTTGTATGAATAATAGGGTATTCTATTTCAAATTAGAGGCTGGGGCTACAGGGCCAACTGCTATGTTTTCCAGCTCATGTCTTCTTTCTGGTTAGATGGGTTAGGGCTAGGGTTAGGCTGGCTGAGAAAGGAGACACAGAACTTCTGCATTTAAATATAATTTTAATTTGGTTCGAGGCAATGATTTTTAAAGCTTTTGGATTTATAACACACTCACTCAGTTTTATCATACTCTCCTTGTCTTCCCTCTCTTGTCTCTCTAAAAAGGACGAGTAGGGGCTTCCCTGGTTGAGAGTCCGCCTGCCGATGCAGGGGACGTGGGTTCGTGCCCCGGTCCGGGAGGATCCCACATGCCGCGGAGCAGCTGGGCCCGTGAGCCATGGCCACTGAGCCTGCGCGTCCGGAGCCTGTGCTCCGCAAGGGAGAGGCCACAACAGTGAGAGGCCCGTGTACCGGAAAAAAAAAAAAAAAAAAAAAAAAGGACGAGTAGAAGAATACAAGGATCCACTAGGGCACCCCTTGGTGCACTGAACTAGAACTTGGATCCCCCTCTGCTCTGGGAACAGAATGAGCAAGGGTCCCTTAGCAGAGTTCATTTGGGGGTGGGGTCAAGAGGGGACTTCAGTTTTATCCCTAACCAGCAGCTCTTGTTTTCCTTCTCTTTTGCCAAAAGAAGTGTGTGTGGTGGAGGAGCACCATAGGAACACGGGAGTTCATCCAAGGCTGGGGAGACACTTGGGAGAGCACCCCAGGCTCCCAGGTGTCGGGGTCTCTGGGCAGGAGAGCAGGGTGGTGGGGAGAGCAGGTACGTTACTGACTTGGGTCCCCGGACTCTTTAATCAGTAGAAGTTGATGAAAGGCCAGACAAGAAATTCAGGCAAGGCTTTATTGGGACTCGTGCTGCAGCATGAGGGAGTGAAAACAAGTAACAGGTACCCTTGCTCGCTCCCTCAGTGGGGGAGAGCTGGTCCCTTAAACGGGGTGGGGGTGAGCGCAGGCGCATATTGGTGGGTCGGGCCAGAGTGGATTAGGTGGTCTGACCATCCTCTTGGTGGCGCTGTGTGCAGGGATCATGCGCAGTACCCTGCTTTTGCTCCTGGCACCTGAGAAGTGGCAGCTGGGTTTTGGCCTTTTTGTATCTTGTTCATAATTTGCCCCAACCGTGCATGTGTGCAGTTATCTTTAGTTCCTTATAGTTTCTTTATATTCCGTTGCTCCAGGAGATATTTGTCCAGGTGCAAGCACTGCAGTAATGGGTCCCAGGTCCCCACCTGTCTCACATGGGCCACCCTGCCTTGAGGTGACCCCATCTCTGAGTGGCGACCCTGCTGCTGCTGGGGCTGCCTCAGGAGCCACTCATAACACAGGACTCGTGTTGGTTGTCCCACACCCTCCCCAAGAGAGTTTGAGGGGTCTATCCTGAGAGAACTTGCTCAGAGTTTTCAGGTACATCTCTAGAGAAAGGGAGAGAGGAACGTTTCAGCTTTCAGTAGGTAAAAGGAAAAGGATTTTTACAGCTAAATCTGGTGAGAAGAGCAGATCCTGGACAAAATTCTAAAAAGAATTTACTAAAAGAATGACCTTTGAGCACCTAAGAAAAGAGTTAAAATTGCCGATCATGACTGTGTGGTCTTGGTATTTGGCGGCTATGTTCCCCAAAATGAATGAAATGAAGCTCAGGGAAAATATTTGACAGTGTTAGTTGCCAATGAAAAAATTCAAGCTTTCAAGTTAGAAGACTTGTATCCTCTACCATAAGCTTGGCAATTCCCAATACCTAGTAACTTCTGATGAGATCAGTGATGGTATTAACCAATGTGATTCTTTTTTTACATGATAATGAAATGGGTCAAAATTTGGAAGATCTGCATAACTCAGTGAACCAGTGTTTCCCAGAATAGTGGTTATGGAATCACACATGAACAAAACGTCCATTCAAAGTGCAGGACAGAGGCAAAAGAGTAAGAGATATGGTTTCAGATTCCACATCACAGCTAACTTTTAAGAAACTACTACTTGTCAAGTTTTGGTATGTTATCAAAGTAGAACATCCATAATTATACGCAAGTCTATTAAAATATCCCTCCCTTTCCAATTACTTAACTGTAAATGTGGATTTTCTTCATTTATTTCAACTAAGACATATCACGACATATTGAATGCAGAACTAGATGTGAGGATGCACCTGTCTTCTAGTAAGCCAGACGTTTAAAAGATTTGCAAAAATGTAAGACAATGTCACTCTTCTCACTAAATTTTTGCTATGAAAAACTTATCTGTTTTTCATTAAAGTGTTATTTATTTAAACATATAATGGGTTTACTTTAAAAATATGAATTAATATTTTGCAAGTTTCTCAGATTTAATTTCTAATATCAGTAATCAGTAGATATAACCCACATGAACAAAATTCTTCAGAGTCCTCAATTATTTAGAGTGTAAAGAGATCCCGAGACCAAATCATTGGTTTAAACAGTACACACCTACACTGTTTATCCATGCATTAAGACATATGTGTATGAATATATATAATGTACATTTTAGAACATACATAAAAATAGAAACTTGAAGAAGATGAGAAACAGCATTTCAGTGGTTCTAACATCTTTCTGCACTCCCAGGGCCAGACCACTGGGCCAGATGATTAGCATAAGACCGGATGCCTATAAGCCTAAAATGTTAATTCAGTAGAAAACCAGGAGTTTTAGAATTTAAAGGGGAGTATGACCAAAGCCCTGCCGACAAAGTTTTTAGTCACTAGCCGGGTGGTCCCATGGTCGCAAAGTCTGATGACATCAATGCAATGTCCAGACTGCAGCAGAGGAGGTGGTGACCCAGCACAGCAGACGGACTCGGCTGCTTTGGGAAAAGATGCCTGATTAACACACACAAGCTTGGAGGCAAAGAGTATGCCTGGTTTTCAGGTTCTGAAAGACTGATTTATACCCCTCTTTGATGGAAATGCACCAGGGACTTTGAGCTTAAGCCCTTCTCAGATACTTTGGCCTTACAAAGGGACTCATTTCAGAACCTAATCTGTTTGCACATCCGTGAGGAGCATCTCCGAAGCCAGCCTGCCTCTGTGCGTGTGCCCTGTGTGCAGCCCTAAGTGGACAGACCACTCCAGGAATAGCTTTGGGGGTTGGATCCATTTCACAACAAGATGGTGTGCCCCTGAGCTGCGGGATTGACTCCTTGTGTCCCAGCAGGGGTCTTGCTGCTCCTGTTCAGGGGAGAAGGGCTGCAGTCTCCCAGGGTCTCTCCACAGAGGGAAGCATCCAAGCCCCAGAGGGTCTGGGGTTGAGCTCACCCTTCCAGAGGCAGCTGCTTGCCGGTAGTGATCCCCCGCCTTCTGAAGGATGTGTCCTCTTTGTAGATATACTGACACCCCGCCCCCCCTTAAGAAAACTACTCCTATGGGCTTCAGAGCCATTCTGTCCTTTAAAAAATGGTCCCGTCTCTGCAGGGTGATGTGTTGATTTTGTGAAGTTTAAGTCTCTGAAGGCAGCTGTTTTTTCACATAGTCTGTTGAGGGGGGCACTTTGCTGTAACTCTGCCGGTGCTGGAAACATCAACTCTCATGTCTCCCCCTCTTCTCCTTTGCCTTAGATCCTCTTCCACTATAATAAGTCAGCCTCCTCAGTGACACCGCTGCTGTTTACTTTTAATTGTCTGGTTAATCCTAACAGTATTGATAGACATGAGCAGACATTAAATGGGGAGAGAAAAAACAGTGGGGCACCAAAGAAAATTAGGATGAATTGCTCAGCTTGACAATTGCTCAGCTTGACAGCAAAAGAGAAAGGTGATTTAGAAGCAGAGCTGGGTTCAAAATTCACTCACCCGGGTTCTGGGTGACCTTGAGCAGCCGATCTGCCCACCTGAGCCTCCGTTTTCTGTCAAAGTGGGTGTGACACAGTTGCCTGGTCCAAAGTGCTGCAGGTTTGGGCATCCAGCCCTGCTTTACTCGTATCTCTCACAGCTCTTTGCTTCGGACTGTTAGGCTAATTTTTATGCTCAGAGTGAATCTAGAATTACCACATATGAATAGTCTAACTTTTGGAGCTTGAATTTGACAGGAAAATATGTGGAGCTTCTAGACTGAGGTCATGGTGGTATCCTATACGTCCTCCACCCCGAGGAGACACCCGGGAAAGAAATCTGTGTCTGTTCTAACTTCCTTGTCTGCCTGCTGTGGGTATTGCCTGGGAGGTGGGCCCATCTTAATAATGTGAATGAATAGGGTGAAATAATGTTGGATACATTTTACCCAGGGTAAGATTGCATTGTTCCCAATTGTTCTCATATTTATATTTTCTCTTTTCAGGGATCAGCATCTTCTGGACCCAACTCTGGAATATGTGAAGGTAGGAAACCAGGATTTAAACCAGATAATGTCACCGTCTGGCTTGTGTAGGAAGCTGGTTAGATTGAAACCACCAGGACATAATTTGACTGTTTTGGGCTTTTAGTAATCTTTGTAGGGGTCTTATGTCACCCTATTATAAGTATACAAACTCTTCCCCTTATCTGAAACCCTGGGGGCTAGATGTGTTTTAAAAATTCAGAATTTTTTAGAAAGGTAATATGGTACATATATATAACACCCCCAAAAGGAGCTAGGGTCAGCATCCCATAATCAAGCCCATTATTTCAGCAGTGATATGTGAGAATGTTCACATGAAGTGGGATAAATAGACTACAAATGATTTTACGTAGTTCAGGTCACATTTTGCCACCAAATGAGGTTGGGTTTGTTCTGCTCCCAAATGAATTATTTAAAATTGTCAGTTTTCAGAGTTTTGGGGTTTTGGAATGGCAGACAGGAGTTGTGAAGCCGTGTTTACCTTCAGTGGAGGACTGAAGGCTCCCTGAGGCTTTCTGAGCCATCCTTTCCATTTCAGCAGCCACCCTCTTGTTCAGTGGCTAATCTGGGACCATGAGCTGTGTAATACTTTACCTTCCAGTGGGGCTGACATTCAGTGCGTCTAAATACACAACGCTTCTAAACAATCTTCTGAGCAGAAAGAAATGATGCTTTTCACTTCTTCCTTCTGCCCCTCCCCCCACTTTTCAGGTGTGTATGTTTGTTTTATTTTATTTTATTTTATTTTCGAGAACTGTAATTACGGCTGGCACCTACAACAGAAAAGAGAACTCTGATTTCTCATAACAAAATATATCATTAAATTTTAGGAGAAATCATGGCACAAGTTAGGACTTAAGGTGCTTGCCTCCTAGGAGCCACATTTCGTCTTTATTATTCCCGCATCCTGGTTTCGGAGCATTTAGGCCTGTTGCTTTTTGTGTGCCTGTGACTGTGCCTGCCCCAGGGTTTTGGCATTTCTTCCCTTTAGACCAGAGAATGGAAGGTCTAAAGCTTCTCCTAGAGGAGAAAACTCCAGTAGAACCACATGGCCACTTGAGGCAGTCATAATAAAGTTTGTTGGAATGGAGGTGGATTTTATTTTTCCCCTCTCTTCTACCCCCACTATGTCTGAGCTGTAGCTTGACTGCAGCAAATGTGTAATCCTAAGCCAGCAGGGCTGCTGTGTCAGACTCTGGTCAGGGCTTTATAAATGATGCGTCTGCTTCCCTCCTGGATGCATCACATATGCTTTTGTGCAGGTTGTACACTGCAAGGAATTTGGGGACACTATCCACATAAACTATGATTTGACTTGACCATAACATAAAAAACGTGCCCGAGACTTCTGCAGTGTGTAAATCACAGCTGTCCTTTAGAACTCACTGCATGCCATGTTCCAGAAACTGGCTATCTCCCACTGCGGGCTCGCTCAAGCTGTGCTCACCCCCTCCCCTTACTCCGTAACTCAGTTTTTTCTTTTACTAAAGTCCCAGCTTTTTAAGATAATCCAATGATGAATTCTAAACCTAAGCAGAGGCTTTGGGAAGAACTTACTTACTTAGTATTATCTAAGCTATTGCATCTCATTCATTAATATTGGTCATTGTGAGTTGTCGTGTTGACTGAGAAGAGGTGTGAGGTTTTCGGTGCTTCCATCTAGCTGGGCTCCCCCTGCCTTCCCTGGCAGTGATAGAACTGCTCTTGGTGGCTCAAGGAGTACCCCCTTCAAGGACTCGCTGAGGAGTTCTGAAGGTTACTCTTTGCTCCCATCCTCATCTGAATCTGGTCAGAGCTTTAGAGATGAAATCTCTACGTCCCTCCTTGATGCATCGTATTTTTTTTTTTTTTTCTTACTTTGCCCTTGGTTTACAGGAATGGCTTGGGGATTTGCTGAGTGAAGGTAGGGTATTTTCATTTGCCTCCATGGGCACTAAAGCTCTGAAAACACACTCATAGAGGCCTTGGGCCTCAAGGTCTCAATGGACCCACGTGTCAGTTGTCTTGGGCCAGCGCAGGCCCGTCCTAGCATTTCAGACTTAGCTACCCTCTTGAGCCCTGCTGACCAGCCCATGGCTCCAAGCCCTCGTATATCTGTGCCAGCTGGTGCCTAGAGCCTGGAGGGTGGCTGAAGATGATTGAGGGAGGTGAGAGGTGCAGATAAAGTGGATGCAGTTTGGCCCTCTGACTTTGAGCTGTTTCTTCCCTATCATCCCCTTTCTCGGGCACGGAGAAAAGTAGAGATTCTATGTAAAGTATGTTGCATACGGTAGGGCCCTTTCTGGTAGAGTCAGAGTTTTAGCAGTTCGTTGTGACCTCAGAATGGGGGCGGGGGGCGGGGAGCAAGCGGATCTCTGACTGGGTCTCATCTTGGCAGTAGAAGCACCCAGTTGGGGCCAACTGACAGCCGTTCTCATCCTTTTAGGAGCCGCCTTCCCAAGTCTCCCTTACCATGGAGACTTCCTAACCGTCTTCACCTGGTTTTCCCAGTGCTCTGATTAAGAGCGAGGTCTGGGACCACCCCTCGTTCCTCGTGTCTGGGTGAGAGGAAGCACTGGAACTGACCCATACTTCACGGGGTGATGGGGCTGCTGTGTCGTGGCAGGAGAGAGCTGGACAGGGAGTGACTCCACAGTTCAGTCGTGTCCAGTTTGGTCTCTGTGTCCTCCTAGCACTTCGCACAGTTGGCATTGCTGCACTTCAGTAAGGCAGCGTGAAAGGGGACCCGGCAGGTGGTTGCTAGGTTACGAGGAGCTCCTCTGTGTGAGGACTCTGGAGGGAAAAGTGCTTGGCGGGGAAGCCCTAGGGCTGTTTGGTAGTTCTTTCATTTCTTCAGCAGGCTTGCCTCCTGCTGGAGCCTCCCAGTGGCACCTGGTTACCCTAAGTGATGAATTCCCTGCTTGGATGTGATAAGAAAATTTGAGTAGATCCAAAGAACCCCCAGGGATTTTGAAATCTTATTCTCCACTCGTTCTGTCTCTTTAATTCTGACCGTTAGAGAGGGGAGTTTTCTTTTTTTTTCTTTTTCTTCTTTTTCTACCTTTTCCTTGTGTCCCTAGCCCCCTCCCCTCTCCACATTCCCCACTCCCACCGACCCAGTAGCTTAAAACATGATCATCTTGAAGGTCTGAGTTTAACTTTTGTATAGTCATGAGATCCTTTTCTGTAATCAAATATAATTGTTTCTCTTTCACTATATCTGAACAAGACCGCTTCTTCCAGACTGGAAAGCAGAAACCTCCAAGCAGCTGCACCTTCCTTCTGCTCTTAAGGTAGTGACTTTGGTTAGTAGTGTACAGCTCTGGAATTTTCCTCTGCGTACCTAACATACTTCCCCCTAGATAAGAACCAACTTTTTTTTTTTTTTTCAGCAGAGGAGATAGCCCTAGGCAAAATTGTTCAGTAGAGTTTATCTTCTGGGCTGCTTTACCTGCTTACTGCCCCCCATTTAGTTTTTGCCATATTTTTACTGCCTTTAAAATGTATTTACTCTGTGTCTAATTTCTTAGAGCTTTGTCAGGTAGCTGCTTAGAACATTTGATAAAAATAATTGTACTAAAATGTGAATACATGGTAATAGCTCAGTGTGTTATCCTTCCCAGATAGCATTCCAATAGGAGACTCCAAGTTACACAGCCCCTAAGACTCTCCAGGGAGGGGAGCCTGGTCCACGCTCTGGTCTAATTAGCAGCATGACCTTGGACTTACCATCTTCTCTCTATGGGTTCTAAGGCAGGAGATAGGTGGGCCCCAGGCTGAGCAGCTGGAGTTTGTCCCCTTCTGGGGAGACAGGAGGGAGGAGAAGCTGAGCCCTGCCCAGATAAGGGATAAAGAGACCCATATTCCTCATCCTCGAAGTCAAGGAGACCTTCCCCACTACACAGGCGCAGAAAAGATCCTCGGAGGTCAAAAAAGGAGGGGGCACCACGCCATAGTAGGTGATGTCAACCTACCCATATAGGTCTCTTTGCTAGAATCCATCTTGGCTAAGAGATGCGCACGCACACACACAGGGGAAGACCCTGAGATAAACCAAATACAGACTCAGAACCAGGCAAAGCAAGATGACTGGCCAAAGGAAACCTGGAAGAAATGCCTCGTAAAAGTGATTCAAACTACCACGAGGGCATGACTCTGCCTCTGAGCCTGCCTGTATGAGTCTATTCACATGTATCCTTTTTCCTCCTAATAAACACTTTACTTATCTCACTACTTTCTGTCTCTTTGTGGGAATTCATTTCTACAAAGCTGATGGGCCAGGGCCTTGTCACTGGCCACTGTCCCTGATGGTCTAGTGGCTAGGATTCAGCACTCCCCCTGCCAGCACCTGACTTCAGTCTCTGGCCAGGGAACCAAAACCCTGCATCAAGCCACCGCAGGCCAAGACGATTTGAGATCGGTTCCATCTTCCCCACAACCAGAAAACCAGGGGATGGGCCAATGTCCCTTCTAGTTTAAGACTTCTAGGATCCCCTCTGCCTGTGATAAGCTGGAGTGGAAGGGTTTTTGCAGGTGGTAAGGGGTTCTTAATTAATCTTTCACTCTTGATCATAAAATTGCCACATCGATTGAAACACGGATGGCATTTTATGTTGTGTCTCAGACATTGAGACCAAGGATGTAGCAGATAATAAGTGCCCACCCATCATATTACCTCAGAAGATTGGAGATTTACCCCCAACACTCCTACATTTGCTATTATGATCCCTGTGCTTTAACTTTTGCAACACCTTGAACCTTGAAACCTACTTTCATTTTCACTCTTTATTATTCTTTTCATTTTTTCCTGGGGCTACTTCTTTAACCTTCGGGAGTTGCCCTCCCCCACCCCATACTCTCTAAACTTTATAAATTTATAGTATTTCCTTTCTTCTTCCCCTTTATACCTATCTTCCTTTTAGACTGAAGATTCAAATTCTTTCTAGCTTCTTCCCACACAGCCTTACAGTTATATTAATAGCGTCTCTTAGAGTGGCTTAAAAGTATATTTTTTAGAGGAGGAGGTGATTAGCTACAGCAGAGCTGGGTGTTGTTTTTTTTTTTTTTAAGAAGAAATGTTTATTACGGTTTTGTGATTTTTCTTTTAGAAGAAATGTTTATTATAGATTTTTTCATTTTAAAATAAACTGTCCTTAAGAAAGACAAATTGAAAAATAAATATAGCAATAGCAAAGTAGAGAAGACATAGGGAAACCTGTTTTTTCAAATTAAGCAAGGTGTAGGCAAGGCCAGGCTGTGAACAGCACGGTGCCCTCGGACAAAGCCCGCTCTCCAGGCTCTGCAGTTAGCAAGTGTCAGGACTGAATGCAGCCTTTTGTTCCCGTGAGCTCCCTAGTGAACGAATATCCTTTCTTTTGTCGTCAGCCCTGGTCGACTCTTGCTGGAACCACTTGGCGAGCTTTTCTAAGATGATTTGCGGTTTCTGAGCTTGCTTTGCGGGTTAGGAGAAGGGATGGGACTGGAGCGGTATCTCGAGAGGCGACCAGCGCCCTTGGACTTCTCCTTCCTCTGGGGTGCACACCGGCAGCTCAGGAGCCCAGAGCCACCTGGAGATCGGTCCTTATGGGGTTAACACTCCGAAAATGCTCTTTCTAAGAGGGTCTTACAGACTTGACAGACTGCCCAAGGCTCAGATCTCAGCAAGGCCGTTTCCTGCAGTCGGCCAGGGCTACATGAGGTCACCCAGCAGATTAAAAGAGGAGTCATTATGCGAATTCCAGCGCCAAGAATAAGTGCCCGGGTTGTGGGAGCCACGCTGGGGGCGGGGGCGGCGGGGGCTGTAGCCCACTCCCCCCACCGCCCCGCCCCTTTGTGTTCAAGATGGCTGCAGCCATGGTCACGGTTAAATAGCCGTCTTTGAGGAGAGTCTTTTTCTTCCAGCGGGGAAAACAGGCCAGTCTGCTCTGAATTAGCCAGCTCACAAAGCCATGAAAGGGACTTACCAAAACAATGGTGCGCTGTGCATTCCGTGAGATTTTAACGAGTTACATGAAGCAGATAATGGCCCGATGGCTGGCTCTGCAGGTTTTTGCCTGAGCTTGCACACCCAGAGAGCCAGCACCGCCCCCTGTGGATGAGAAGCCCAAACACCGCCCGCCGTGAGTGGGGAGCAGCCTTGGGGCTCACCCTGGGAGCAACGAAGACAGCTCCCATCCCGCTCCTCCCACCCCACCCCAAAAAGTTCTCTGCAGATATTCCTGGGAGGCTTAATGTTACTGCATTTGTAAAAGATTGCTGAGGCAGGGTGAGAAGGCAGAAGAATAGGGATGGAGGACAGGCCTTCATTCAATGGAATCCTATCCTGCAGGTCTGTGAAAATATGGCCATTTATACAAAGTAAAACCTCATCATGAAAACGTATGTCCATTTTGAAATCTGTATGTGAATGTTGATGGTGACATTATTTGTCATTGACAAAAACTGGAAACAGCTCAAGTGTCCTTGGACTGGTGAGCAGATAAACTGCAGACCCACACAATAACATCCTCTTCAGCCATAAAAAGGAATTGGACTGTTGGATGCAGATAAAACCTTATAGTACAGACAACAAATCAGTGGTTGAAAGGAGTAGAGAGAGAGGTCAGCTGCAAAAGGGAATGAGGGAACTTTGGGGGAATGATTGGAATACCTTGATTGGGGTCGTTTCAAAGCTCACAGAACTGTACAGAAAAGGGTGCCTTTTACTGTTGGCAGATTATACCTCAGCTGAGCCTGACTTTAAAAAAAGCAAGCTAAATGCTTATCATATTTTAGTCCTTAAGTGCTGCCACCTCACTAGGGGAAATTTTTGGTTTTGAGATGGGCCACATCAGACTGCCGATCAGATGGAGAAAGTGCTGAGCTTGTGGATATTTTACTGCCTTTGTTCATTTGACAGATGTTTTGGGCAGATTCTATGTGTTAGTAATTGTTCAGTCGAGTCAGGCTGGGTAGGAGGAAAGTGTCATCAAGAGCCTAACCTAAGATAGTGGCAGTGGGAATGGAAAGTCAGGGCAGGTGCTGGAGGCCTTTTAGAGATAGAATTAAGAGCTGTTCTGTAAGGTGTGTTGACAGTTCCTGGCAGGACTTAAATGGAGGTGGTGACAGAGAGGAAGCCACGGGCAATTCCAGAGTTCACACAATGCCTGGCAGCTTGCCAAAAGCCAGTAAGGATTTTAGGGGAGGAAAGGAGATTTCCAGTTGGAGACCTTGTTACCACAATGACATTAAGTTAGTTCATGAGCAGCTGGGGATATCATTAGCCTGGGGGAGGGGTGTGGGGTGGGCAGTTGGCAAACTACAGCCTGGGACCAAATGTGGCCTGCTGTCTATTGTAGGCCCACAAGCTGAAAATGGATATTATGTTTTTAAGTGGGTTTTTAAAAAATCAAAAGAAGAATGTGAAAGTTGTAAAATTCAAATTTCAATGTGCGAAAAGTTTTATTGAAACACAGCCACATCCATTCATTGATGTATTGCCACTTTCTGACTATAATGATGGAGTTGAGTAGTTGTGACAGAACAGGTGGCAGAGCCTGAACTATTTACTATCTGTCCCTTTACAGAAAAGGTTTGTAGGCCCCTGCTCTAGACTGAATGCACGTACACTGTCCTTGTTTTTCCTCCGAACAAATATGTAGTAGGCTTTCCACAAAAAGTCCCATCTTTCCATGCTAACTCCTTCCATGATGCAGCCGTGGGTCATCGACATCACCTTGACCTTGCCTGATGACACAGCAGTGAGTCCTTGTGCAAGTTGTATGATCTTGCACAATCACAGAGACAATGCTGTTGCAACACTGCATGATCTGGACACACCTCAGCATCTCATCAGGTAGATCCGTCTGCTCTGAGCAGCAGCATCTCTCCTGTCGCGTTAGCATCTTCAGCTCTTCTGGGTGAACGGGTGTACGGAAATAGCTTGAGTCTTGACTGCTCTTGCCTGGGGCTTGTCTGGATAACTCCTCAGGCCAGATATTGCTCTGCCAGTACAGCCTGAGATGTGTTTTCTCAGTGTCCCAAGTCAGAAGTGAATTCCCCCTAGGCTTCTGAACTTGATGGTTTGAATCAAGGTCAGAGCCTGGAGCTGCCCTCTGGAGGTGCTTGAGGGAGCCTGGAATGGCCTGTGAGTGGAATAACGGCAGGTTCACATTCATGTTCTGTGCTGCAGCTTTCATCCTTGGCTGGAGGAAGAGGACTCCTCTGAGATCCCAAACAGTAGGAGAGTTGGTGAAGAGACTGGAGAGCTAACATGTAAGCAAGGATTGAAGCTATGGCTTCTGACCAGACTCAGCTTTATAACTGGACTTCACAGCCATCCTCTTGTGGCCTGTTCACCTCTAACCTCATGTCCTGCCATCCACCTTGCTCACAAAATTTTCCATGCTGGTTTTTCCTGCTGCTGCCAGATCTTTGCCTTTCCCTCAAGCCTGGAAGGTTCTTTTGAGGTAGAACAGCTGAGTGGTTTGAAGAGGGTGCTTGGATGCTGTCGTGGGTTGAACTGTGTTCCCCAAAAGATGTGTTGATGTCCTATAACCCCCAGTACCTGTGAATGTGACCGTATTTGGAAATAAGGTCTTTGCACATGTGATCAAATTAAGACGAGGTCATGCTGGGTTAGGGTAGGCCTAATCCAATGACTGGTATCTTATAAGAAGAGAGAAATTTGGACACACAGGGAGCATGCCATGTGATGACAACGATTGGGGTTGATGTGTGCACAGGCCTAGGAACACGGAGGATTGCCAGTGTTCACCACCACAAGCTAGGAAGGGTCCCACCTTAGAATATGTTTCTATTTTATTTTTTATTTTATTTATTAATTTTAATTTTTTTTTTTTTTTTTGCGGTACGTGGGCCTCTCACTGTTGTGGCCTCTCCCGTTGCGGAGCACAGGCTTCGGACGCGCAGGCTCAGCGGCCGTGGCTCACGGGCCCAGCCACCCTGCGGCATGTGGGATCTTCCCGGACCGGGGCACAAACCCATGTCCCCTGCATCGGCAGGCGGACTCTCAACCACTGCGCCACCAGGGAAGCCCAGAGGTATACACTTTTAAAAAGTGTGGTTCTGGCAACCTCTGTGACTCCGATCTCTCAATCCTCAGTTCAGGGATGTTGTTATCAGCTATGAGGTCCCGGTAACTAACTCATCAACCCGCAAAAGAGAGGCCAGGCTCTTCAGCATTGGAATCGTTTGCTGTTAAGCTCTGCCCTCTAGTGGTAATTGAATGACACAACAGCACAGCGTTTGGCTGTGCGACAGTTTCTGTGTGTTCTGGGAGCTTTTAATATTAAATGTAATAGTGTGCCATAGCAGTATATTTACAACCTCAGAACTAAGGTCTGCGTTTAAATTATGTAAGAAGGCAAGTCATTTTCATTAGCTCCATATAAGACAGATTAAAATTGTCAAGGCATTTTATTATTAGAATTAATTGTCTAACGTTCTTGGACTAACAGCTCTAAGATGCTGCAATACTGTATGTAGATTTTGAGGGGGGGTTGGCATCGACCTGAAGTTTCACATGTCATTACCAAGAAGTTTTCTTGGAAAAAATTATATTTGAATTGTGACTTGACAGCTGAAAAAAATGATGACTTGACAGGAAGGAAGCTGGTATTTGGTGAGGCAGAAGACAGATATCAACATGTTAGAGACTGATGGGGAGACCCCAGCCTGCGGGAAAGTGTGTGCCCAGGCTGACTGCGGCAGGAGAGAACAGCAGGTGGAGTCTTCTGGGAAGAGTAGGGACTCTCATATTTATTGAATGGGAAGGGTGAGGAAACTTCAAGTGTTCCTAGGAAATTCTGAGATGGCCAAACTGTTAAAGAGAGCAAGAATGCTGAGCTGGGGAACAATTTGATTGATTTCCCAAAATTGTGTATAACTACATATTGCTTTGCAACTTCCTTTTTTCATTGGACATCATTCCCTGTTAAACATATGGGTCTACCTCCTTCTTTTTTTTTTTTTTTTTTTTTTTTTTTTTTTGTGGTATGCGGGCCTCTCACTGCTGTGGCCTCTCCTGTTGCGGAGCACAGGCTCCGGACGCGCAGGCTCAGCGGCCATGGCTCACGGGCCCAGCCGCTCCGCGGCATGTGGGATCTTCCCGGACCGGGGCACGAACCTGTGTCCCCTGCATCGGCAGGCGGACTCTCAACCACTGCACCACCAGGGAAACCCTACCTCCTTCTTTTGAATGGTTATCCAGTATTCCATTGTATGAAATACAATTATATTTAACCAATTTCCTACTGACATTTGGGTTCTTGTTAAAAACAGTTTTGCAGTTATTTAACAAATATAGTCATATTTGTTATATATGGCATAGTCATTTAACAAATGTTTATTGAGTATCTGCCATCAGCCGGTCACTGTTCGAGGGCCTGAGGATACAGCAGTGAACAAAACAATGTCCCTGCCTCTATGGATCTTATATTATGGGGTGGAAGAGTGAGAAGACAAAGAAGACAACCGAGTACACTATGTTCGGTAGAAATAAGTGCTCAGCTGAAAAAAATTCATCAGGGGAAGGAATTATGAAATGTTAGAGTTAAGGGGACGTTGAATTTAAGTAGGGTGGCCAGGGAAGGCCTCACCCAGAGGGCAACTTTCTAGTGGAGGGGCAAGTCAAGAGTGGTGTCTGGGGAATTCCCTGGCGGTCCAATGGTTAGGACTGTACACTCTTCACTGCCAAGGGCCCGGGTTCAGTCCCTGGTTGGGGAGCTAAGATCCCGTAAGTCTCACGGCCAAAAAAAAGAGTGGTGTCTGATGGGGAGAGGATGTAGCAAGGGCAAGGCCGTGAAAGCCAGAGCTCACCTCTTCCTCTGAGCAACAGCTGTGAGGCCAGTGGGGCCAGAGGGGGTGGCCTTGGGGAGAGTGGTGAAAGCTGATGTGAGAGAATGAGGAAGGGGGATGAGGCAGGTCGCACAGGGCCTGGATGTCCCAGTAAAGATGTTAACTTCTACAGAGTGAGATGGGGAGCCATCTCAGGATCACTTTGGCCTGTATGTTGCTGGCAGACTGTGAGGGACAAGGGTAGGAGCAGGGAGATCAGATGGGAGGCCGTGGTGACCGTCCAGGTGAGAGATGGTGATGATTTGGATCTGTGATGGCAGAAGGGGTGGTGAAGAAGGGGGATTCTTGACATATAATATGAAGGCAGAGCCTCAGGATTTCCTGAGGGGCTGGATGTGGGTGGGAGAAAAGAGGCGTGAAGCTCAGTACTGGAAGGGTGGCATTGCCTCACTGAGAAGGCTTGGTGTGCATTTGTGCGAGAATTTCTGTAAGATAAACACGTATGAGTAGAATGATTGAGTGTTGGGTAATAAGTCAAAATTAACTTCCTGGCAATTAAGGAGTCTTGTTTTATTTTTCACATTTCTCTCTGTTTCCAAATTTCCTCTGATAATCATTAGTGCTTTTATGATAGTTACTTATAAAAATAGATACTCCTCTATTTATATACCTTAGTCTACTCCATAGATTTGATGCTGAAAACTTATGGCTTAATCAAAATTATGTAAAACAGGCAGGTTAGATATATGAGAGCCTAAGTTCTTAAACTCTTTGGTCTCAAGACCCATTTTCAATTGTTACAAATTATTGAGGACCCCAAAGAGCTTTTGTTATGTGGGTTTTAGCTATTGGTTTATTGTATGAGAAATTAAAATGTAGGAATTTTTAATGTTTATTTAATTCATTTAAAATAACAATATTAAACCCATTATGTGATTATAAATAGCATATTTTATAAAAAATAATCATTTTCCAAAACAATATTTAGTGAGAAGAATGGCATTGGTTTACATTTTTGCAAATCTCTTTAGTGTTTAGTCTAGTAGAACAAGCTTGATTCTCATATCTGCTTTAGCCTTCAATCTGTTGTGTTACATAATTTTGGTTGAAGTCTAAAGAAAATCTGGTCTTGCACAGGTAATGTAATTCAAAAAGGGAGGAATAGTCTTCTTTTTATTGAGGTATGATTGACATAACATTATATTAGTTTCAGGTGTACGATGTAATGATTTGATATTTGTATATGTTGCAAAATGATCACAATAAGACCAGTTAACATCCGTCCCCATACATAGTTATAAAAAAATTTTTTTTCTGATGAGAACTTTCAAGATCCACTTTGCTAGCTACTTTCAAATATGCAATATAGTATTATTAACTATAGTCACCGTGCTGTACATTACATCCCCAGCACTTATTCACTTTATAACTGGAAATTTGTACCTTTTGACCCCCTTCACCCATTTTGCCCACTCCTCATCCCCTAAGAATAGTATTTTAATAGCCTTTTCAGATCACTAGAGATATTCTTCTTTGTTATTATACTAAAACTTGAAAAGTTGTAGTTCCATAAAGGTTAATTGCAGTGTGGAATCTGAAATCATATCAATGAACTTTTTTTTTACTCTATTCCCTTGAAATCCATTGGTCTATCTGGCAATGTGAATGATGGATCTTACCCATGCATGATTTTGTACCATCGTGCATTGGTCATTTGAAAAATACTGCTTTGCTGAGATATGCAGATCTTCCAAATGTTAACATATTTCACTATACAATACCAAAAACTCACATTCATTATTATTGTCACTCATGAAAAAAATCATTAAAGTATTTACCACTCATGGTGGTAAATACACGTTTCTCAAAATTCTCATTTTCAATTGAAAGCTCAAGTTTTAGCATTGGCAACAAACACTGTCAGTTGTTTTCCTTGAAGTGACAGGCTCACTTTGTTCATTTTTTAGAAAATGTCTGCCAAATAAATACTCATGTCTGAATAACCATTGTTTGTCAGACATTCTTTGAAGTAAAAATGACGTTCCATGAAAAAGCAGCTAGTGCAGCCTACAGCTTAATGGCACAATTGCTTTCACTCAAGACAACCACTGTGCTGGGTGTGCAGGAGAAGTACAGTATGTCTGCTTCCTGTCTCACCACACAGAAATTTCGAGACATGGACTCAAGGGCCAGGATGTAATAAAGTGAATACAGTAGTCCCCCTGATCCACAGCTTTAGTCACCCACAGTCAACCATGGTCTGAAAATTCCAGATATGAACAATTCATAAGTTTTATTTTATGTGGTGGTACAATATTTTTTTACTCAAGTATAGTTGATGTACAATATTATATAACTTACAGGTGTCCAATATAGTGATTCACAATTTTTAAAAGTTATACTCCATAAATAGTTATTATAAAATATTGGCTATATTCCCTGTGTTGTACAATATATCCTTATAGCTTATTTTATATCTAATGGTTTGTACCTCTTAATCTCCTACCCCTATATTGCCCCTCCCCTCTTCCCTCTCCCCACTGGTAACCACTAGTTTGTTCTCCATATCTGTGAGTCTACTTTACTGTCACATTCACTAGTTCGTTGTATTTTTTAGATTCCACATATATCATACAGTGTTTGTCTTTCTCTCTCTGACTTACTTCACTTAGCATAATGCCCTCCAGGTCCATCCATGTTGTTGCAAGTGGCAAAATGTCATTCTTTTTTATGGCTGAGTAGTATTCCAGTGTGTGTGCATGTGTGTGTGTGCATCTTCTTTATCCATCCATCCGTTGATGGACACTTAGGTTGTTTCTATCTTGGCAATTGTAAGTCATGTGGCTATGAACAATGGGGTGCATGTATCTTTTCTAATGAGTGTGTTTTCTTTTTCTGACAATTTGTAAGTTTTAAATCGTGTGCCATTCTGAGTAGCCTGATGAAATCTCCTTCCTGCCTAACCCATGAAGAGTTAGGAACCTCCCTAACCCTTTGTCCAATGTATCCCATCCGTTAGTCACTTGATAGCCATCTTTTATCAGATTGACTCTCAAGGTATGGCAGTGCTTGTTCAAGTAACCCTTATTTTACTTAATAATGGCCCCAAAGCACAAGAGTAGTGATGTTGGCCATTCAGATATTCTCTTACTGTACCTAATTTATAAATTAAACTTCATCATAGGTATGTATGTATAGGAAAAAGCATAGTATTTATATGGTTTGGTACTATCTGTGGTTTCAGGCATCCACTGGGGGTCTTGAAACATACTGCCTGCAGATAAGGGGAGACTATTGTAATTCCTACTGCTTCATCAAGGACTTCTTAAGTGGAACTGGCTATTTTTTAAAGAAATACATATTTTTAATATTTAAAAAATAAATTTAAAAAACATGGTGGTCAAGAAATGCAGTGACTACTTTTCCAGTTTGGTGCCTCCCCCTTGCTTGCTTCCACAGTCCCAGTAGTTTTACCCATCATTGCTTTTGCTCTGTCAGCATAAATGTCAACCCAGTGAAAAAGGCAAAAAAAGGTCTCAGTATTATTACGAAAATACTGTTAACCTCACAGACTCCCTGAAAGGCTCCCGTGGGCCCGCAGACCACACTGAGCACTGCCGTCCTAGAGGGTCTCCTGCTACTAAAGAGCTGTTATAAAGCTGCAGAAACACTAATACAAATAATCACTGTCTGTTTATCTAAATACATATTTTTTCTCTAGCTAAGAAAAAACCCAGCTTGCTCAACAATAGCATTTACATTTAAAATACTGATTATTAATAGAGAAGAGACATCAATTTTCATTGAAAAATAAGAAAAAATTGAGGGTCTATCTCAGAAATAAGGGTTCACAATTGTCTGCCTGTTCTTTACAATTGAGTGGATTGTAAAGCCTCGGTAAATACTAACTCTATTTCACGCGATCAAGTCCTTGCTCATTATATACTGTAAAGAGCTAGGCCACAGCAGTTGCTGTTCTGCTCTAATTGCTTTATGTTAAAACCATGAAAGCCCAGAGCTTGGTGAGGTCAATGCCTGGTTTATAGCAAAGATGCTCAGCGTGGATGTGTGAATGCAGTCAAGGGGTATATTTCCTTGGGGCAGGCTGAACTCCAACATTCCCCTGATCCTTAAGCTTTTGTTAATTGCTGTGTATTTGCCCATTCTCTGCTCCCAGCATGCATTAGCTAGCTGACTCTATTCATCCTTTCTGTCAGTGAAGATAAGGATGTGTCAGACCCTGGGAACCAGAGCATGCCACTTGGCCCTTCGAGTTCCAGCTCTCTCCAGATGGCATCTAATTGTTCCTTGAATGACCTCAGTGTCCAGGCTGTAAGAACCTGGTCTGAGAGGCTATTTCACATATTTATTAGCTCGTGGATGAGAACTTACTACATAAAGCCCCCATTCACACTCTCAAAAGAGCTTTTTGTACAGAAGAAATGATAAAGCTGATGGACTGTTTCCTGTGGCCACCAGTCTCCAATTGGATCCTTATTTTTCAGAGGCCCAGGTGGGTGCTTTTTGAAAGGAGCTGTGTGGTCCAGTTGTGTCCATCATGGTCCAGTCTCCTCCTCTCTGTCTTCCCATGGTCTTTACTGGCAGGAGCCTAAGCAGAACAGTGCCGTATCCTCTTCTCTCCCAGTTTGCAGAGCATTCTACGGTTGCTCACTCAGAGTAGGTGGTGGGAGTTGGGAATTACTGTGTCTTGGGAGCCTCTTCCCGTTTGGGAACCCAGGTAGGTCACAGTTTAAAAGAGTAAAGTGCTTCTAAGTGACGAAGTGGGAACCAGCCCTAATCCAGCCACAGGGATGGCAAGGTGGGTTCACCAGTGAGGAAAACAACCCCCATGTGGCAATTCATGTCTCATGCTTCTGTGGTTCTTAACTATCTAGGGGGTGGTCCCCTATCTTTTTGCAAATATGATGAATAAGAAACCTGTCTCTACAAATATGCACACACACTTACGGTGCATCTTCTAAGGTGTTTGTGGATCGAGATTGAGAATCCCTGTGCTATCTTCAAATGTTCTGGCATTGTACTGGGCATTGGAGTGAAGATGATGACTGAGGCCTGGGTCCTGAGGCCACCAGACAAGGACACATCATTTTAATTAGTGCTTCAGTAGCTGGATGCTGGAAGGCAGGTTTGGGGCTGGGGCTCCTCACTGGGATGAATAGAACAAGAGCAATGGGTGAAGGATGCCCCATAGGGCCACACAGGCTGAGAACCAGGGATCCGTGGCTCCTTCCAGGCCGTGCCCACCTAAGGACTACATAAGGAACAAATTTGGGAAGATGTAAATATAATTTGGAAGTGATGCAAATTTCCTTTCTTTTGATCTAGGAGTCATGAGAGTTGCCCTCCCAGGTACTCCATCGTACCTGGTAAAGTTCTCCTTTGTAAGGGAATGTCTGAGCCTTTGCCTCTGAATCAGGTCCTCTGGCTTTCTACAAAACAGAATAGCCTTTGGAAATATTCTCCAGGAACATAAGATGCTGCTGTTGCCTGTATAAGCAGGATTGAGAGAGCCATTTATTAGTAGTTTCCCGTAGCCTGGGCGGGATGCTGGTTGTGGGAGCAAAACTTACACCTATACTCAGTGGCACAGAACATTCTAACTCTATGAATCCCTCTCCCTTTTCCTACAGGCAAATTCATGTCTGCTTTATCCTTGAGAACTCAAGACAACTCAGTTCTATAATGGAGTGTCCTTGGAGTAGGCTGTGAAACACTATTAATATCCACCCATCCCTGCAACATGAGTGTATCACCCTGTTATTAATGGGCATGTATCATACGTGTTTTCATGTAGCATCAGTTTATGTTGGCTCCTTTTTAGCATTTCCAGATTTAGGGATCGTGTCTTATACAGGTGAACTCTAGCAGAGCCCAACACAGTGTGTTATAGTTCACTCTCAAGTGTTTACCTAATCTCACAATGATAAGGTGAACCTGTAAACTCTCAAACTGATGATGCGAGCTAGGAAATTTATCACTGGGAAGGGCAGGGGCGGAGTGGCCTGGGTCGATGACTGTTCTCAGGAAGGAAAACACGTCTGGACTCTCAGCCCTTGCATCTGCTTCTCTCAGCATGTTGACTGCATTCTCTCAGATCAACTTCTCCATGTAGTTGGGGGCACATGGCTGTTGGCTATTCTAAGCTTATAATCTTAAAGCTTATGGTCCAAAGGGAAAAGGGGACCTCTACCTCTGCTCTGGTTTGAAAAATCCCAAGGAAGGACTCTGATTGGTCTAACTTAGGTCACATGTACACTCCTGGACCATTAGGTGTTCAGTATTCTGACTGGCTTTCACAACCATTACAAGCATGAATACACATGCCCTGGGGTAAAGGTTTTAAATGTAATAACCACTGTCTGCTATTTACATCATTTTTCCCCCTGAATTTTTAGGATGAGAATCTATTAGGCTATGTTTCTAATTGTCTCTGTCTATTCAGGGTACATATATAAAATGCTGGCAAATGCTGGCATATGCTTGCTAGGTTTTACAGAGATATTTTTGTTTTGATCTTTTCAAGTCATATACTCACCTTTCTCTAGCTTATCTCCCTCCTGGTTTATTTATATGCTGGATATCCATTGCCTCCCAGTTTAATTGGGAGGCAGATTCCCAGATTCCCCTACTGTTACAGAGAAATTATAGGTGGGAGGTGGGGAGGTGGTGCAGAGGGGCTGTGAATTCCCCTGTGATTTATAGTTTGACTTTGGAAAAATTCCTGCATCTGTTGTCACAAGTGGCCTAACCCTGAGGCAGGTGTGTTGATCCTCAAGAATGATCCAGGTGAGTTCTTGCTGCTCTCCCTGGTAACCCTCCCTTCCTTCCCCTGCCTTCCCACTTCTCTGGGTGTACATGTAAGGCCAGGGATTGTACTGTCCTTTGAGCCACTGACAGAAGGAACCTATTATCCGCATGAATGCTGACTGCCTGGATGTCACTTCTGAGGTGGCATTGTGCGTAGCAGCTGACTGCCTTAGGAAGTGAAGAAAGGAGCTGGTAATCAGTACAGTCCTTCCCGTGCAGCTCACCCTCTGATTTGGCCTTTTCCTGTAGAGAAATGGGCCCAGCTGACATCTCCATATACGACAGAGACTGTCTGTCCCTTAGCCCTCCATTTATCAGTTGTGTGATGGGGCTTTGCTGCCTCCTGGCTTTTCTGAGATTCTGGCCCCAGTATCCATCTGTACATGTCCTGCCCTTTCCCATCAGTAATGATGAGAACTTCTGACCGGGGATATTTCAGAGGAGACCAGCTGTCTATGTTGCCAAAAATATCTGTCACTCGGTCGGAGGGAGAGGGTTGTTGCAGCAACTATAATTCTGCCTTCTGGATTTGCACAAGATAAGGTACTCTAGGCAACCAGGTGGTATCCATGCTTCCATGATCACATGCGATAGAGCCAGCCATTCTGATTCATAGTCGTTTTAATTATTAACTCTAAGAACTGTTTTGATCTCATATGTGAAATAGAGTTAATAATACGTGTCTCCTAGCATGAGTATTAAATAGACACTATGGTTAAAGTCCTCTGTATAAATGCTGGCTCTTGGGGACCTTGCACATGGGGTGGTGAAGGCTCCTTTGGGGAGCCCGGCTGAGAGCTGGAACGATGTCTGTGACTGCCGCAGTCTAATGGGAGGGACCGCATCCCTGGAGTCTGTGGTTGGGGGGGGGATGCTGAGGGTCTCACTGGTAGCTAGTCTGAATTTACTAAGCGTTGCATGCAGACAGGCCCTTCCGCCAGCTGGGGGAAAGGGTTCTCCTCCTCTCGCAGGTGTTTAAAGCTACTCCAACAGCAGAAAGGAAAGTGGCACTGCTTGCCTCAAAGCTCTCTATCTCCTCCTCTTACCAGCCCCAGCCCTGCCAAGACTTGAATGTGTCCAAGGTGACTAAGGGAAGGGGGAGCTATCTGTCTTTGCCCATGTCTGTGGTGACCAGGGTATCCTCTGCAATTCTCTCTCCATTAGAAAAAAGATCAAGTTAAGACCCTCAGAAGCTACATCTTTAGGAGCCACTGAAAGTCTTTCTGGATCAGTGGGGATTGTTAGGTCACATGACTCTTGGGTAAAAGCCATGGACCCCTCACCTCAATGAACAGCACTCATACAGCAGTTTGTATACAATTTCCAGTGGTTCATGGAAGCCCCATCCCACCAGAGGTTAAGAACTCCTGGCCTAGACTGATTGGTTCTCATAGCTCTTTGGGCAGGATGCATAATTATCTGGTATGTCTCTCAGATGATACCCATTATCAGTTTATGACCATGAAAAAATGATATTTTCCCACTGAAGTATTGTATTCAGGTGGCTGGAATTTGCTTGAAAACAGAGAAGAAGGGATTAATTAAGATCATTTTCTCTTTCACTTGGCCAGCTTTCAAGGCTGGAATGAGTCGGGGTAGTCCTGGCTCCACCTCTTACCTGGTGCCTACCCTGCCCTCTGTCAGAGGGTTCCTGCCTTCTCAGGCATCCCTCACAGTCTGTTTCATTCATTCAGAACTTTGGTACCCTTTCTGGGTGGGAGGTGGGTGTGTGGTGGCCTTGGAAGTATGCACTGTAACTCTGGCGATCCCTGCCATTAGGGGCTGGAGAGCAGGAGGTTCAGGCAGAAAGCAGAATCACAGATGACCCAGAGAAGGTAGCTGGGCAAGGCAGGCACATCCAAGGGCTATCCCAGGCACAGTTCTAACTGTAGAAATGGTTGGCATCAGAGTATCCAGTAATATGCACTGGTGAAATATGAAGGAGTCAGGTACATGGGAGGTGGCCCTTCTGTGGACTCTAGACATATGTGGAAGATATAGTCCCAGGGCAAGAACCTGGAGAGCCAGGCAGGGGGCAGGGGGAAAGGTTGGAGGAGCATCAGGCAGGGCATCCAGGTGGGACATAGGCTGAAGCCCAGCTCTGCAGTCACTTGATGTGGGGACAATGGGAAAGGAGGGGCCACGGGATCCCTAGTCAGACTAGCTGGGACAGTGGTGGGACATGGAGAGCTTGGTAGTTGCAGGTGGACCCAGGAGTCCCCTTGGGTGAGGGCCAAGTGGGCGGAGGCTGTGGACGCACGAGCTGCCTGTTAACTCCCCAAATGACAGAGAGTCTGCAGCAGAAAAGCATCTTAGGTATCTGAGCAAGTGTGATTCAAACCAATTTTAATAGGCAGTCTTAAAATCTGAAGGCAAAAAAATATTTTAAGGCTAAAGAAACCTCTTAAACTCCTCCGCATTGTTCCCTGGCTTTCAAGGCTCAGGAGTCACCTCAGTACCAGTTGGGGTCGGTCAGTGGCTCAGGGCGGTGCTGTCCACACTCTCCTTGCAGGACGTGGGTCCCATAGCCTGCCCTTTGGGTGAGATTTAGGGTGCAGCTGGGCATGTGCCCTGTAGGAGGAATGGACCGGAGAAACAGGTTTTGTGGTCCCTTCCTTTGGAGGGGAAGGGGGGAAGGGAGGCTCACATTTGCTGAGTGCCTAGACTCTGTGTTGCCAGGCTCTTTATGTGTTATCTCTGTTGATCCTCACAAAAACCCAGTAAGTTGGAGGCTCAGAGAGGTTAAGAAATTTCCCAAGGTCACTCAGCTTGCTAGTGGTACAATGAAGACTTGAACCCACCCTGGCTCTCCCTCTACCCTGCCACCTCCCAGCAGCACTTGAAACGGGCAGATATGTGTCTCACAGCTCAGTTTTGGCAGATGTCATTTTGCAGAAGTGCTTGTGAGAAGGGCGAGCCCATGGCAGCCAAGATGGGAGCCCACGCGGCTGGATCTGGTTGGTGAGCCTTTGCACATTCTGGCTTCGTGGATGCCCCTCAGGCCATCTCTGCTGCGCTCCGCATGGGAGGGGCCTCTGAGGGGCTTTTGCTGTCACTATTAGTTGCTGGAAGGGGAAAGAGAAAAGCGTACAGCAAAGAAAGCCTAGGCGCTACAATGATAGGAGAACAAATGAGTGCTCTGGGTGTGTCGCCTGCACAGCGGATGTAGAATGGAAGGAAGCTTGGGAGGTGGGTGGCGGATCATCTTGGATGAGTAAGACTCCCACGGGTGTAAGGCTGGGCTTCAGGAGACAAGGAATCCCCTGAAATTATATGTAAAACTTTGCAATATGTGCCTTTTGTTCTGAGAGGAGGGTCCGTGGTTTTCACAGACTCTCAAAGAAGGCTGAGGCCGCCAGAAAGTCTGAGTCTGCTGTTTGAGAGGCTGGAATTACGCCCTGTGCATGTTCTTTTAATTTGGTCTTAATGCTAAAAATAGAAAATTGAGCTTGCATAATATAGGATTTCTGGGGTGATATCAGGAAATGGGTGGCGGTGGTGGTGGAGGGATGCATGGGACGGGATTGCATGCGACAGTGCGAGAAAGCAGTCAGGGCTGGATGCTCACCTAATTTTGCTTCATGTTATCAGTTATACAATTTTAATAGCCGGTTAGAGAAACAAATTTGTGGAGGGGATGGAAGGCTCGGTAGGGAGCAATCTGTTTGTGAATACTGTCCTTGGTCTCTCTTTATGTGCTCAGCAGATCAGTACCGCTTCCGGATAGAGACCATTTAACAGCCGTACTCTTTCATCCCTTTGAGGAATCTGGGGGAACCGTCAGAGCGAGAGGAGGGGGCGTACAGCAAACGCTCGTAAATGCACCCTCTGTGTTCGCCAGCGACACACAACCCGGCCCTAAGAGCTCAGCCGGCACTTCCTGCCCTCCTCCCGCCGCGTCCAGTTTGCATTCCCTTTTGGAGCAGGAAATAAATCGTGTTTGCATATAGGAAAATGTGTTGAACTGTCTTTGGCGGCTTGTGAAGCTGCTGAGTCTTGCGTGAGGAGGAGGTGACCTCTTTCCTGACGGCGTCCTCCTCCCTCAGCGGTTTCCCAGCCCTTCTCCTCGAGCCCTGTGGCTTTTTCGGGAGGGCAGGTGCTCAGATGCCCGACCTCCTCCCCTAACACCTCACCTGCTGGTGACTGTGATCAGAATCACGCAGACAAGCTGGTACCAGGGAAGCAGGGCTGCTGATAAACGTGCCCCTTTCCAGCCCAGGGCTCCCCAGGCGGGACGCTCTTCAGGGAGCAGGGCCTGCGGAAGGTGGCCTCGGATCCTTAGGATTGGGCCAGTCTGGGTTAATCTTCCTGCTTCTAGGGCACCAGGAGGAACGTCTCACTCCCTAACTCCTTAAAGCTGTCTTTGTTCACCGAGAGCCAGGTCACTGGGGTTTAGTGGAGGCAAAAAGCCAGGAAGGATGGACCTTTCTAGGAGGTGAGGAGTCTCAGCAGTTGCCCCATAGGTGGAGCTGTTTTTTGTTTGTTTGTTTGTTTTTGTTTTTTTGCAGTACGCGGGCCTCTCACTGTTGTGGCCTCTCCCGTTGCGGGGCACAGGCTCTGGACGCGCAGGCTCAGCGGCCATGGCTCACGGGCCCAGCCGCTCCGCGGCATGTGGGATCTTCCCGGACCGGGGCACGAACCCGTGTCCCCTGCATCGGCAGGCGGACTCTCAACCACTGCGCCACCGGGGAAGCCCAGTGGGGCTGTTTTGACCATGTAGACTTGTGCTGGTCTCTTGACTGATGTTCCGAGTGTGTCCCCTGTGGGCAAAGACCAGCTGGGCCTTGTGGCCTTGGATCAGTGCCCTCCGATCAAAGCCTGCCGCCCGCCTTGGGCAGTGTCACTGTCTGCAGGGCTGCTTGACAGTGACCGAGAGCACCTCGGTGTTGTTTAAGGCTTGATGCCTTGATTCTGGGCTGGCCCTGGGAAGGGGAGTGGAGGTGTGGGCAGCCTTATTTTCTCGGTTGCCCTGAAACAGGGAAAAGCAGGTACCTGGTAGGCACATCTTCCTCCTCAGAGACCTCGTCCCCACCCCGTGCCGTGTTGGACAGAGGGTCTGCCTCACGGGGAGGCTGATCTTCTAGTGCGGACTGTGGCACTTTGGGAAAGAGACTCGGTACGCCTCTCAGCCCCTCCCAGCCCAAGGGCTGCTGCTGACAAGAAGCAGTTGTCTGTGGAATATGACTGGCAGGCACCCCCTGTTTCCATGGTTACTAAATAGGGCAGGTTAGTATTAAGGCTGCCCGAGGAAAAAATGGCATTGATGGCAATGCTTGTGCAGGGGCCTTCCTCTGGTCTGCTTTAACCCTATTCCCAGACAGAGTGGGCAACATTTGACGGGAGGTCATGAGGATTTTCTTCAAGGGTTCATCTGGCTGCTCAGCCTTGGCTTTTCTCACAGGTGTATTTCTTGGTTCAGAGGAGTGAGCCTCCCAGGAGGCCAGAGGGGGCGCTGGAGAGCACAGCGCTTTCCCAGAGCTCTGTGCTGCTTGCTCCGGGCCACCCCGCCTCCATCAGTCCCTGGGGTTGCATTAGAGATGCTGACCCCTCTCCCCAGAAGAGCATGGTGTTTAGAAAGCCCTGAATACAAAATTTGACTGGTCCTAGATCACATGTACCAAATCATCAGACAATGGCCACCTACCCCAGGTCACAACCCTTTTTCATGGGACTGTGTCAGTAACCGGTTTAATTATATGACATTAAAAAATCCCATATTTGGTGATCAGATGCCAGGTTCTGGCAAAAACACAGGCTGGAGTCCCTGGTCCTTTGTCTGTCCTCTGCTGCATGACACGCCGTTCTGGTCCTCTGTTTCTTTGTAACTCGAATAGAATCATCATTGTGGGGAGAATAGGGAGGATCGGTGTGGATGGGAGACATCAAAAAACATAAGTCAGTGAAGGGCACTTTACGAATTCATGCAACTATCATCTTTAGTGGCAATAGCAACATGTTATTTTAGTCTCTCTCCTTGGCCATTTCAGGGGAAAATTGATTAAAACCTTTGAGTGCTGCTTTAGAAATTATTTTTTGTGTGGAACAAAAAAATAAAAACTGCTTAGGAAACAGTTACCTAATAAGATTAGCTCACTGTTTAATCCTGACAGAACCAATTCTTCGTGAATTATGGAGACATCTTTTAGAGTAAACAGGGAAAGCCTCAGGTGACAAGAGCTGTGATTCTGCAGTGACCTGTCTTTTGTTTTGCTTTTACCCTGGCCCTGGAGCACTTGACTACGTAATTCTATGTAATTTACATGTCTGAGTTTTTTTAAGTATATTTTCTTTCAAGAATGCACTTCATTCAGTCTTTCTGTGGGTAGGGTATTAAAATTCAGAGGCTTTGGCTGACTAATCTCACTGAATTTCTGTGCAGCATTTAAGGAGCTGCTTCCCTCCCTTTTTCTGAGCCGGGGATGCTAGCCTCTTGGGGAGTTTCTTCTTATTTATTTATATATTGGCTGCGTTGGGTCTTCGCTGCTGCACGGGGGCTTTTCTCTCCAGTTGCGGCGGTTGGGGGCTACTCTTTGTTGCCGTGCGCAGGCTTCTCATTGCGGTGGCTTCTCTTGTTGCGGAGCACAGGCTCTAGGCACACGGGCTTCAGTAGTTGTGGCACGCGGGCTCAGTAGTTGTGGCTCTCAGGCTCTAGAGCACAGGCTCAGTAGTTGTGGCGCATGGGCTCAGCTGCTCCATAGCATGTGGGATCTTCCTGGACCAGGGCTCAAACCCGTGTCCCCTGCATTGGCAGGCGGATTCTTAACCACTGCGCCACCAGGGAAGTCCTGGGAGTTTCTTATTCTGACAGAGCTTGTCACTTCCTGTCAAAGGGGAATAGCAGGTGCAAACTGGGCCCCTTACCTGGTGGCTATTGGCCTGATAGATGAGTCACCCCCACAAAACTGCTGGGGCCATGGGCCCTGGCTGCTCATGTGGACTTACTCTTTGAACCCCATCTAATGAAAATGAGGGCAAACAGAGAAAATGCTTCCTCATGGGTCCAGTTCATGGACCTTGGGAGACAGTATTGACCCACCAACTGGACCATCTCCAAGGGCCCCTCCAGCTCAAAAACCCCATGAATACTACCACCCTTGGTGCTTGCTTCCAAGGTCTCAGGTAGACTTCCCAGGACCCAGGGCTGCACATCTGGGTCCCAGAATCATGGGGGGTGGGGAGCCAGTTGAGGAAGCAGAAAGGAAGTCAGCCCCCCTGGTTGTTCCTGTGATGACAGGCCCTTTGTAGCTCCATCCCCACGTTAGAGGTGTTTATTAGGCTGAGCCTCGGCCCCTTGAGGTGAGTGTGAGATCTGTCACTCTCCAGAGCCCTCATTTAAGCACAGAAGCCACACACCAGACATTGAACAAACAGTTCTCTATTTTTACAGGCTGACTTGACCTAGTCCAAAGGCCGAGGCCTCCTGAGGATTTGACACTAATCCTGTTGGATATTTCTCATACCTCCCTCATGCCTCATCTGGTGTTGTTCCTTTCTGGACTGAATAGGTTCTGTTTCTTCCTCATTACAAGTTTCTGCCTGTGTGAAGTTTTAGAAAGCTTCAGGACACATTCCATTTTTGAGTGGCCGAAGCCACAGAAAGTTAATATTTGGAACGGTAGGAGAGGAAGCGCTACAGGCAGAAACCTGGGTTTGATTAAAAATAAAAATAAAAAAACCCAGAATTGTTGAGAATCCACCCTGACTGGAATGAAAGAAGAAAAGCAATTCCTTTCCCCTAAGGTGTCGGGAGGCTCTTGGTAGGGGTAAAGGCCTCTTAGCACTGGAGAATCGCTTGGTGGTGCTTGGTGGTGTCGGACATGAAGTTCGCGTGCTGGATCTGGGTTAGGCAGGATGGGCAATTACAGTGAAGTGTTTAAAGTGAAGGAGGAGGGGCTTCCCTGGTGGCGCAGTGGTTGAGAGTCCACCTGCCGATGCAGGGGACACGGGTTCGTGCCCCGGTCAGGGAAGATCCCACATGCCGCAGAGCGGCTGGGCCCGTGAGCCATGGTCACTGAGCCTGCGCGTCCAGAGCCTGTGCTCTGCAACGGGAGAGGCCACAACAGTGAGAGGCCCGCGTACCGGAAAAAAATAAATAAATAAATAAATAAAGTGAAGGAGGAGAGTGGGACAAACAGTTGGGTCAAAAGAGGGTACATAGCCTGTCCCCCATCCTCCCAAGAGGCTGCACAGCCAGGTGGGGAGGGTACAGGCTGCTCAGGGTGTTAGCTGACAGACTTGCTAATTAAACACCTAAAGGCAACAGTGCTTTGCCAATAGTGATGGCTATGCCAACGTTATCAGCTGCAAACTGGCTGCCAGGAGCATCCTAATTAAAAATAAACAGTTCTGGGGGTGGCTGAGAGAGTGGGATGGTGATCCTGGCCAGGTTTCTCGGGACTTCTAGGATTGCTCCTAGGGGAAAGTCACACCCAGTTCGCCTTTGGGTCCTTTCCTCAAAGGAGCCTCTGTCTCATCACAAGGTGGTGTGATGTGTGCTTCTTGAACTCCTAGGTGCTGGGGTGACAAGCAAACAGACAAAGCCTCTAGGAGCAGATTGCCTGGTGACTTCAGCCCTGGGGAGGAAAGGTTGGCTGGGGGAATAATGATTTCTGCTGGGTCTCTAAATTGAGGGGACAGCTAAAGCCCAAAGCCTCTTCTAAAAGAGGTTAGAATTTCATCAGAAAATGAGTCTGGTCACATGAGGATTTCTGGCACTGTGTGCATGGCAGGCTGGACACCCGCCTGCCAGAATCGAGCGAGTGGATCGTATTGGCTTCAGCGGAGAGGGAAAGTCCCAGCCTGGCTGGGGAGAAGGAGCCACTCACTCCCCTGCGGCCCGCGGGCCAGAGCAGCACAGCTGCTGCAGCGGGACTGGAGCTCTCACGCCTCAAGCCCCCTCTCCTTTAACCCTAAAGAAAGTGTGTGGTCCAGGGACTGAAGACTGAAAGATGCCTAAGGAATGCAATGCTTTCCACGCCCTCTCGGCTGCTCTGTGCTGCTTCTATCACCGCAAGTCTTTCCTTGGAGTAAAGGTAGGTGTGAGATAAGGTACATCTAAAATTCTCTGGGGGGCCTTGAAAGCACTAGAAAAGTTTGCAGCCCGCTGGCTGTAAAAACAGAGGTGCTGACTTTGACGTATGGATCTTCATAAGCCCCTAGTGGTGTGTCTCCTCTGGAAGCAGAATCGGGCCACACAGAAGAAGGGAGCTCCTTGTCTGTGCTTTAGGATGAAGCTCTGTTTTTCAAGAGACTTTCAGTTTCCTTGGGCTGAAATTTTATACCAAGGTAGCTCAATACTATTTTTCTTTTCTCTCTCTCTCTCTCTCTCTCCCCTTGTTTGTAATGAAGGCTGAGTCCCTCTCTCCACTTACCCTGCTGCTCCATTATGTCAGTAACGTATATAAGTACAAAACCCACCAAATATCTCCTTTCAAATTGCAGTCATGTTCCAAACCGTTTCCGTATTCAGAACTGTCTTTTCTTTTTTTTAATTTAAAGAATGCCCCCATTCTTAACCTTTGTTACAAGACATCAGTACCAAAGGTAATACGTCAATACACTATTTATTTTGATGAAAATATTCAAAGAACCTCATTTGACTAATTCAAGATGAAGCCTCTGTTCTGTTGCCCACCTGTGACAACAACTAAGAATTCCATTTAGTATAGGCTGTCACTGATCTGGGGGCTTGTCTGCCTTGGAAAAATCCTGTTGGCCCCAGCATGACTAAGGACCTCATTTATTCATGGGAAATAGGAATCAGAAAACTCTCAAGGAATTCTTCCCACCCTGACAGCAGAGCTCCCTCTCCTAAGGGACTGACTTATTCGGTGCCACTGAAAAAGCTACAACAGGAAAATTTCATAGGAAATCCTGTTACAGGGAGAAAGAGCCCTTTGTAGAAAAATAGACAGTGAATGTGAAGAGGAGAGGCTTCTTCTAATTTTACTGCCCTTTCGGAGTGTTCAGAATAGCTTTCTAACCATTCAGCCAAGTTCATTTTTGTCTCTTTGTCAAGGAATTTGGAGGAGAGTGAGTAATCATAGGTTAAGAGTGTCTCCTCCCTGATTTAAGAGCCCCTTTCTAACCTGGAGCCCAGTGGGGTGACGTGAGGACCATGTGGTTTCTGGCCTAAATATGGATCGTTCTAGAGTGGGGCAGATGAAGTCATGCCATTAACAGTATTTTAAAGCTGTTGGAGATAGACGGGGAGGTCCCGAAGGGAATCATGCACTGCAGGGACTGGCAGTAGATTTACACTCTAATAGAAGTCCTCCCATAAGCCAACTTCTGCTAATTCAGAAAAGTGCAACTCACCATTTGGTATCTGAGGAAACAGCCCATAAATATCTGGGTCTGAGTGATGAGATTCTGTTTGGAGACCACTGCGCCTCTGCAGTTATTTTCTCCAGGGCCTGCACAGAAAGGCCACAGTAACACATGGGGTTGGTCTGAACTAACCATCCTTCGGCCTCCCCACCACGGCCTCTCTTGGTGGCTGACTGTCGGTGGAAACACCCTCCTTCCCACCTGGGCTTCCTATCCCACCCTCGTATGTTGCATCTTCATAGCACAGAGAGAGGACCTGACCTTCTCACTCACCAGAACCTGAAGTCTTCCAACCCAGCTCAGGCTTTCCCTCTGACTCTTGGGATGTGTTTCCCTGTCTTGTTTTGCTTAGATAGTTACCTGGGAAAGAAAATGTACCTGTGCTCAAATCCCTCATCCTGCCAGTGTTGCCCCAGTGATAACGCTGCATCACTTTATTGACTCCCACTTTAATTAGGGGTTTCAGGTCTTGCTGCTCATAATTAGTTTCCGTTGCAATTAGAGTTTCAAAATTAAATTGGGATTGATTGCCTGATAGCAAAGCGGAAATAAAGCTCCAATTCTTGACCATGGATGCTACTTCCCTTGGCATGAATTTCTCATACCAAAAATAACACTGTGGTAGCCATGGTAACTTTCCATTTGGTCTAATCCATATCATCTCTGGAGAAAGTACAATGTTATTAATAGTGTTTGTTGTATGGGAAGAAAACTAAAAATATAAAAGCTCCGTCATTACATAGGGGACCAATCACACAGGCGCTTTCAGGGAATAAGATCTCATTTGCAGAGATTCTGCAGAATTTAGTATGTGTTTAAGGGCCTTGTGTGGACTTGAATACAAAGGCCCTGGAAAAGAATTAATTGGGAGGCTGAGAATGGAGAGGAGGTCAAGGATATGCAGTCATTGCTGGTCCTCATGTCATGTCAAGGGTCATGACTTTAACATCCCAGAAGGGTTCACACAAGGCACTCATTTCACAAAAGACCTCTGGATCTCAAGTAAGAAAAGGAAAGGACATTTTGCTTACACCCAATGGAAAAGAGTCTGTCATGAAGATATTCCAGATCCACGACATTAGTGGAGCACGTTCAAGTTTGAAAATCCCTGAATGGTGAATGTCATAGCCTTTCTGTGTATAAGAACTTTGTTAGGTGTGTGTGTTGGGGGGTTGATTTAATGACAGCTGAGGCAGGTTCCTGCCTTTGAAGGACTTCCCACAAGACCATTAGTCCACAGTGTCATTTCGTTACATTTGCAAAAGGCTTTCCAATGTCTGAGGTTCCTTCACAAGTTGTCTCCGTGGGGTCTCAAGACAAGCTGAAATCAGGCAGGACAGTAGTTTACCCCTTTCCACAGAGGAGAAGCCGAGGCTCAGAGAAGTTCCCTGCTCCAGAATCATTTAGTGGGGAACCAGGAGTAGAAATCAGATTTTGTGGCCTCAAGCTAAGTGTCCTTTCTCCGATACCATAGTAAGACCAGTGGACGTTGACAAGATGATTCTGTCTCTACTAAATACTTCAGTTAACAATTCAGTTGGGAAAGCATAGTGCGATCCTCAGCTTTTAGGAAAGACTTCAGGGAGGACGCAGAACTGGTTTTCACAGACTAGGTCTCCTTCCTGCAGCAGTGGCAGGGCCACCTTCTGGTGCCCAGAGAGCTGCAGAAGGAATTTAGGAGAAGCACAATAGATCCCATTTCTGGAACTGGCCATGGGGACAAACGCCCACTTCTCTGGCCCCTCGAGTCCCTGATTCTCCTTGTGTGTGGGCAGGGGAACCGGAGCTGAAACTTGCTGCCTTATCAGTGGCTACTGCTGATGAAGGTGGGTGTGATTGTGTCAGGAAACTTCAGGGGAACCAAAGAGACTGGAGTTACCTTGCAAGTGCAGAAGAGCCATCTTTCTGAAAGAACACCAACAAGGAGGTTGGAGTAGGGAGTTGGTGGATAAATGAATCAGTAAGTCTTGGCTAACCAGTCACTAAGTCCAGCGGCACTGGTCTTGTGAACGAGAAGTCGTTGTTAGAAGGCAGTGGATTTTAAGCATATACATTCTCGTACAGAGGTGTGACTGTCTTTGCAGCCACAAAGTGCCCTAGAGTGGGAAGAGCTTATATCGTGCGGTTGCTATTGTTGTGTTTTGTTTTGCTTTAAATCATTTCCCTTGCCCCTGGAAAAAGTATTTGGAGCCTCTCTGAATGCACATTATAGCCTGAGGTGTCTCATCTGCCCATCCCTGGAGGGTTGGGTCCTCAGAACTTGTTTTCATTGGAATCTACCTTTCTGTGTTGGAGTGTCATGTAATAGAGTGAAAGTCCTGCTCATTTGCCCTGTGGCCCATCCCTTGGTCTGTCTGCTGTTGTGACAGCTTGGTTACTGGTGATATACCCTGGTGTTGACAGTGGCTTAAGTTGTCTTTGTCATGGGGCTGATGCATTGCCAGCACAAGCTGCGCAAGGTGGAAAAAGCCACTGGGGAAATGTCTTTCGAAGTGACTCAGCCCCTCCTTGTGGCAGTTAGTAGTTGCTCACTTATTTCTCCTGCTCTCCAAAAAAAAAAAAATAGGCCTAGCACAGCTTTTTAAAAGAAACCTAAATGCATTCCATTGGCATCTGGGGGCCATGGGGATCTGGTTTCAGCATCAGGGGAAGGACGTGCCTGACAGGGGCTGGATCCCAGTGCCCCCTTCACCACAGACCCCGGAGCTTGGATCCTGGCCGAGACCTTGTTTTTGTTGGAGAGTCGTGGGTGGGAAGCAGAAACGAGACTGGGATCCTAGGAAAATTCTGTTAGCGGGTCAGCACCTCCAGGACCGCAGAGAGATGGAGCTGTGCCAAACACTGGAAGGGATGCTGGTGAGTCGTCGGGGTGCGTGCACCACAACGGTCATCACACACCCACGCGTGAGAGGGCGGCAGTACGCGGAGGACCCTAACCTCTGTCGCTGCGTTTAAAGATGCCTTCAGAGACAGAGCTGAGGCCTTTTACCTGATGCGCATTTTGGACGTCCCCAGGGCAGCAGAGGAGACTCAGGCTGTCCTGGTGGGGGAGAGGAGGAGAGCAGTGCCTCCCGGGGTTGGACATCACTGCAGCATCTCTGTCCTCATCTGGATTTTCAGTGCATGTCCATAGCCCCGGGAGCTACTACTGGAATCTGGCTCTGGCCACGAGAATGTCATGGCCTATTTTTCTATCTTATGAAAGAGCTATGATCAGTCTTTTAGTTTGTATGGAGAACTCTCCCCAGTGTCCACTCTAATACGTGTGTGCTTTTACAAAAGCAGGTATACAGAGAGAACCAGCAAGCTAGAATCCTAGATTCTTTAATTGTAGTAAGATGGGATTTGAGGGACCAACGAGCCAATCTCCCACTCAGAATTCATCTACTCATTCCCCGCTCCCACCCCCACCCCCATGCCCAGCATGTGTATCAAGGGCCTACGGGTGCTGGGGAGACAGAGTGGAAGTTTTTGTCCTAAAGGAGCAATTCCATATCTGGCTGGAGAGATGGACATGCAGGAAGCTCTCTCCGAGGTACCACGTGGTGGTGCAAAGGCAGGGAGAATACACAGCACAATGCGAGGTGCTGGGCAGAGGTATTAACCCAGTTCTGGGTCAGGGAACTTCCCCGAGCAGGTAACACTGGGCAACTCCTAAAGGAGCCGTAGGTAGAAGAGGCCCTGGGGAGAAAAAGGGCATCACACACGGGACTTCAGGCTGAAGTTGAGGAGCAGAAGGAGATGAGATCAGAGAGGTGGTCGGCGCACAGATGGCACAGGGCGGCGGGGAGCCAGCACACAGTTTGGATGGGAGTGGGGGAGGGTTTGGGGTCGGTCCCTTGTGTGCAGGATGCGTTTGAGGAGCGTCACCAGCGTCTCCCCTCACTCATGCCAACGTCCTTGAAGCCTCCCGTCCGCTCTGCTTGTCCTTGCTCAGCTCACTCGTATTTTCCTCTCTCCACCTTCTCTTTAAGCCTGTTTTTAACACTCATAATAAGATCCTGTTTCCTACTCCACAGCAACAGTTCAGACCATCAGGCCCGATGCTTTTCCATCCCCGCCCCTGCCCCCACAAGCTACAGCTCTACCTGTGTCCGTATCCATGACCCTCTCTTCCTTCCTGCAGCCTCTGAGGATGAAATGTCCCTCTCCCTGACCAAGGCCAGCCCTGCCACCTGTGCCCATGACCATCCTCCTCCCCAAAGACTCCTCAGGCACCTTCAGGTTGTCCCTCTCTACCAGCACTTTCCTCTTAGCTTAGACATGCTTCAGTCTTCCCCATTCTAAAAATATTCATCATATCCATGTCTTCCTTCCTGGTCCCTGGCTTCCTCCATCCCCAAAGCTGGTTAACACAGTCTCTGCTTCCTCACTTCCCATTGGCCACTCAGTCCCCTTGACCTGATCAGCGACCTGTCCTCGCAAAGTCCTGTGGCTGCCATCCAATTCTGATGCTATTAGAACTCTCTGCTGCACTTGGCACTGTTGGCCATCCTTTCCTGGAAGTCTCCTCTCAACCTCTAGGACACTGAACTCTACTTGTTTCTCCTAGATCCTTCCTGACCCATCCTGCTGTGTTGTTATAGACTGAATGTTTATGTCCCCCCAAAATTCATGTTGAAATCCTAACCTCGAATGCGATGATGTTAGCAGGTAGGCCCTTTGGGAGGTGATTAGGTCATGAGGGTGGAGCCCTGGTGAATGGAATTAGTGCCTTATAAAGGGGATCCCAGAGAGCTCTCTTATCCCTTCCACCATGTGAGGACATGGCAAGAACATGGCCATCTATAAACTAGAAAGCAAGCTCTCAATAGACACTGAATCTGCCGGTGCCTTGATCTTAGACTTCCCAGCCTCCAGAAACTGTGAGAAATAAATGTTTGTTGTTTAAGCCACCCAGTTTATCGTATTTTTCTTATATGAGCTTAAATGGACTAAGACACCTGTCTTCAGCTTCTCTTTCTAGCCTGCCTCTTAAAAAAGCCAGTGTCTTCTAGCCCTCTTCTCATATTCCCTCTATAACCCATCTCTTAGGTGGCATTTGAGACAGCATACCCCCTCTACACTGAGGATTCTCAAGCCCTTCTCTATAGCACCTGGATCCCATGGCCTGGTGAGCCACTCCATCCGGATGGCCCACAGGTACCTCAGGCTCTACATCTTCTTCCATAAACTTGCTCCCTGCTCATGCTTCTGTACTGGAAGTTGATGGCTCAGTCATCTTCCAGGAGCTCCCGTGTCTTTTCCCCCTATTCATCTTCCATGTCTAATCAATTATAAGTCTTCATGATTTTACTCCTAAACTCTTCTCTCATCCACTCCTTCCTCCTGTCTCTCCCACCAGTACTGTACTACTTAGGGCCTCATTATCTATTACTGCTTAAAATTCTGCAGTAACTTCCTAACTGGTCATCTGGCCCTAAATCTTCATAGGAGGTCATTTCATTACCCTTCTTTTTGACATTTCTAGAGATGGGAGGTGTACTGTACCCTAAAGGCAATACATTCCCACGTTTGAAAACTCTAAATTGCTAGAAAGTTCCTCCTAGTATTGAGTCAAAATCTGTGCCTTGCAATGTCCACCTTATTCTTCAGTTAAATGGATATAATAACCCTTCAGATACATGTTTTTCCCCTCCATATTATGACCATGTCTATTTGAGGCCAAATTAGTTGGTATGTGTAGACACCTAGGAATAAGACAGGAGGGAGTCTGGATTCGTTTCTCTAGGGAGTTGAACCAAGAATACGTGACCTGCCATCTTGGGACGAGAACATCCCAAACCTTCATATATGTCAACACAGCCCTCATGTTCCCCAGATCCTTCCTGTAAACATGTCTCGTTCTTTATGTACTTTGGGAGACTTGGATTCTAGTTTTCAGGCAATCCTTTACTGCATAAGTCTGAGCAAGTCACGAAAATTCAGGGCCTTGGTCATGTTTTCTCTTGTGAGATATAAATATTCTTGCTACTTATTTAATTCCAGGGACATCATATGATTCATGAGATCTGAGTTGTGTTGTATTAGGTATCTTGTCCCTCTAAGTCCAGCTGCTGCTTCCCTGATCCTGTCCATGACATCTAGCATGGTGTTTGTGTGTTTTTTAAAAAAAAACTTGTTAGATGAGTTATGTGGGTGTCAAGAACTTTGAACACCTCTGGGAGAAATATATACCTTTAAAGTGGCATGTGTGTGAGGTGTACATTGGAAGCAGTGAAGTCAATGCTTGGCCAAAACCCATTTTGAAATGAGTCATTTAGTTTTACTGAAAACCTACTCCGTACTTAGCTCTGATATATAGTGCACTTTCTGAGACAGTTGTTAGTCATGTACTATTTTGCAAAAAGAGAATTTGGAAAGTCATTTATTCCACCCGCACACTGAAAGGCTTTCTGAATCTTTGGATTTTCCTCCACGTGTTTGGCATATCTTGTTTTTCCTTCCAATTACATCTCCTAGTGTCTTTCAATCACAATACATTTTGTTTATTCAGTAATGCCTCATGCATTTGAGGTGAAATAAGGAAAGGATAGATTGGGGTTTTGGGTGTTTTTTTTGTTTTTGGAAAGGATAGTATTCGAATTAAGTTGATTTTTATTTTCTGATATTCTTACTGAAGAGCAAATAGGGCATCCATTTTGGTGAACAGCTGTGTTCCAAGTCACTCATAACTTGAATTAAGATGTTGAATTAACAAGCTTGAATTACCAATGGTAAAGATTTCTGGCTTGGCTCTCTTTGTGTTCTGAACTTTGGTCGGCTGGTCTTCAAACCCTTATCCTGGGTCTGCCTTAGCCAGGGCAGTCTCTGTTTTTTCATTCGCCGTAGATGTTAACAAAACACTACTCTTACTGAATGGAATCTCACTGCCAGACGGAGCGATTAATATTTCACTTGCGTTGTCTTATTTAGCTTGTGTGTGTGAGAGAGAGAAGTGTTATCGGAAGTCACTTGAGGACATGGTTAAAGGAAGCAAAGCAGTTTAGAGGAGGTTTTCATCGGTCGAACGGGTACTTGGCTTTTATTTGAAGCCCTTCATTTCACTGACCCAATAAAGGATTAAGTGCAACCTGTGACCTTCAGCCTTCATCGTAAGTGTGGCACATCCAACTTCTCACTGGGAAGAATCAGAATACAGGGCTGCCTCATGGGGGTGATTTGGATGTCTGCTCCAGGAAGTCATCACCTACATTTGATCTAGAGGAGAGGGTACCCGCCATAGCTTTCAGCAGGGCAGGATGTTAACAAATGGCTTGTTGAAAATCTTATAGTGTTTCAGTTTATCTATTACCAGAGAAAGGTGAGACCCCCTTGGAGTTGAGCACTGAGTGAGCCCCTGGGTAATGCTTTGTCAAAAGGGTAAGAAACATGATGGACAAACCCACTGGGGCCAGGGGAGGCGGGGGAGGGGAGGAGAGCTTATGGTGTAATGAGTGCATTCAGCAAGTTCTTTCACATGTGAGTAACTTTTGTGAAGGAAAAATGCTATTCTTGGTGTTGGATGTGCTACATTCTGTCACACTTAGAATTCTTCCTGCAGTTTTCAGCCCGAAATCAGTCTCCTTCAGTGAAAAATAATTTTCAGTCCCTTGGTGTTTCATCAAAATAAAATTGAACTTCAAAAGCAATAGCTTCATGATCTAGCAGGATGGGAGGGTGTGGGGAAGATCTTGCCCAGAGAATGATTGTGGATGAAAGGCAACAGGAGTTTAACATCAAAGGGAGCTGTGGGTCCCAATCAGAATGATTCTAATGTAATTAGTTTGGAATGGAGGATTAAGTTACTGCTGCCTGCTTAGAGAGTACGCTGCTTTAAGGCTCCAGTCTGCACAAATTAAAATTAGTCTTTTTTCATTTACACATATGGAAAGCAGAATTTTAATGCGAATTTCACAGAACCTTGATAAGTGCGGAGTTCCACAGATATCCTCATCATGTTTCTTATTCATGGTTTCTGAGCCTCTTTTGATAAGCATTTGATAAGGTTTGATAATGAATAAAATGAAATCTCTTGGACTTGGGCTCTCTGGGGGGTTTGATGGCATTTTCCTATCTGTGCTAGTGTCTGACGGCCCCTGTGTCATCATTTGTCTGTGAAAAGGAAAATCACACAAAGTAAAAAAATGAAGCATCTTAATTTAACAGCAAATTGCAAATCAGTTTTTAATGGCACTGGAGTGAGAATCTGATGTAAAGTGTGATAAATTACTCAGGTTTAATTATAAAATGATTAAATGGCATCAAAACCCATCTGTAGAATCTTTGCTGAAGATGAGATTCTTTCTAGGATTTAGAAAAGAGAAATTTATATCTTCAAGGAACTTAAACGTTAGCATCAAATTAATTGAAGTGTTTCAGAATGCTGAAACTTATTGAGATTTTATGAAATCTCTTTGCTACTGAGTCCTTTCTCAGAAGGAGCCGAAGGCCCTCACTGACCTGAAATAAGATAAACACTGAGAACTTCAGCAAAACAACTTGTGATTTATTACTGTACATTCCCTTCAGATGTCTCGTCTCCTCAAAGAGGTTCTGTAGCCCATTTCAGGCCATGGAGTATTTCTTACTCATGTCTGCATCTCCCCTCAGGTCTAGCCTAGGAGGCCGAGTGGCACAGCAGGCACTTGGTAAGTCCTTGAGTTTAATCAAAGGCACACTGTTCCAGTGACTATCAAGCTCTTGATTTAAAACTGACTACCTGGGACTTCCCTGGTGGTCCAGTGGTTAAGCATCCTCCTTCCAATGCAGGGGACATGGGTTCAATCCCTGGTCGGGGAACTTAAGAACCCACACGCCGCAGGGCAACTAAGTCCAGCCACCGTAACCACTGAGCCTGTGTGCTCTGGAGCCCGTGAGCCACAACGAAAGATCCTGCGTGCCGCAACTGAGACCAGACGCAGCCAAAAATTAAAAAAAAAAACTAACTACCTTATTGTTTCTGCAGAACTTTGGCCAACAGGGTGAAGTACTGTGTGGGTTAGGAAGCTGCCTCCAAAGACTGCGTCACTGAGCTTTAATCTCAGGATTGAAAGGAGCAGGCTCAGAGGCAAGGGGCCCAAGTGAGACCAGAGGTCCCCATTTGTCAAGAGCCCAACACCTAACAGGCAGAGAGCCTCCGGGACAGCTCAGGGCCTTTCCCTGCTAGCCCACAGAGTACCTTGTGTGAATTAGAATTAGGCACCCTTTCCTCAAGACGCTCTATTGCCACCTGCCAGGCGGCTGTGGTATACAAATTTTCAATGGCTGTTTACGAAGGGCCCCTCCTTAGATATAATGTCTCTCTGTTGTACACATCCCGGAGCCAATGGCCAGGCCACTGTGTGGCCACACCCAACTGCGCTGGGCCAGGCTGAAATGCCCAACTGCCCATGCCACCATTTGCTTTTGTCTACCAGATATGAGATATAAAATTTGAATTTGACATTTTTTCTCTTTGGACTTTTAGTTACAAAATTAATTCTTTACTTAGGTAAAGACTTCGACTTTAATCACAGTTATTAGCATGAGAAACTATATTTGTCTAGCCTAGCACCCCAGTGGGAAAAGTTGGATTAGTAAATTCAAGCCTTTCTTCACTTATCTTTGGATTGTAATAAAATATTTTTAGGCAAGCCATAAAGCCAGCGAGTGTCAGTCAAAGGTGGCGCAGAACCCAATATACGAATAGTTTCATTTCAAGGCCTTAGGATTGCCACAAATGCCATCCCCTTTCATTCTATTCTACCTCAGATTAAAACAGTTGAAGGTTTGTACTAGAAATTGTTGGGCCTGAAACCGATGGAGAAGTGGATTTTTGTTTTTCAGCCTGTAGTCAGGGTTAAGAGTGGCAGAAGTAATTGGGATTTATTCATTCTGTGGCTTCGTGATCAGTTTATGCAGGTTTTCAACGGTAAAAATACCACTTGGATCTCTGAAAGCCCTTGATATACTTTGGAATTTGGTCATAAACTGGTCCACTGCTTAAAATTCAGCACAAGGCAGTGTTTCAAAGGGTCTGAGTTTCTGAAATCTCCAAAGAATCTCATTTTTGGACAGGTTTACTTGTAAGGCAACCCTAGATGCTAAGAGGCTTGGTGAGGCTTCAGAATACTCCTGTAATGGTGATCAAAAGTGTGCTTTTTCCAGGGTGGAGGAGCTCCACTTCTTCATGTGTTTACAGCATTCGTTAGGGTTCGAGATGGCACAGCTGTCACGTCATCACATGTCTTGCTGGAGTTCAGTGGATCTGAGATGAGGGGTCTTTCTGGACTCTGGCATTGCCCTGGCCACCTGGGGACAGTTCACAGTGGACTCAGAGGGGTTTCCCATCGGCTCATCAGAGGACATGGTCTTTGCTGAGAAATTAGACCAATTTTACATGCAGTCGGACTTACAATTTTGTTTGTGATCATAATTTCTGGATGAGATTTATGGAAAAACATGACCTGTGGAGTTGTTTGGTACAACCCGATGAGTGGCCTGGACTTTTGTGGACCTCTCCCTCAGTTGAGTAAAGCGGCCCAGGGCAGAAGAGAGCAGCTTTTGTTTGAGAGCCTGATAGGTTTCTCGGTGTTGTGGCCCGACACTCTGAACTAGGACAGAATAGCCCAGAAGCTTGCTCCCTCCCTCCCTCCCTCCCTCTTCACTCTCTCTGCTCCCCGCCCCCTCCCTTCCTCTTTTCATGCACACATTCCCATCCTCCTTTTTTTATTTCAAGCAAGTTAATTCCCAACCTTGGTCATAGAATGAATGACTAGAAAATCATCCCAACCTTAAAAATTCAACAAAAAAACATATTGATGACTAAGCCTCCAAGGCCCTGAAGGACACATCATCTCTGTACCAGGACGTCTCAGCCCTCGTGCAAAACACACAACTTTCTTACACTCTCATGCTGCCACTCTGTCCTGTGTGCTGTGGACGTGTGGCCGGCTGGAGTAACCACGTGCGCATGTTAGTACTGAGATGCATGCCGCCGAGGGAAAGTGCCTTCTTACAGGTGCTCAGCGTCACCCTGCACAGATGGAACCATTTAGTGCTACTCAAAACCCCAGCAAATACTGACTTGGAACTGAAATAAACAGAATAAACATACCTACGCCTAAGTAGAAATTTGTAGTTCCAACTTCTAGCTTTTTTTTATTCCATCAGAACTATTGATAAATTCTCAAAGACCAAATATCTCTAAAACCTTCTGATGGGTTGTATAATTCATTTTTTAAAAAAACTCTTTAGTGAAGTAACTTTCTATTTTTTAGCTAAGAAGCATCTTTAGAGTGTTCAAATTCTATGTTGTTCCACATGAGCACCTACTGTGTGCCAGGCACTGTGCCAGTTCCCTTTTTTTTTTTTTTTAATTCCAGGTGCATCAGGTCAGGTAGTCCTGTGAAGTGGGCGCTATTACTCCCAGGTACAGACAGACACAAGTTAAGAGAAGTCTAGAAAGGTGGTCAGGGTCACCTGTTCTTTCTTTTTTTTTCTTCCAGTTTTATTGAGGTATAACTGACATACAGAACTGTTAAATTTAAAGTGTACAGCATAACGATTTGACTTACATACGTCATGAAACGATGATCACAATAAGTTTAGTGAACATCCATCATCTCCTGTAGATAGAAAATTAGAGAAATAGAAAAAATATATTGTTTTCCTTGTGATGAGAACCCTAGGATTTACTCTCTTAACAACTTTCATATGTAACGTGCAGTAGAGTTAAGTATACTGATCATGTTGTACGTTACATCCCTAGGACTTATTTATCTTATAACTGGAAGTTTGTGCCTTTTGACTCCTTCATCCAATTCCCCCTACCCCACCTCTGGTAACCACAAATCTGATCTCTTTTTCTATGAGTTTGTTTGTTTTTGAAGTATAATTGACCTACAACACTATGTTAATTCCTGTCATGTAACATAGTGATTTGATACTTCTCTACATTCATAATGATTACCATAAGTTTGGTTACCATCTGTCACCATACAAAGATATTACATAATTATTGACTATGTTCCCCCACACTGTACATTTCATCCTCTGACTCATTTATTTTGCAGCTGGAAGTTTGTACCTCTTAATCTTCCTCACCTATTTCTCTCATCCCCCAACCCCACTCCCTTCTGGCAACTACCTGTTTGTTCTCTGTATCTGTGAGTCGGTTTCTGTTTTGTTATGTTTGTTCCTTGTTTTGTTTTTTAGATTCTACATATAAGTGAAATCATACAGTATTTGTCTTTTTCTGTCTGACTTATTTCACTTAGCATGATACCCCCTCTAGGTCCATCCATGTTGTGTCAAATGGCAAGATTTCATTTTTTTATGGCTGAGTAATATTCCATTGTGTATATATGCCAGATCTTTTTTATCCATTCATCTATTGATGGGCACTTAGGTTGCTTCCATATCTTGACTATTGTAAATAATACTGCTGTGAACATAGTGGTGCATATATTTTTTCTAATCAGTGTTTTTTTTTTCTTCAGATAAATACCCAGGAGTGGAATTGCTGGATCACATGGTAGTTCTATTTTAAATTTTTTGAGGAATCTCCATACTGTTTTCCACAGCATCTGCACTCATTTACATTTCCACCAACAGTGCATGAGGATTCCCTTTTCTTCACATCCTCACCAACACTTATTATTTGTTGTCTTTTTAATAATAGACATTCTGACAGGTGTGAGGTGATATCTCATTGTGGTTTTGAGTTGCATTTCCCTGATGATTTGTGATGTTGAGCATCTTTTCATGTACCTGTTGGCCATCTGTATGTCTCCTTCGGAAAAATGTTTATCTAGATCCTCTGCCCGTTTTTAAAGATCAGGTTGTTTGGTCTTTTGCTTTTGAGTTGTATGAGTTCTCTGTATATTTTGGATATTAACCCCTTATCAGGTATATCATTTGCAAATATCTTCTCTTCAGTAGGCAGCCTTTTCATTTTGTTGATGGTTTCCAACATTGTGCAAAGCCTTGTAGTTTGATGTAGTCCCATTTGTTTATTTTTGCTTTTGTTTCCCTTGCCTGAGGAGACATATCCAAAAATATGTTATGAAGACCAATGTCCAGGAATGTACTGCCTATGTTTTCTTCTAGAAGTTTTATGGTTTCAGGTCTCACATGTAAGTCTTTAATCCATTTGAGTTTATTTTTGTATGTGGCATGAGAAAGTAGTCCGGTTTGATTCTTTTGCATATAGCTGTCCAGTCTTCCCAACACCATTTACTGAAGAGGTTGTCTTTCCTCCATTGTCTATTCTTGCTTCTTGGTCATAGATTAATTGCCCACACAAGGGTAGGTTCATTTCTGGGCTCTCTATTCTGTTCCATTGACCTATGGCTCTGTTTTTTGTCACCTGTTCTTGACCAACCTCCAAACTCTTTCTTTTTCTCCCCACCCAGTGGCAAGGAAGCTGCCACACGGAGGGTGAAATGGCAAGCATGGTTCCAGTCAGTAAGTGTTTACTGGGTACCTGCTGCGTGCCAGCCACCAGGCTCTGGGAGCCCAAAGCAAGTAAGCCATGGCCTCTGCCCTCAAGGAGCTCATGCCTGGCAGACTGCATTGCCCCCACTGTGTAGAGTGTGTTAGTGGATTCCCTGCCCCCTTTGATAAAATCAGACTAACTCAGCGTGGTCTTCAAGGCCCTGCCTGCCTCGTCCAACTCCCCTCTGGCCTTTCCCCATCCCCCAGCCTGTGCTCCAGCTAGGCTGCACCGTGGCATCTACAGGTGGGTCACTGTCTCTGGACCACGAGAGAAGGCATGGAGGAGGGACGTAGGGGACTGTGTATCCATGAAGCTGTGGAAGGTCGTATGACCAGGGCCCTGTGTCAGTGTGCCTCAGAAAGGGAGCTCAGGGCCAGATGGAGAAGGACATCGCCTGCCTTTGGGTTTTATGTGTAGGATACTGTGAGCCCTTTGGAACAGGTGGACCCTTTAAATAAAGTCCAAAAAACTTGAGTGCCCCAAATCTGCTGACTCATGGACCCCACTCATGGACCCACTGCATAATGGCAGTACCCTTGCCCATCTCCTCCATCCATGAAGCCTCTGCCACTTATTTCTGGGGACCCACAAAGATGCCTCACATGGGCATCCACAGCCTTCTCGTGACCTGGGCCTCCTAGCAAATTCGGACCTGGATCCCTGTATGAGGTGTCAGTATATAGCAAGAGTGGTGCATCAGCTCACTGGGCTGCAAGGAATGTAATGTGTTCAAAGCTCAGGGATCTGGGAGGAGAGGGCGATGGGGGTCTGTGTCCCTTATGGGCCAGGTCTGAGCCCTGGGAGAGTGAAAACCAGACATAAGAAGCCGACCCAGTTTGGGGGAGGAGGGGCTAGAAGAGACTCTGGATCTCATGTCAGCCCCAGCTGGGGCACCCCTTGACTAAAGTCTCTGAGGATATGATGATCTGTGGCTTTGTAGGTGGTGGGTTGTAGCACTAGACATGGGGGTAGGGAAATTGTCAGGAGGCTATTGTGAAAGTTCAGGGAGAACAGGACATGAGAACCTCCACAGGGATTAGAATGGGCCTTGGTGAGAGGTATAATCAGGAATTTCTTGATCAGTGGAAGCCAATTCTGAGGGTTCTAGTTTGAGTAATGAGGGCGGTGGAGGTGCCAATGACTGGGAAAGGAGGAGAGCAGGCTTTGCAGGACAGATGAGTTCCGTTGATCCAGGTTGGCATCGGAGCTCTGACGTGGATTCTGGTAAATATCCCTATAACAGCAGCAACCCTAAAGGCTGGAGATGGGGATTTGGGCATCATCAGCACATTTCAGAAGACTCTGAACTGGCCTTGTGCCGCTAACCCCAGCCCCATCCAGTCCCTTCTGCTCACCGCAGCCAGATTGATCTGTCCGAAAGCATCTTTTTTTTTTGTACCTGTTGCCTTCCCGGGCAGAAGGTGTCAATGGCCCTCACCGTCTGGAGTGTGAAGGTCTAACCTTTCAGCCTACAGTGCCCCTCTGTCTGATCTGTCTGATCTCTGCCTTCCTGGGTCAGGACTTCTCTGGTCACAAGTGACAGGAGTCCAGCACAAACTAACTGAGGTATCGGGAGTTTGCCAGTTAACATCATCAGCTAGGGTTAGGGCTGTGTGTGCCACTGGGACCTGTCCATCTCCTGCTCCTCTTCCCTTTGCACAGTGATTTCATTCTCTCAGCCCAGTCTGGTCAACATAAGGTGAAGCAACCTCCATTCTTCCAGTCTCATGACGTCTTCACGAGCAGGTAGGGTGTCCTTCACTCAGTTCCCTTAGAAAGATCCCAGGAAGAAATTTGGTTAGGCCAGCTTGGGTCAGGGACTTAGCCAGGCCAGCCAGCAATGTCCAGGGAGGTAGGTTTGAACCACATACTTAGAGAAAAGATGGAGCTCCCCTGGGGAGAGAAAAGGGGTGCTTGGGGTGTTAGGGGGAGAGGCTCCGCCTGCTCTAGCCCTCTCCTCCCAAACAGCACCTTTATCTGACCAGGCCCAGCTGCTTTTAGCTCAAATGCCCAAAGCCCCTTACTGTTCTCAAGTTTTATCCTCAAGGGCCAACCCTGATACCCCGTCTTCTCCTTCCTACCCCCCACCCCCACCCCATATGGGGCCTTTTTGACATGGGAAAACCAAAGGATAAAGAGGTGGCATAACTTGCCCAGGCTAAGGAGCTGTAGGGGCAGGGATGAGATCCCAGCATTCTGTCTCCAGAGCTCAGGGATGTGTTAAACTATTCCCTGTGTGGGCTTCTAGGAGAATGTGCCCTCCTGAGGGTAGGGACCCAGGCTGTCATCACCCGCCAGCAGCCTGAGGGTTGGCAAACTGCTTGGTCACCATTGTTGTTGGCCCCAAGGTGGTGCCTCCGCAGTCTTTTCCTTTCCATCCACAGCTCCCAGCCCGGGGATGTGGTCTTTCCTGGTGATTTGCACAATTTAAAATTCTGTGGGAACTGGGAAGCTTTCCTTCTATGCAGGGAGAGAATAAAATATTAGTTATAATGCAGATGCCATCTTTTCCTAATCCTCTCAATGGTCTCCCACAGCGGCTCTGGGGCTTTCCCACCGATGGTGGTGAGCACGCATCCCTCATCCCCCGGACTTAGGAACACAAACCTCCGGAGAGTCTGGGTCCCATTGTTGTGCCTGATTTGAAATGCAGGATCGCACATCACACAGCCGTTGCAAGAGGAGACCCTGAGCTCCATTCCTCCCTGGGCTAGAAAAGCTTTTTCTTCCTCAGAGAACTGTTGAAATGTGGGTTTCCTTGTTAATCGAGGTTCCCAGCACGTCGGTGGAGCTGGCTCTGTGCCTCCAGAATGTGTTTTCCAACCATCTCCTGGGCTCCAGCTATTCCAGCCTGTCAAGACCAGACTTGCCTGCGGTGTGGGGCTCCAGAGATGTTCATTCCAGATTAGAGTGATTTTCAGAGGCGGCCTCAGCAAGCTAGGACTGGTCCTGGCCATGTAACCAGACCAGAGGGCCTGGGGCAGGTGGACAGCGAGGCTTCTGAAGAGGATTGAGGTAGCCAGTGGGCACTTAAACAAGTACCAGGCTGCTTTCCTTAACTGCTTTCCTCCCAAATACTGACCCACCCACCATGCCTATGCATCAGACCTTAAACACCTCAAATGTAAACTGTTCATTTTATTTAACCGGGTGAGTAGCGTTCTGATGTAGGCCTATAAAAACAGTTAACAGTTCGCGCTGTCTGTGTGCCACGGTATGTCATAAGCGCTTTACGGATATTGATCCACTTCATCCCCATTAACCTGTCGTCGTATGTTATTATCCCCATTTTGCAGACCAGGAGCTCTACAGAGAGGTAAAGTCACTTGCCCAGAGCCACACAGCTGGTGAGTGGCACAGTGGCCTATGGATGGAGGGGGCAGGCTGGCCTGAGCTTTTAAACACTGTGCTATAACATCCGTTGACATCAGGGTTATGAAAATGCTGGCAGTAGGAAAGTAGTAGCTAGGCTCAGATTTCCATGAAAAGCAGCAATGATAGTAATTTATGAATTTTCTGGCTAAACTTCAATTCGGTTGGACAGTTGTGGACCTCATCCATCCCCTCATTTGCTATAGTTATCCGTTTACCCACCTCTCGTCTCAGACCCCAGAGCCAATGACTAGGACCGGAAGAAGTTTTAGAAGTGGAGCCATGTGAGTGGGTAACCCTGACACAGTAGTTACTAAGCCCCGCCTCCATCCCTCCCTCCCTTTCTTTTTTTTTTTTTTTTTTTTTTTTTTTGCGGTACGCGGGCCTCTCACTGCTGTGGCCTCTCCCGTTGCGGAGCACAGGCTCCGGCAGCGCAGGCTCAGCGGCCGTGGCTCACGGGCCCAGCCACTCTGTGGCATGTGGGATCTTCCCGGACCGGGGCCCGAACCCGTGTCCCCTGCATCAGCAGGGGGACTCTCAACCACTGCACCACCAGAGAAGTCCCCTCCCTCCCTTTCTTCTTTTCTTTCCTGCTCAAGGTATACTTATTACTTAATTTACGTACATAGCACATTTTCTTACACCTCCTCCCCTCCCCCTCCCCCCACCAAAAAAAGGACTGCTCTCAAATCTCTGATGGATAAGACTCAGGCAAGACTTGGAGTAGAAGGTACGTGTCCAGCCTGCATCCTTCTCTTATGGTGGCTGTGGGTGGATTTGGTCCCTGGAATGAACCTGGCAAGACTTGTGGCAGAATGTTCTTGATCCAAAGCCTAGCAGCTTCCCTTCCTCCGGAGGTTGTGCCCCAGCTGCCGTGTGTGGTGGAGCTCAGGATGGCCAGGGCCCGTGCTGGTGCAGTGAAACCCTATTCCATCTCTGGCCTCCCCTCGCTGCCACCTCCTCCCTTCAAGATAAGAGGCTCGAGAAACAAAGAATCAGACTTATCTTCCAGGAATGAAGTTCAAATTTAGGGGCAAATAGTTAGAGAATTTGAGCTTGAAGAAAACGGTCATTAGTAACATTTATAACATTTGTTTGAGAGATCGATTATTTGTAATTATTTTCTTGCTTTCTCTGGCAGTTGAAGAACATAAGGTCCAAAGGTCAGTGAATACTGCACTTCCATTCAGTGTAAGCTACTTTCTTATATGGTCACCCCTCACCAACCACGGGGTTGACAGCCCATCAAAGTACCTACCTACAGCGGCAAAATCAGAGTCAGCAAGGTCAAGATGTCATAAAATAGGCACCTGGGAAAAATAAAAGTTGCGTTAATATATGTGATTAAAACAATGAGTGAAAGTTCTAGAAGGCATCCTCTCCCAAATAACCACTATTTAATCATGAGAGTGACCACACGTGGGTGACTTCTGAATTGCCTCTTCAGTTGTTTGGGAGACATTGCCCACATCATCTGTAGTCGCAGAAGCTCCCAGCGGCCCCCTCGGCTCCTTTTAATGCAGTAGAACCAGCCCTCACTGGCTTGAAATGAAGAGCCCTTTGCAATTCTTGCTCTCTCTGGCTCTGGCTCCCTCCCTTCCTCCCACCCCTCCCCCTCCACCCCCTCCCTCTTCCTCTCCCTCCCTTTCCCTTCTCCTCTTCCCCATTTAAAATACAAGTCTGGACAACTGTGTAACCCCCTAACTTTTCACAAATTATACAAGAGCTTAAGGGCATATTTTCTGAAGTCTGGTCTTCTGTCCCAGATTATGTGAGAGGGTCAGTCTTACGGATCTTTTCTCTCTTCTCTGGGTACTTCCCTAGAGTGCCCAGCTCCCGAGTCTGCAGGGGGAGAGAACAGTAACTGTGGACTTTCCTCTAAGGAGTTAGGACAGAAGTAACGAGAACTGACTTTTTATTTTTGGTAACAAGTGCAAAACAATATTATCTCAAAACCTGAAGTAACAGATTGTCCCATATAAAATGCTACAGAAGACCTTTGATGTTTATGAGATGCTGAAAAAGAGAGAGGGTGTGGAGGATGGGACGTGGCCTGGGTGTTGGCTATCAGGGAGCGAGGAGAGTACGGGGATAGCTTTCGGGGTCTGGGCGAACACAGTTTCAGTGGAGGGTTACACAGAGGATAGGACCTGCTGGTTGCTGCATTTTCAGAGCTCAGACCAAGAAGAAGTGGACCCAGGACTCGGCCCAAGGGATTTAGGCTAGGTGTACAGACTGTCAGGGTGGCTAAAGAGAGGCCAGGGTCACAGTATCGGTTAGGATTTAGCTCAGCTGCCAGTGACAGGAACATCCAAAATAACAGGCTTAAAAAAGCTAGAAGATCACATGGAAGACCTGGAGGCCGGCAGTCCAGGGCTGGGGTGTTGGCCTCACCGTTGTGAGGGACCTGGGCTCGTTCAGGCCTTCTGCTCCCCTATTCCTATGGTTTGGCCTCTTCCTCATTATCCAGGATGGTTTTGCAGCTCCGGCCATCACATCTCAGCTTGGAAGTCCCACCAACATGGCAGTTTACCCTGCCTTGGCCAAAACTTAGCCATGTGGCCACATCTCCCTATAAGAGAGAAAGACTGAGGAATGTCAGTCATCCATTAGCTGTGTGGCAACCCACCCGGTTAAACCAGGGCTTCAAATAATTTGAGAGGAAACAGGAGACCCTCCATAACTAAGAAAAGTCCTAGACATTGGGTTATTTGTTCATTCAGTGAGTACGGAGTAACCCTTGTGTTCAGGCATTGCCCGAAGGCAGCAGGGAAGAAGGCAGATGGGCTTCTGGTCTCGGGAAGCTTATTACCTAGCAGGAGGCAAGACAGACAATAAACAGTGAGCAAATGCGGCCTGGTTGACAATCTACATTCTGTACTCAAGTCTTCCCAGCGCGCTGTCCTCAGATGTACCTGTACATAATTAATGATCGAAGCCGACAGTATCAAACATCAGTGCTAATGCCTGCGGGCGCTGTGGGCAGCCAACATCAGTATCTCTTTGATAGGAATTCAGCTCATCCGTCAAACACTCGGGAGGGGGGGTCCTGCACTGTGAGAAGAGTGGTGGGGAAGAGCTGGAGGGAGAAGTAAATAATTAGTAAGTCAGAGCCCCACCTTGAAAACAGCCCGGGAGTCATTCTGCGGCCAGTGCCCTCGTGGGCTGAGGATAAGAATCCAGCTGTAAAATCCCAGGTCTTTTTCTTCTTCTTGAGTGGAGGAGGTTTGGGGGGCTCTTTCCTTGCTAAGGTGCAGGGCAGTGTGATGAGGATAGTTTTGTGATTCCTACAGGCCTTTGAGGCCAAGCTGGGGAAGTTGAGAAAACCCAGGGACACAGCCTTTTCCTGCTCATATGACCTTCAGCCACAGTCCCTGAGCCTGGTTTTGCTGGGAACCAGGCAGGTGTCCAAGTTCAGTTCACATGTTGTAAGTGGGCGTGGGTTCTAAATTAAACCCGGAACAAGTGTGACCCACCCAGAACTCCTGTCCCGGCCGCTGTGCAGTGACCTAGATTCAGTGATTCTCAAACTACTTGAGGTGAAGAGCCAGTTCTTTGTTTTGACTTAAGTTTCCTTTTCCAATCTGTCATAAAAAATGAAATATCAGAAAAATGAAATTAAAATCACATACAAAATACAAACTCAGACTTCTGTTAGTAGATTCAAGAGACATTACTCTGTCCAATTTTCTAAACGTTTCTAAAGGCAAACTCGATCCTGAACTGGAGTTTGCCGGAAGCAAAGAATTCAGAGCCATCACGACAGCCCAGGGACTGCACTTGGGGCAGCACTGTCCTGCAGGCCTGCGACCATGGGCCGGCTGGGACTCTGTCTTTCCCAGCTCTGTGTTAGGACGGCTCTGAAGGAGAATGAGGAAGCTCTCTGGGTGGCCTGGCACATCTCTCCCTGGCGCCCCCTACCGTGCTCCCCATGTTTTCAGCTGCTACCCGAGTAGACTGATCAAAGGAACGGCTTGGCTGATTCTCCTATCATAGTCCCCGAGTGCAGGTGAAAATTTTACTACACGCTTTCTGCAGCCAGAGAAATGAAAGTTCACAGCTAATTGTAATCATTATCCAGGTTCCTCTACCTGACCAGGGCTTTGGGCATATGCTGGTTTGATTAGCAAAGCAGCCGACCGCAAGGCCGGCGTCTCCAGCCGGCTGGCCTGGGCTCGCGGCCCCAGCAGGCTGGGAGATCACTGGTGACCCTGTGTTGCAGTTCTCCAAGGAGAGGCACGTCATGGACAGGACCCCGGAGAGGCTGAAGAAGGAGCTGGAAGAGGAGCTGCTGCTGAGCAGCGAGGACTTGCGCAGCCACGCCTGGTACCACGGCCGCATCCCCCGACAGGTACCCGCCCCCGCGCAGGGTCACACGCCCGAGGCTACCAGGAGCGAGCCCCGGTTCAGCCAGAGCGCACTACTACAGGGTGGCCTGTGGTGACTTAACGTAGGCCCGTCTCTAAGGAGACCTTGGGAAGAGCTAAGGTCAGGAATCCAAAGTACGTTTCCCCGTGGCGGCCGGTGAGTGGATGAAGGGAGAGCAGCTGTTCTGTGGTTCTGTAAACAAGACGCAGGCGGGAGGCAGCAGCGCAGGCTGGTACCTAAGGGAATATGAGGCTGGGCTGTGGTTCAGATAATTGAACTCTTGGCCGGCTGCCTGCAGCCTCATACCCTGTGGAGCCTGCTTCCTTCTCAAGGCAGTGGTTTAATTTCAGGTGAAGAGGGGGTATCATCAGGGCGGGTGACCCATAGCAACAGGGCCGCCTTTGCCCTAGTGGGGCCGGCACTTATTCACTCTCCATCCCTCCCCTCCCCGGCCCCTGGCCCGGGGGTGGGAAAGAAGAGGAATATACCAGCGACCACAGACTCATGGCCAGAATGGACTTTGTGTGATTGTCCTTTGGGTCATAGCCATGAATGATATTTTTGTATTTAATAGTATAGAATAAGTGCAGAATTGAGGTATAGAGTTTCCCTTGGGTTTTTATTGTAACCTGATCTGACCAGTCACGCAGGACAACGTGACAGGAAAGGGGTGGCTGAGGGTGAGGGAAAGGCATCATGTTGTGAACGTTTTTTTTTAATGTAGCAGCTTTCTCAGCACCGTCAAAGAAATAATCCTGATTCTAACTTTGTTTTTTTTCTTCTTTTAGTGTAAAATCGATTGTAGAAAATAGAGTAAAAAGAAGAAAATTAAACTCTTACCTGTAATTCTCCCTTCTGGAGATAACCACTATGAACATTTCGATATAAATCCTGCCAGACTTTTCCAAATCAAGTATGAGCTCATGCTGCATATAACTTTGCAGCCCACTTTCTTCCCTTAATGCTATTTCCTAGGAATTTTCTCCTGCTCTGAAATGTTCTTCTACACCAGTCTCCATTGTCTGTGTCCACTGTATGCTTTCTCCATTCTGTACGGGGCACTCTCCCCAACATCCTTGAAGATAACTACTGTGTTCATGACTATAATTATTTCCTCAGGCTCAATTCCAAGAAATGGAATTTCTGGGTGAAAACATTTTTAAGGCTAAGATGCAATTTTAAGGTAACCATGGTAGCATACTATTCTAAGCTAGCTGATCAAATGTTGGCATGTCCTAGAAAATTTATCAAAGTTTATAAATCTGATGTCTGTCACCACCATCATTCTCCTGATCGTGATCATAAAATTTGTTTCCCATTTGCCATGAGTGTAAATTTTCAGCTATACATCACTCCCGATTGTATAACTAAAGACTGTGACAATAATAATGATAGTTATAGCCAACACTTCAGTCCTTTAAACCTTTATAGCTATTCTGTAGGTGATATTATCCCCGTTTTACAGATGATGTAAACTGAGTGTAACTTGTCCATGTAACTTGTCACACAGACGAGCCAGAATGCAAACCCAGGCAGATTAGCTACAGGAACAACCATACTACAACACAGTATAAATTCTCCTTTTATTATAAACATCAGCATCATTATAGCTAATGATTTTTTTAGCACCTGCTGTGTTCCAGGCACTGTACTAGTGCTTTGCATATAGTATGTATGCAGGTATATAATCTTCCCAATAACTATGTGAGATGAGAGACCCGGCCCTCTTTGTTCCAGGCCCTCCAGAGTAATTGGTGTGCCCAGAACCACACTCAAGGGCCGATTCCACAGTGCCTGGACTCCACCTGCATGTGGACCCTCCTCCCCGTCGACCAGGCCTGGAGAGGGGTGTCTTAGGAGAGGGCTCTGAGGGTGACTCGTAGATGACAAAAAACACCCTCCTCCAATTGTTGGGGGAAGGGGGAGAATCAGACCCACCAGACACAAATTTTCTTATTTATTTTCCATCACTTCATATCCTTCAGGTCTGCATAAATATCATCTTGTCGTGATACCCTCCTAACCACAGTATTTAAGAGGACAGCCCTCATCCCAATTTACTTCTTCCTTAACTTTACAACATCTGACATACCGTACCTGTTGCTTGTTTGTTCTCACTAAAATAGAAGCTGTCCACTAAAAACAGAAGCTCTGAGGCAGCGGGGACTCTCGTCGGCTTCATTCACTGCTGTAAATGCAGTGCCTACAATAGTACTTGGCACATAGTAGGTGATCAGCAAATAGCTCTTAAATGAATGAGTGGGTCTTCTAAGAATTTGGCATTTGACAAAGAGCCGACTGAGGAAGAAGAGACATAATAGCATTGTCCTCTGTTGGCCCAAAGGAGTGGGGAGCAGCGCAGCTAAGCTTGCCTTGCCTACTCCTCACTCACCGTTTTGTCCCAAAGGTGTCAGAAAACCTCGTGCAGCGAGATGGTGACTTCCTGGTTCGTGATTCTCTGTCCAGCCCTGGAAACTTTGTCCTGACCTGCCAGTGGAAGAACCTCCCTCAGCACTTCAAGATCCGCCGGACGGTCCTGCGGCTCAGTGAGGCCTACAGCCGAGTGCAGTACCAGTTTGAGATGGAGAGCTTCGACTCCATCCCCGGCCTGGTGCGCTGCTATGTGGGCAACCGGCGGCCCATCTCCCAGCAGAGCGGAGCCATCATCTTCCAGCCCATCAACAGGACGGTGCCCCTGCGGTGCCTGGAGGAGCACTACGGCACCTCCCCCGGCCGGGCCCAGGAGGGCAGCCTCGTCGAGGGAAGGCCGGACGTGGCCAAGAGGCTGAGCCTCACCATGGGCAGCCCCCAGGCCCGAGAACCGAGCTTGCCCAGGGGCAACCTCCTCAGGTGGGTCAGGGCCTCCTGGGTCGGTGTTGGGAGCGTGGGGGACCCTCTGGCCTGGACCAGGCTTAGCTAGGCAGGCGTGCTCCCCCAGGAGCAGAAGAACCATGAACGACGTTAAGAAGAATGTCAAGTGTCGTTGGAATAACTGTCACGAGGCAGTGCGTGATTAGTTCCCAATTGAGTTGGTGCCAAAAATGAATGATGCAGTTGCTGAGGAAGGGGACGGCTGAGTGGGAGAGACCTCCCAGCGAAGGAGGTAAGGATTCCGGCTAGTCTGAAGGCTAGGGAAAATGTGGATAGATGCTGCAAAGGGAAGCGTATTCCCAGGGAGGGAGGGGGCTCAGCCTGAGCATAAGAGTAGAGTTAGAGAAGGGGCGAGTGTCGCTTGGAGTGAGGAAACTGGTGGAGCTGGAACACAGGGTCCGTGCAGGGGGCTGGCAGGGGGAGGTTTAGGGAGGTGACTGACCCCCACCAGATCGGGGAGGCCTTAATGCCAGGCTAGGGGATTGGAGGAGCCTCAGAGACTCAATGTGGGGAACGGGATGTCCTAAGAATTGGACGGGATGGTGCTGTGCGAGAGGAGTGAGGAAGGGGAGGGCAGGGATAGCAGCTAGTGAGCCGCGGAGGGTCAGGCTGTGCGGGTGGGGTAGGGTGAGGGTCAGGAGACTCAGAACCAGCCTTCCCCAGGCTCTCCTGCATGAGGGGAAGATGGAGAAGGCCAAGTCAGATACCGCGGGAGGGACCGGAGGGCGTGGACTTCAGAGGAAAAACCAGTTGTTCCATCTGAGATGCGACTGTGGGCTTGCTGAGGGCCAGTGTTCAGCGACAGTTCCTGGGTTCAGGAGGGAAGTTAGGCCTGGAGGCTTAGATGAGGGCTTGGTCCAAAGGGAGAGGGTGGTTGACTAGGTCAGAACAGACGAGATTCCTAAGACAGGAGACGTCAAGAGCCCGGGGGCTGCAGTCTGACCCTCAGGGGATCTCGGGGAGAAGAGTTCAGAGAGGTGGAGGCCGAGCTGAGGTGCCCCACTGTCGACTATGAGTGGCGTGCCCTGTGTTAATACAGGACCTGTCTCTCATGGAGAGAGGAGGCCTTGTGCCTATTATTTAACTGCCAGGAAAGGAAAGCAGGCAAGAGGCAGGCATGGTAGGGTCCCAGCCCCTCAGTTACATGGGTCCCCTTCTCCGGCTCCCTGGCGTCCAAGCTTGCGCAACATATTTTATTCCACTCGCTGGTTTTCTTTCTGGGCCAGGAGGAAATGTCATAAACTGTAATCTCTAGACTGCAAAAATTCAGAAGCAAAATACAGGACTCTGTGAGTAATACGAATGACGGCTGTGTGCTACTAGGAAGCTCTGGTAGATGTTCGTCAGCGTCTGGCGGTGGACCCTGCTGCCTGCCCTCAAACGCTGGTCCACCCCTGACCTGGTCAACCCTGGACGAGCTACTTACCTGCTCTGGGCCTCAGTTTCTTGGAAAGGTGGGGCTTTTGAGGGTTAAATGGTTTAAGATCTGCGAAGTGCTTCAAACAGTGCCAGCCCATAGAAAGTGCTAGGTGAGTGTTCATAATCCTAATAATTATTGTTTTCTGGAGAGCAGTAGAATGCAGGACTCAGGGCAGTTGCAGGGAAGGAGGCAAGAGCTGACATTTAGAAATTCTCCTTTTCATGGTAATAAGATCGGATGTGAGATCCCTTAAAATATTAAAAGGGGGCCTCTCTTCTGTTTCTTTTGAGGGGGGCAGGGGTTGGCTGCTGAACTGGTGAGCAGGCAGTCAGTGTCGTGAACAGAGCCAGGATGACCCACAGAACCCCTGCCAGGAACGGTGCTGGAGAGGAAGGCCGCCTGGTCAGCCCTCAGCAGCCTGGATTTAAAATACAGATTTTTTTTTTTTAAAGATAAGAAATGAAAGAAAGGCTGAGAAGGTCACTAAGTCGACGATACAAACCTAACAGAGCCACTCTTTGGATTGCGCTTTGAGAGCAGAGCTCCCTAAGCCTTGTCACCCATTGGCACAGGTTGTAGGCCCCGAGATGCCTAATCGTAGGGGTGGCGTGGGCTCAGCACGGAAGATGCCCCAAAGCCCTGCCCCTCCGCGCCAGCGGCTCCACACCTTCCCTGACGTCGGGCCTGCTGGTTGGCTGCCCGCCGCCGGCATAGGCGTGCGCTCTGCCAGGTTGCATTCCAGGCCGGTGATGGGGCCCTGGAGTCCGATTGCTGGCGGTGATCACTGCTTAAATATCGCCTCGCTGAAGCTATTGCCTTTTGGAATTTGCCCTCTGCCCTGCTTTATCTCTGAGGGGTTGCTGGAATTTCTCTGTTGCTGGAAGTTTGGGGGGGGTTTGGTTTGTTTTATTTCTTTGGTGCTTGCAAAGGTAGGAAAGAACTTGCCGATGTCTGTAACATAAGCTTGTCGGGGGCGTTGGAGAGGGGGAGGCCGATTAAAGTTCATTACGACTTGGCTGGTGCAGTGCTTTCTGTTTTAGCAAAAGGGAAATTCTGTTCTTTGGTGCTAATTAGAGAAATTCCCAGTCTGAATTGGCAAGGGACAGAGGAATGCTAGCTGATCTTGTCGTTTCGTTCCACCTTTCCCTGTGCGGCTGTGCTCCGTGCCTCGCAGCCGCTGCTTGGTGACCCCGCCAAGTCCCTTTTCCCGACTCGGCCCGAGGAGGCTGGCTGTGGGATCCTCCTCGACGTGTACGACAGCCTCCTGGGGCAACCCCGCAGGTTATCTGGGGGACGCTGAGATTTGCCCTGAAATGGAAACTGCCCCACAGCTTCCTTCCTAACCATGGCACTGTGAGGCCTGGTGAAGAATGCATGTTAGTTACACAAGTCTTTCCTTCTGGGTCTGTAAGTAATTTTAGGCTCTGTTAAAAGTACACATTCCAGTTCATCAGATTTTCCTGAGAGTATCTTGAAACCCTTACCCTGATCTGCTCAACAGGATGGAAAGGCTCAGAGGAGGCAGCCTAGGACCTAACTGGATTGGTCCTGGGGACGCAGGGTCGGAGCCCACAGCAGAGTCATGTACTAATCGCCCCCATCAGTAATTTCCACCCTCCACCAGACATTCCTTTACTCTTAGGCTGTGCGGGAACACTCTCATTCTGAGCAATCTTTTTTTTTTTTTTTTTTTCTTAAACTTTCCATGACGTTGCCTAAAGGTTTTACGATTTAATGGCATGTTTCTGCCCCGCTTGTCTGTTGCTTCAGAAATAGAGAGAAGAGTGGTAGCCAGCCAGCCTGCCTGGATCACATGCAGGACAGAAGAGCCTTGTCCCTCAAAGCCCACCAGTCGGAAAGTTACCTGCCAATTGGTAGGTCTTTGGGAATTTGGGAGGAGGAGGGTGACAGTGTTTCCCTGATTTCCTTCAGGCTGTTTCCCCTGCCCCATCTGGTCACCTAATTTGGAAATGACAGAAGACTCCATGTCTGCAGGCTGTAGGATGAGGGGTTTGTAGAACTATATCCAGATGCAAATCACTGAGCTGGACGCTTTATGGGTGCTTTTAAGCTTTTAAGCCTCATAACAAGCCTTCAAGGTGGGCATGGTTATTGTCTTTGTGGCTGAGAAAACTGAGGCGCAGATATTAAGTGACCTACCTAGGTTCATCTGTCTAGTAAGTGGTGAAGCCAGCATTTGAACCCAGGTTTCCTGATTCTAAGCCCAGTTGCTAACTGGTGGTCTTCATAACGAATGCACCTCCCCCTTAGTCTCCTCCCTGGGCAGACGGTGAGTGGGTCAGTCCTGGGGCTCCTGGTAGAGACCCCTCTTCCTCTCCATTCTCCTGCCACAACCAGAAGAGTGAGATGGTATGGAATGTGGGGAAATCAAGTAAGCAATTATGTTAATAGGCGACGGGATTGTTTTCCATTATTTTTGTAACTGACCTTCCTTGGGGAACCACAAGGTGATTTTCCTGCTGCCCCTTTGTAAACCGCTTGGATGTGGGTTATCTCAGTGTCTTTTTCTCCCTTCCCCGTGTGTCTCTATCTCTTTCTTAAAGCTGGCTGGGATCCACCCTGGCTTTGAGAGTGACTCAGGGTCCCCCCTTTATGCTATGTGGCTAAAGACTTGTGCTTCTTAGGGCAAGGTTAGATTACTCACTGCCCTCCAAGCTCAGTGTAGTTCCCTGTTCTGACTGTACTAACCTTCTGTGACCATAAAATGACATTGCTGCCCAGCTGTCGGTGGTCGCTGGGATTTAGAATTCCCCCAGAAATGGGGTGGGGCCATCTTAGCCCTTGACATGCTCTAGACTGCTCTAGACTGCTCTAGATTGGGCCTGCGGTGGTCATACTGACTTATCTTTTACGGGCGAAAATGGAAATCCTAGGGCCTGAATTGAGGGCCAGGAGCTGTCACTCTAGTTTTGTCTGTTTCATGTTCTTCGCACAGCTGAGCTTTTTCTGACCCTCTCTTATCCTCCACAGGTGGTAAGCTGCCCCCTCAGTCCCCAGGTGTGGGCACAAGACCCTGCCCAAACTCACCGGTTTTCAGGACAGGCAGCGAGCCCACCCTGAGCCCAACGGTGGTTCGGAGGGTCTCCTCGGACGCTAGGGCAGGGGGGGCGCTGAGGGGCTCAGACAGCCAGCTATGCCCCAAACCGCCCCCCAAGCCCTGCAAAGCGCCCATGCTCAAGGCTCCCCAGTCTCCCTCCACCTGGCTCAACTCAGAGGCCAACTACTGCGAACTGAACCCAGCCTTGGCCGCAGGCTGCGACGGGGCAGCACGGCCGCACTTCTGTGCTCAGGACAGCTACGTGGACCTGCTGACCACCAAGCAGAACGGCGGGCCGGCTGCCCGGAACTCTGACACCAGCTACTTGATCCTTGATGACGATGACGGGGCAAAGCCTTGGGAGCCGCTGCTGACCCAGAGGAACGAGGGGCAGGAGGACGAGGGTACATTCGTGACACCCCTCCTGGAGACTGCCTCCTCCTTCAAGCCCAACGACCTTGAGTCGAAGCTCCTTCCTCCTGAGAACAAGCCCCTGGAAACCGCGATGCTGAAGCGTGCGAAAGAACTGTTCACCAACAACGACCCCAAGGTCATCGCCCAGCACATGCTGAGCGTGGACTGCAAGGTAGGTGCCCGGCGGGTGGGTTTGGTCGGACTTCCGAATGTTTGGAAGGGGGATCTGTCTGGGGCTCCTTCGGCCTTACCTTGTGACTGCTTTGCTCACAGGAAAACTCAGATGATAACCTGGGTGTGGGGATTTATTTAAGGGGTGGGGACCACAGGCCGGGACAACCCTTGCCCAGGCAGGAAGCTTGTACAATTCACCTGAGACAGAGGGACGCAGGCTGCTACCCAGGGCTGTGCCTTCCCTCTCCCACCCCTGCTGTGTCCTTCTCCCAGCTGGTGTGGATTTTCAAGTTCTCCCCCAGCCTCAACTCCATCAGAACTGGTGAAGTCAAGTCCAAAGAAGAGTAGATTGTAGATGAAAATGTAGTTTCTGGAGTAGCAGAGCCTTGGTTGTTTTTACTTTCATTGTACATGCTACATATGTACGTTATATATTTGTTTTATTGTTACAAAAATGGTCTTTAGGATAAACATTTTGAAAGTTACTTGCTCAATTTAGAAACACTATAAAATACAATTATAAGATACAATTCTAGAAAAATTATACAATACAGATTAAGAGAAAAGAAAAAATCACACAAAATCCAGCTTCTTGGTGATCACTGTTGTTAACATTTATTCTGCAAATAGATACATGTAAATAATAATTGCATTCATATCTATTTGTTTACCACAGAAATGGCACAGGTCTATACATACCATTCCAAACCCTTTTTGTCTTCCATCAAACAACATGTCATGACTATCTTTCCATGTGACTACATAAATCTGTGTTTACATCATCATCATTTTTGATAGGAAGCATTTCTTTTAGATATGGGTGGCTTTTGTCCATAGCTGGCCCCAAGACAACCTCATCCTTCAGAGAGAAATTTCTAGAAAGCAGGTGTTTAAAGCTGGGGTGTGCTTAGCCCATGCCTCAGTATAAGGAGACAGATCCCTTCATTTGAGCAACAGATAAGGACTTAGATAGATTTAAAGTCCTTTTTCATTTGTAGCTCAGTGGAGTCAATTAGCTTCAAAGATCAGGGCTTATTGAGGAATTGGGTTTTCCTAAATAAATTTCCTGGGTCATGAATCATGGCAGAAAATCTAATCTCGGAGTACTCCCCCAGTGAGTTCCTCAGTTGATTGAAGCTCACAGGGGCGCAGAGGGCCTCCTTAATGAGGCACATTAAGCAGGTGCTGGCTGCTCTGGGGTGAACAGTCTGGGGGGCTGCCAGGAAAGGGGCTGTGTTGGAAGAACAAGGGCTGTTCTCGTGGTTGGGTGGGTGTCCTTGGGCAGTGCCCCAAGCGGTCAGATAATTCGCCTTGTTAAGGCCTTACCTCACTTTAATGTGAGCTAAACCTGTTTGGGCAGGAAGAGGATTTAGGTCTCCTGTGTAAGTAGCTCTCATCCTGGGCCCTGGATCTGAGAGCAGAACCACACCAATGGGCCAGGAGCCTGGCGTGAACCTGTCTGGGTTCTCCATGGAGGAAGCTCCTTGTGGGACCATGGGTCTGGGTTTACAGAACAGCCTAATTTCCAGGAGGAAATGAATCCTTCCCCCTTGTGGCCTCAGGCGGGGCTTGGTGGTAGTCTAGGAGGAGGTGAGATGCCTGACCACTCTTTGCAGGAGAGTCTGGAACCTTCCCACTGCCTTGGAAGTCTGTTCTCAACTGAAGGAATGTGCAGCCTGCCCTCCTTCTTGTTCTGTTTCTCTGTTTGCATTTTGTCCTCCTGGTGAGGGTCCCACTCTCCTGTCTGCCTTCAGGCACCCCTGGAAGAGTGGCTGGACAGAGCCCCCAAGCAGCGACGCAGAGACCTGAGCAGGAGCCCCCTGACTGACCCCCGTTCCCAGCCCCCAAGGGCAGGGCTGTTAAATCTTCCTTCCTCTCTCCAGAGTCCCCTGCCATTTCCTTATTCTCTTCCTGAACCACTGACTTCAGGGCTTTGCCAACAAATCACGCACAACTAGCGTCTGTAAGAGGGAAACAAAACAAACGCTGTTGTTACTGACTCTAAATGCAACCAGATGGGGCCACCAGAAGCCGAGAGCAGGCGCTGGGCAGCATCTGGGGCCCAAGTGCTGGTTCCCACCTGTGCACAGAGCCCGGGGTGTCAGGACAGGTGGATGGCCCTGAGCGCCTGGCGGCTGCCTGCCCAGCAGTGTGAGCCCCTCCCCGGGCTGAGCCCCTCCCACCCTGCAAACGGGCGCCGCCTTGGCCTCACTCACCCGCTGGGCTCTGCCGAAGCTAGAAGGGAGGCCCAGCGGCCAAGGGCCTGGCCTCTGGGGATGAACTGCCTGAGTCTAATGCCACCTCCCCCTGCCTCTCGGTGTCTCTAAAAGGAGAACAATGCCACGGCCCAGGTGGTTGTGAATACTAAAGCCCTCATACCATGCCTGCCCCAGAGTGAAGCTAAGTAAGTGTTCACTAGTGTTCTGTATTGAGCCTTGGTTGAGCACCAACCGTGGGCCAAGCCAGGCCAGGTCATGGTGGAAGAGGCAGGAGCGACAGTGACACAGAAATTCAGACCACAGCCCAGGTGGGAAATGCTCTGCAGGGGAAAGCACAGGACCTGCAGGGCCTCTGAGGTAGGGTCTTAAACATGGGGAGGGCAGGGAATCAGGGTGGAGATGTCTGAGATGAGTTTTGAAGGCTGAATAGGAGTTGGCCTGATGAAGAACACAAAAGGCATCTTCCAGGTGGCAGGCAACACACATGTGCCGAGACTCAGAGGTCAAAAGCCGTGGGGGGAGGGGTTGGTTTATGGAGGATTCACCCTGTGTGGGTGGTGAAGAGCACATGGGGTCAGCTGGGGGAGGGCCTGGGGTCTTTCCTTCTTGTTTTTAAGTCTACTCTTGAGCTCGTGCCAGGTTGCTGCCTTCAAAGAACTTTGCAGTTCAGTGAGGGAGACAGGCCCGTAAGAGCACAGTGCAAATCAGAGTCCTCTGCGGAGAACAACAGACACGGATAGTGGAGCCAGGCAATCTCATTTCTCTGGAGAAGGTCCCTGGCAGCTGGGAGGAGAGCAGGGCCAGGCCCCTCTCAGGGCTCCCCTGGGTCACTGCAGCAACTCCCGAGGCAATGGGATGAGGATCAGGCAGACTTCAGAGATCCTGCAAAGCTAGGATGGCTAAGATCAGAAGAGCAGAGGGTGGCTAGAATTACTCATCGTGGGGCATTGATGTCACCCTGCACTGCCGGGTCCAGCTCATAGTAAATCCTCTACAAGTGTTCATCCCTCCTCTGTACCTCTGAGCTGCATGGCCCCAGGCTTTTCCAGGAGACCTAATCCAGGCTCTGCACTGTGACCTCAGGACCCCCTTGTTCCATAGCTCAGCCTTGGGGCAAGCAGGTGTCAGCATTTCCTGGTAATACGTCAGGAAAGTGACCAGGGGATTGCATGTTTACACTGAAGGAAAACAGACTGGAAAGGAAAACAGCTTCCCGAATAAAACTGAGTCAATGACAAGCCTTTGACTCTTGTTACACGGAGTGTGCATGAATTGGATGAATTGGGTTTGGAGCCTCCGACAGGACAGGTGTCTAAACAAGCAAGCAAAATGTGTGTGATTGCAGGTGGCCGGGGTGTGCATCAGGGCTGTCTTGTCATGGTCAAGGTGTAAATCTCTTTCCAGAGATCCGGCCGGAATTCTTCCCCCTCCCACGTGGCCAACGATTCACAACTTGACTTTTTTAATAGCTGGGGTTTTAGGGTCATTTGATCCTTGGCAAAGTCTTTGAGAAAGGTGAACTTAGCCGTTTTGTTAGAGAAGGGGAAACTGAGGCCCAGAGAGCAGAGTATGAATCCTGCATCCTATTCTGGAGTCTGCACTGGACAGTTCATCCCCGGGGCTGACAGTGGTGCCTCTGCTCAACCACAGAAGTTAAGGGTCAAGGTTAATAATATCAGCTAAACTTCCAGATGTTTTTCGTGGCCTGTTATGAAGACACCTGGACTGTTCATATACCCGGGATAATTATAGTTGAGGACAACACTGGCTCAAGGAGAGGGATTGTCCCACGCCTGCCACATGTCCAGTGTTTGTTTGACCCACTGTATCTGCTAGTTGCACTGTTAGTACATCAGTGCTCTGTGAGTGTCACCAGCCCCGTTTTAGAGACGGCCTAACTCAGTTGTAGTATTTGGAGGTAGCATGTAATAACCCTAAGTGGTCAACTAGTACCTGATTCCAATAAGCTGTGATCACACACTGGAATTGAGATGAGGAGAGCTGGCTGGGACAAACAAACCAGATTTCCTTTAAGGAAGACCTCTCGGCGTGCGGGGTGGGGGTGGTGGGCAAGAAGTGGGTGTGTTTGAGGCCTCGGGTTTCAAATCGCTATACACGTTTCTAATGGTTTCCAGACGTACACTGCATTTCCTGAGCCCAGGAGAGGTGTAATTAAGGGTAATAGGAGCCAGCCCTGCCGTTAAGTGAGAACATGAACGGCAGAGCCTGCAGCAGAGCAGCATTTGGACACAGCTCTGCTTTTCCACTGCAGGGGATCCGTTTGCTCTGCGCACACACAGCCCTGCTGTTGGCAGCACAACATCACAGCAGGATCCAGCCTGTGTTAGACAAAAGCTTGAAGAACTGCACCATTCTCTGACCGGGCAGAAACATCAAATCTGCAGATTCTGCACACCAATCTAGGTGCTTTCCTCCCAGGTTTTACATTCCAGTATGTGTATTAAAATCCTCCAAATATATTAAAACTTTATCCTAAGATGCCACTGCTTAAAAAGAAATGCAACAAGTCAAGTGCATCCACACTGTTCCAGTTTAGTGTATTTCTTTCCATGTGATAAATTCGTGTTTGCAGCAAGCCCACGTCCTGGTCCAGTTCATTTCAACCTGTGTTCTTGACAGGTCGCGAGGATACTTGAAGTCTCTGAAGAGATGAGGAAGAACATGGGCATGAGCTCAGGGCTGGAGCTCATCACCTTGCCTTATGGCCACCAGCTGCGCCTGGACATTATTGAAAGGTGAGCAGTGCTGCTCTGCATTTATGGCACTTTCAACTCCACAGGCTGCAGAGCCACAGGTTTCAGAGCTGGGAGAGGCTAGGCACCCACCACCCCAGTTCTGCCTCGCTTGAGGGCGGGTGGCCCAGAAGCCGTAGCCAGAGAATTCCTGGAGAAGCTCAAAGAGACAGCAAAGAGGAAGTCAGGAAACAGAGAGCACGTTCCCGTCCCTGCTCCAGGAGCAGGTGGAGGAGCGGACAGACGATCTGCCTGGGAGCACAGCTCACCACAGCCCCTGCCAGCCTGGGGTGGGAGCAGTACTGCAGGCAGGCGGAGCACGGACGCCATACCACCTCCAGCCCGGCTCACTGAGCTGCGGCCCCCTTGTCTCCGGAGTTCAAGACTGCTTTAGGAATTAAGTGGGAGTTTGTGGGGAAGTTGGGAAGAACAGAGTCTGAACAATGTTTTCTCTGAAGGGTGGACAGATGGGGGATCAGAGGTCAGGGGATGATGGAACTCGGGCCCCCGACCTCTGAAGCATCACTGCCCTCTTCTCACAAAAAGCCAGGGCCCTGGCTGTCCATTAAAACCCACTCACTTGAACATCGGATATTTAGAAATTAGAAAGATAGAAATAGTGAGGCACGTTTTTAAGAAAAGAAGCACTAGACTAGATTCTCATATTACCATAGAAGTTGGCCTTTTCAGCACAAAAGAAAAGATAGTTTTTTGTGTATGAGACTATCTTGTTATCTTAAGTTTTCTGTTTCTCCAACCAGGTTCCCAATTACCACGACACACATGTGGTCTTTAGTGGACAGCCAGGGCCCTGGCTTTTCGTGAGAAGAGGGCAGGGGTGATTCAGGGGCCGGGGGCCCGAGTGCCGTCATCCCCTGCCCATGGCTTTCCATGATGTTCTGGGTCACAGCGCTGTCCAGTACAGCAGCTCTCTGTGATGGCAGAAATCTCATTACAGCAGCCACTAGCCACATGTTGCTACCGGGCACCTGAAATGTGGCAACTGAAGGATGCAATGTTTTATTTTACTGTGTACTACTTTAAGTGTAAGTAGCCACATGTGGCTAGTGGACAGTGCAGTCCTAGGCTGTCAGCCCCTAGAAAGTAAACATTGTATTTTAAATAGCCTGGGAGGGTCGATAACAGCTGCTTTCAAGGTTACCTGACTATGAAGCAGATAAAATGGCTCCAATACTGCTATTGCCTTGGCTTCACAGCCACAGATGCATCCCGTAGGAAACATCGACAGTACCAAATGGAAAACTTCTGGGAGGCAGGAGGACAGGAAATGGCCCCTGCTGCCTTTGATCAGAGGCCAGGGTGGGTGCTTGTTGGCCTGTTGTTCAGTGCCTTTGGGCAATTGTAGGTCCGACTTCCGAATTTCCCTACTTTCCCTGCTCAGACTGTTCTAGATGCTAGCCCCGCTCTCCAGGCGTCCTCCTCCCTCCCCATGCTGCAGGGGCCTGGCTCCTCATTTCCACTAACTTTCCCTCCTTCCTGGTCTGGGCCCGGTGGTCATCATTTCCACAGAGACAGCTGTGCTGCCATGTGTCCCCGTTTCTCATGTGATACATTTCAGCCTGAAAACTCCCCAGTTGCAGGCCCTATTTTATCAGTGTCATTAGGTGTGTTGGGCATGGATTCTAGGCCCAGGCTGAGCTCAGCAGGCTTGAGGCTTCTCTCTGGGCTATTTTCTGACTTCCACTCTTGTCTACATCCGTTTCCTCTTTCTCCTGATTGCTGCCTGGGGTCTGGCTCCTTGGCTTGTTTCCTGTTCAGGGCTGACCTGTGGGATCTACCTGCTAGGGCTTGGAGAGCTGTTTTCTCCGTTACAGTGTGTTTACTAAATAAAGGCCAAGGTTATAGCAGTCCTGCAGGATCAAATGACATTATTGTGTTTGAGAATTGAATACAAACTACCCTTCATTTTAAACTTACTGCTTCACCCATTCCAAGCCTAGCAAGCAGAGATATCCTTCGTATAACGTTTAGTGCCTCCCCCTGCCGACCCTGGGAGCTTCTGCTGTAGGGCCGCCTTGCTGAGCTGGTTTCCTCGTGGTGGTGTACACAGGAGCCTTGAGGCAAATGTTGGTTAAATGAATGGATATAATTACCCAAATAGCTGTTGATATAATGCCAGGTCTTAAAGAAGTAGAGAACCTGTCTTCTATTAAGGGCCATTAAAACACAGGAAAAAACACTGAATTAAAGAATCAGTTGAAGGCAACATGGGAAGTTAGTTTACTATTAAACATCTAAAATGTTTGACTCAACCTTAACAGTTTGCAGATGGGTAACAAAACTCTTCAATAAGTACAACAGATAATAAAAATATACTTCAAGCCTATTTTAGGATCCATTAATTAGGAAAGACAGGAAATCCGCAAAAAAGATAAAGAAAAAGGAAAGAGAGACCAACAGGCAAAAGGGACCAAGATACAGAGGGAGAGATGCACATATAGATACAATTTTAGTAACTAGTATTTGCTGGGTGCTGTGGTGCCAGGCACTTTAATTATCTTTACACACACACACACAGTCTTTCTCCCAACAACCCTTGTTCCCATTTTAGAGATGAGGAAATGGGGGAGTGGAGCAGTCAGGTAACAGCCTAAGGTCACACTCCGAGCAAGCACACTGCATACCCACATGTGCAAACACTCACAGACAGCAGAGCCCATTACTGATTTAACAATCATTAGAGAAACTAGTAATGCTAAGCACTAGATGAATCACACCTCTCTTTGCTCTAGAAGAGTGAGAGAGACACCAGCACACCTGGGCACAGAGAGAAGCATGGTCTTGGAGTAACATCCTTAGCTGTGAACTTTCAGGACAAGGTGGCCCAATTTCAAAGGCAAAGTCTTATTGTTTCGACTATTGCTTTGAATCAGGGCTTCACCTCCAGCACTGTACCAGTGCCTGGAGAAATTTACCTGAGGCTACTCTGGCCCAAGGCAGGAACTCCTGGCCCACAGGAGGAAGGAGAGGCAGGTTTACAGGCTGTGCTGCTGCCACCAGGAAGGAGACCTCTCTGCGACCCCATTCATATTGGTCCCATTGTCTGTAGAGAAAAGACCATTCTGCTTCCTGTTTTGGGTCTGCGAGGTTGACCTGTGTAGTTCAGGATGAGAAAAGGGAGGATTGTTGGCAGATACAAGATTTCAATTTTATTAGGTCTGACCTTACAGGGGAATCCTGCTGGTCCACTGTTGAGTCTTTGTCCACATCTCCATTCCTTTTCTGGCCCCTTGACCGGAGCCACAGACACTCTGTTCTTAGCTCCTCATTTCTTTCTTTGTTCTGACATCCATGTCGTCTTCCTGAATCAAGCATGTTCTCTCATTTTTCTGTCCCTTGCATCCCCCAGGCCAGGGGGCTCAGTGGAGGTGGCCCAGGGCTTCCCTGAGGAAGGGATTCCCCAGTGTGTTGGGGGACCTGGCATCTCCGCAGACCTGTCATGGTGGAAGGTACAGGGAGCCACTTGCACTTTGAGCAGCTTCACCCCAGGAGGGCCCTCTTCACATCCCCTGCTCCAGGGCTGAACAGCCCTGTCCTGGGGCATCTGTCCTTTTTGACTCTCCATAGGACACCCACTGAGGCCTCCCCGGAGCCCTGCTGCAGTCAGCCTAATGGGGGTGATCTCTCTGTTGAAATCAGCAACCAAACCGGCTGAGCTGCCAGGGCATCTCAGGGCGATAGCAGCAAATGGTGGAAAGCCAGTCCTTTCCCTGGCCAATTTGGTTTCGTTTCCTCTTAGTCCTGTTGGCCCTGGGCCTGACTGCTGTTTTCCTCCCTCTCAGACACAACACGATGGCCATCGGTATTGCAGTGGACATTCTGGGCTGCACGGGCACTTTGGAGGACAGAGCAGCCACCCTCAATAGGATCATCCAGGTGGCAGTGGAGCTGAAAGACTCCATGGGGGACCTCTATTCTTTCTCGGCCATCATGAAGGCCTTGGAAATGCCGCAGGTAAATTCTCACTTGCTTTGTGCGGCCCTGTGGGCCTGCGTGTCCTTACTGTTCTGCAAAGTGGTCTGCAAGCCCATGCTTAGCAAATCACAGATGATTTTAATTAACCTCAAAAGGTAAATCATATCTTAGTGAAAGCTGCTTTAGTTAGGGGGCAAACAAGAGCAGTGTCCCAAGTATTTTGGCTCTGTTTTTAAAAACAGCATGTAATTGCTGACAACCTACACTTTCTCTTTGATATGCGATAAGAAGAGTCATCCTCGGGAACTATAGATATTCCTGAAGGACCAGTTAGGATGATCACGTCTGTCTTGGGTGTGTTGTATAAGAAAGAGAGTGCTTCTGTCTGGGTCACCGGACGTGTGGGCAGTTTGGGGTAATGACTGGCAAACTGGGACATTTGGGGAACTGATCTCTAAGAATCCCTAGAGTGATTTATCTCAAAGTATGTTCCTCAGATCACCTAAAACAGACTCTGCTGTTAAAAAATTCAGATTCCTGGCCCATCTGCTATATAACCCCCTAAGCAGAGTTTCTGAAATCGGGCATTTTGAATTTATCTGCTTTGACAGACTATTCTTAGGAAGAGGGTCAAAACTGAAAACCCGTCTTTGAAGTCAAATGGACCTCACAGAGGAAAGTGGTCCTGTTGTCTTGACTGCTAGGAGTCAGCTTCCACACTTCCGTCGTGTTAAGCCCTAGGTGCTCGGCCACTTCGAGTATGAGACCACAGTCCCACAAGCCCAATGTGCAACCCCTAACACCAAAACCCCAGCTCATTTAGCTTGGCTGTTTCACAGCCACAGATTGTCTCTGAAATCCTGCTGGGTACTCACTGAACATCCACCATTGCCACTGGGGCAGTGTTGCCAAGTCAGGGCATGCTAGGAACATAATTTCCTTGCACGAAAGCGAGGTCACCTTTCAAACAAGAAGGTGAAAGACCTCATGCTTTCACCAGGAAATTGTGAGAGGGGTCAATTCCTATTATAATATTCCAAGAGCTTTCAAAATTCTTTAGATGCACTGGAACTGTATAGGGGCGATATTTGAAATAAGCAAGTTCAGCCATATTTTCATGATATACTGACTTCTATACTAACAGGAGTTATAATTTTTCATTTGGGTGTTTTAAATTTACATCATATTTATTTCCTCTTATCCAAAACTGCCTATAATTTTGAGGGCTAACAGGCTAGCTGTATGCATAGGCCCCCCAGCCCAGAGCCTTCTCCGAGAGTAGTGAAGGGGGTGTTTTTTGGCATTAACATGGTTGCTGTCCATGACATCAAACTCAGCAATTAGGGACTTACCCCAAAGCACCTAAACATGCCTTTATAGATGGCTGCCTCCCCCCACACAGCAGCATCAGACTCCTCCCTTCTGGAGTACTTCAGCAACGAGGGGGCAGCGTCCTCTAGGGTGTTCAGGGCCCTGCTTGGGGAGGGGAGTGGCAGGCCCAGGAAAAACCCGAGAGGAGAGTCACGTCATTTCTGTATGTCATCATCTAAACCTGCTCCTTCTCTTCTCAGCTTCTGGTATCAAGAGAGAGCATCCAGGAGATGGGCCTAGCCCAGAGACAAGGGCTCCTTTCAGAAAGGCGGACGCTTCAGGGAGGGGGAAGAGAAGAGCGGGCTGGGTGGTAGGAGGCTGGAGGAAAAACAGCCACATCCTTTCCTTCCCAACAAATCTGCTGATGGTGATCCTTTCTCACCTTCCTCTTGGAATACACAGGGAGCTCTTAGAGCCCAAGGAAATGAATTTCAGCTCTGCCATTTAGCAGCTATGAAACCTTGAGCAAGTTACCTAATCTCTTCTGTTTTCTGACCTGTAAAATGAAGCCAAAATACCTGCCTCATAGGGCATGGTGAGGATTAAATGAAATTCCTCAAATACCTGACAGAGTTGGCTCTCATTCCATAAATATTAGTTCCCTTCCCTCCTTCCTTGTTTCATGTGGAAAAGGTCAGACACGGGCTTGCCGGTTTTAAGGTGTGAGTGGGGGACCATTTATCTAGGGCAGTCAGAGTCAGTGGCATATGTTGGTTTTGACTAAACTGTTCCCAAAGAAATGAAAAGGAATGAGTAGTGGCATCGTATGGTCTAGGCAATTTTCCACATCTCAGGCTTTATTACTTACAAGTAACATTAAAATGCTGTATGTCACATTCTACATCCTTACATCAGTATAACCTCTGTGGAGGACAGTTGGCAAATCCTATCAAAATTTAAAATACATGTATTTTTTGACCCAGTAGTTCCACTTCTGGAAATTTATCCTCCAGATATTTGGTAATAGAAAAATATGTTTAAAGCGCTTATCTACAGGAAACTAGTTAAACTATGGTTTATGCATAAATGGAACACTAGGCAAAAGTTTAACAAAACAAGACCGTTCTATGCTGTTTTATATGTACTTACACGGAATAATTTCCAGACAATGAACAGGAAAATATGTGTAGTATGATACACATTTATTCTAAAAGGTGTGTGTGTCTCACGGATCATTAGAGCAATGTGGAGCAGGGTCGGGGTGGGGATTAGCTTTGCTCTGTACACTCCTTTCAACTGCTTTGAGTTTTTACCATGTACCTCTATCATCCATTCCAAAACTTAAGCAAAAAGGTAGTTTTAAAAAGAGCCTTTTCCAAAACGATAACACCTTTCTTTCTTCCAGATCACAAGGTTAGAAAAAACGTGGACTGCCCTGCGGCACCAGTACACACAAACCGCCATCCTCTATGAGAAACAGCTGAAGCCTTTTAGCAAAATCCTGCACGAAGGCAGAGGTGAGCACAGGATCAGGACAAGGGGGTCTGGTGGCAGCCCTGGCAGTGTCATATCTGTTCTGGTTTGATTGAAGCATTTAGCAGGGCATATTATGAGGCTCTGAGTTATCTGCAGGACTGTTGATGGGTCACCAAGGCTTTTATCAGATGACAGCATCGCTTGTAGGTCTGCAATTGCTAAAACAAGACATAGGCTACTAGTTACCTTATTTTGTGCTTAACTTTATAAATTGAGGTGTAATTTACATAACATTATATTAGCTTCAGGTGTACAACGTAATGATTTCATATTTGTATATGTTGCAAAATGATCACAATAAGACCAGTTAACATCTGTTACCATACATGGTTACAAAACGTTTTTTTTCTTCTGATGAGAACTTTCAAGATCCACTCTGCTAGCTACTTTCAAATATGCAATACAGTATTATTACCTATAGTCACCGTGCTGTACATTACATCCCTCAGGACTTATTCACTTTATAACTGGAAATTTGTACCTTTTGATCCCCCTTCACCCATTTCACTTCTCCCCCTACCCCAACCACTCAGGCAACCACCAATCTGTTCTCTATATCCATGAGCTCAAAGGGTGTTTTTGGTTTTGGTTTTTTTAGGTATCACATGTAAGTGAGTTCATATGGTATTTATCTTTTTCTGTCTGACTTATTTCACTTAGCATAATGCCCTCAAGTTGCATTCGTGTTGTTACAAATGGCAGGATTCATTATTTTTTAATGGCTGAATAATATTCCATTGTGTATATATGTGTGTGTGTGTGTGTGTGTGTGTATACACACATGCATCTTCTTTTTTTACTGAAGTTATAACTGATTTACAATGTTTTGTTAGATTCTGATGTACAGCAAAATAATTCAGTTATACATATGTATCATTTTTCATATTCTTTTTCATTATAGGTTATTACAAGATATTGAATGTAGTTCCCTATGCTATAAAATAGGACCTTGTTATTTATCTCTTCTATATATAGTATTTTTTTAATAAATTTATTTATTTTTTGGCTGTGTTGGGTCTTCATTGTTGCTCTCAGGCTTTCTCTAGTTGTGGCGAGCAGGGCTACTCTTGGTTGCGGTGCATGGGCTTCTCACTGCGGTGGCCTCTCTTGTTGTGGAGCACAGGCTTCAGTAGTTGTGGCATGTGGGCTCAGTAGTTGTGGCTCATGGGCTCTAGAGCGCTGGCTCAGTAGTTGCGCACGGGCTTAGTTGCTCCGTGGCATGTAGGATCTTCCCGGACCAAGGCTCAAACCTGTGTCCCCTGCATTGGAAGGCGAATTCTTAACGACTGCTCCACCAGGGAAGTCCCTATATATAGTACTTCGTATCTGCTGATTCCAAACTCCTCATTTATCCCTCCCCTTCTTTCTCCTTTGGTAAACATAGATTTGTTTTCTATTACTGTGAGTCTCTGTTTCCATTCTGTAAATAAGTTCATTTGTATCATTTTTTTTAGATTCCACACATAAGTAATATCATATATTTGTCTGACACACTTCACTTATGAACTATGGTAACCTCTATGTCCATCCATATTGCTGCAGATGGCATTATTTCATTCGTTTTTATGGCTGAGTAATATTCCATTTTGTGTGTGTGTGTGTGTGTGTGTGTATGTGTGTGTGTGTATACCACATCTTCTTTATCTACTCATCTGTCAATGGACATTTAGGTCACTTCCATATCTTGGCTGCTGCTGTGACCATTGGGGTACATGTATCTTTTCGAATTAGTTTTCTCTGGATATATGCCCAGGAATGGGATTGCTGGATCATATGGCAACTCTATTTTTAGTTTTTTAAGGAACCTCCATACTGTTCTCCATAGCAGTTGCACTAATTTTCATTCCCTCCAACTGTGTAGAAGGGTTCCCTTTTCTCAACACCCTCTCCCGCACTTATTGTTTGTGACTTTTTGATGATGGCCATTCTGACCAGTGTGAGGTGATACCTCATTGTAGTTTTGATTTACATTTCTCTGATAATTAGCAATGTTGAGCATCTTTTCATGTGCCTATTGGCCATCTGTATGTCTTCTTTAGAGAAATGTCTATTTAGGTCTTCTGCCCATTTTTTGATTGGGTTGTTTGTTTTTTTGTTATTGAGTTGTATGAGCTGTTTGTATATTTTAGAAATTAAGCCCTTGTTGGTTGCATTGTTTGCAAATATTTTCTCGCAGTCTGTTGGTTGCCTTTTCATTTTGTTTATGGATTCCTTTGCTGTGCAAAAGTTTATAAGTTTGATTAGGTCCCATTTGTTTATTTTTTCTTTTATTTCTATTGCCTTGGGAGACTAAGAAAACATTGCTATGATTTATACCAGAGAATGTTTTGCCTATTTTCTCTTCTCAGAGTTTTATGGTGTCATGTCTTATATTTAGGTCTTTAAGTCATTTTGAGTTTATTTTTGTGTATGCTGTGAGGGAGTGTTCTAACTTCATTGATTTGCATGTAGCTGTCCAGCTTTCCCACCACTTGCTGAAGAGACTCTCTTATATCCATTGTATATTCTTGCCTCCATTGTCAAAGATTAATTGACCATAGGTGTGTGGGTTTATTTCTGGGCTCTGTATTCTGTTCCATTGATCCATATGTCTGTTTTCATACCAATACCATGCTGTTTTGATTACTATAGCTTTGTAGTATTGTCTGAAGTCTGGGAGGATTACACCTCCAGCTTTGTTCTTTTTTTTTTTTTTTTTTTCTTTTTTTTTTCGGTACACGGGCCTCTCACTGTTGTGGCCTCTCCTGTTGTGGAGCACAGGCTCAGCAGCCATGGCTCATGGGCCCAGCCGCTCCGTGGCATGTGGGATCTTCCCAGACCAGGGCACGAACCCGTGTCCCCTGCATCGGCAGGTGGACTCTCAACCACTGCGCCACCAGGGAAGCCCAGCTTTGTTCTTTTTCTTCAGGATTGCTGCGGCAATTCTGGGTCTTTTGTGACTCCATATAAATTTTACGATTATTTATTCTACTTCTGTGAAAAATGTCATGGGTAATTTGATAGGGATCACATTAAATCTGTAGATTGCTTTGGGTAGTATGGCCATTTTAACAATATTAATTCTTCCAGTCCAAGAGCATGAGTCCACATCTTCTTTATCCATTCATCCATTGATGGACGTTTAGGTTGGTTCCATGTCTTGGCTTTTACAAATAATGCTTCAGTGAATGGGGCAGGGGGGTGGTGCATGTATCTTTTCAAATTAGTGTTTTTGTTTTATTCAGGTAAATACCCAGAGGTGAAATTGCTGAATCAAATGACAGCTCTATTTTTAACTTTTTGAGGAACCTCCATTTTCCATAGTGGCTGCACCAATTTACATCCCCACCAACAGTGCCCAAGCATTCCCTTTTCTCTGCATCCTTGCTAAAACTTATTTCTTATCTTTTTGATAACAGCCATTCTAACAGATGTGAGATGATATCTCTGTGATTTTGATGTGCACTTCCATGATGTAGCTGTCCAGTATTCCCAGCACCACTTATTGGAGAGACTGTCCTTTCCTCGGTGTATATTCTTGGCTACTTTGTCGCAAATTGACTGACCGACCATATGTGTGTGGTTCTTTTTCAGGGCTCCCTATTTTGTTTCATTGATACATATGTCCGTTTTTATGCCAATACCATGCTGTTTTACTATAGCTTTATAATGTAGTGTGAAATCAGGGAATGTCGTGCTTCTAGCTTTGTTCTTTCTCAAGATTGTTTTGGCTACTTGGCATCTTTTGTGGTTCCACATAAATTTTAGGATTGTGTTTGTTCTATTTCTGTGAAAAATGCCATTGGAATTTTATAAGGATTGCACTGAATCTATAGATTGCTTTGGGTAGTATGGACATTTTAACAATATGAATTCTTCCATTCCGGGAGCACAATATCTTTCCATTTATTTGTGTCTTCTTCAATTTCTTTCATCAGTGTCTTACAGTTTTCAGTGTACAGGTCTTTCATCTCTTTGGTTAAATTTATTCCTAGGTATTTTGATCTTTTTGATGTAATTGTAAATGGAATTATTTTCTTAATATCTTTCTGATAGTTTGTTATTAGCATATGGAAATGCAACAGGTTTTTGTATATTTTGTATCCTGCAACTTTACTGAATTCGTTTATTCTAACAGTTTTTTGGTGGAGTTTTAGGGTTTTCTATTATAATAGGTAATCTGCAAATAGTAATAGTTTTACATCTTCCTTTCCCGTTTGGATGGTTTTATTTCGTTTTCTTGCCTAGTTGCTCTGGCTAGGACTTCCAATACTATGTTGAATAGAAGTGGTGAATAGTCATCCTTTTATTCCTGATCTTAGAGGTAAAGTTTTTAGCTCTTCATCATTGAGTATGATGTTAGCTGTGGGCTTGTTATATATGGCCTTTATTATGTTGTTGTACATTCCCTTTATTCCCACTTTGTTGAGTTTTTATCATAAATGGATGTTGAATTTTGTTAAAAATAATTTGATCATCTTAATAGATGCAGAAATATCATCTTTCTTTTATTAATGTGGTATATCATAATGATTTGTGAATGTTGAGCCATGCTTGCATCCCTGGAATAAATCCCACTTGATCAATGTATATGATCCTTTCAATGTACTGAATTCAGTTTGCAAATATTTTGTTCAGGATTTGTAGATCTGTGTTCGTCACAGATATAGGCCTGTAATTTTCTTATCTTATGGCATTACAAAGGTTAGAGTCCAGTAGGACCCATGGGCATAATAAGCCCCATTGGCCATCCGAGCTAGGCAGTTTTGAGGTGTCCTCTGGAGGCAGCTGGAGAGATTGGAATGCCGGACAAGGGTATGAGTTACTTTCTGGGATATATCAGTGAGGTGGAGCAAGGCAGAGGGAGAGCACAAAGATTGTGTCATCCATTAGCCTCCATTGCTGAGAGGGCCTCATAGGTCCCAGTTGTTTGCCAAACCAGAAGCCTGCCTCTCGGGCTAAAGCTTTAAGATTAGCAAATGAGCCTCATTTGCACAATGTCCAGGCACCTCTCAATTGGCTGCCTCTGCACTGAGCCCTGGGGCAGGTGAGTCCAAGCTTGCAAGCCCTTTAAGACCTGTTTCTCAGATGATTATAGCCTTGTGGGTCTTGCAGACATGAGTACTGTTGGTTTTCAAAGTTAGATGTTTTGGGGGCTTGTCTTTCAGGTGCTGGTCTTAAAAGCTGGGGTACCCCATGTGGGGTTCAAGCCCTTTGCTCCTCAGGGAGAAGCTCCAGGTTGAGTTCCCTCCCAATTGTGGGTCACTGTGACAGGGGTGGGGTTTATAGAGAGATAGTCTCCCAGCCTCTCTTACCTGCTTTGATGTGGACCTTCTCTCATTTATGCAATGCATTCAGACAGTTATTCAGACCGTTTTTATTTATTTTCCAGAGGAAGTTGTTCCATATTTAGCTACAGATTCAGTGTGTCCACAGAAGGAGGTGAGCCCAGGACACTCCTACATTGCCATCTTCAACTGGAACTCTCTGCGCTTAACTTGGAAAGAAAGTATGACGTGGAAAACTTTACCCCTTGTTTTTCAGAGTCTACGTGTGTTCCCCCAAACAATATATCAGTCCCACTGCTGATGCCTCTTGTGACCTTAATGGAGCGTGAGGCTGTCACTTTTGAAGGAACTGACATGTGGGAAAAAAACGACGAAAGCTGTGAGATTATGCTGAACCATTTGGCAACAGCCCGACTCATGGCAGAAGCTGCAGACAGCTACCGGATGAATGCTGAGAGGATCCTGGCAGGTAAGAGCTGGTTTTGGTAAGCTGCTGTCTACTCTGCACAGTAATTGGAATGAAGGAATGAAAGAGCATGGGTGCTCTCAATAAGAAAGAGACCAAGTAGGAAAGATTAAGGCATGGGAATTCCATTTCCTGTATGGTTGATCACTACTTACTCTTAGTTCCCACCTGTCTTAGGGATCCTGCTTCTCCCTTCCTTTTATGTATTCTCTTGTGCCAGTGGTATAAACAGAGAGAAAGGATCAAGAAAGAATTTGTCAGCTTGTTTACTGTTAGTACCTCTGATAATCACTATTAGAAAAGGTGATGGGCCAACATGAGGAGTTGGGAGTTCTATTTGACTTATCTGTATTCCTGTTTCTTCCCAGACACACTGACAAGTGAGCTCCCCTGCTCTTGGCATCAGAGGGTCCAACATAAGCAAAGGCACTGAGCAAGCTTGGAGAAAAGTACGAACCACAAGTACTTGGCTTTGTATTAGTCTAAAGTGTGTCTTAAGGAGTGGCCAGCTAGGTTAAAGAAGGAGGTAGATACAGGTGGGAAGACCTTCCATGTAGGACTGTGGCTGAGGAAGAGCCAGTGAAGGGTTTTAAACATGGGAGGATGTTATCACATGGTCAGATTTGTTTTCGGTCTGCCATCTTTGTGGAGGAAGGCAGGAAGACTGAAGCTTGCAGGCAAAAAGACCATTTAGGAAGCAAGTACAAGAATAAGGGCTTTACCAACACAGTTATCAGGGGTGACTATTTTCTATTCCTGTTTAATTTTTTTTTTTTTTTTTTTTGCGGTACGCGGGCCTCTCACTGTTGTGGCCTCTCCCGTTGCGGAGCACAGGCTCCGGACGCGCAGGCTCAGCGGCCATGGCTCACGGGCCTAGCCGCTCTGTGGCATGTGGGATCTTCCCGGACCGGGGCACGAACCTGTGTCCCCTGCATCAGCAGGCAGACTCTCAACCACTGTGCCACCAGGGAAACCCCTCACTGTATAATTTTTAACACTCTTCAAGGGCCCACAGTTTGATCCACAAGGTTAAGAACTATATGGGGCAGAAGAGGCCTATTATTTCAACCTGAAACAAAGTTGTTAATTCAGAAACAGAATTTGGGACTGAACAATTTGCACTGTGTCTGCTGTAGGTATAAGCACTACACACCTGTTTCTTTTCTTTTCCTCAGAAAGTTCTCCAGGGTTGGCAGTGTAGGATTCAAACCATAAGAGCCCGTAATTCAACTCACCAGATACTGGAATGCCTGCTTATACAAAACCAATAAGTATATTACATTAGATGTTGCCTAAGCCAATATATTAGGGTGGATTTGGAGAAAAGTATGCTCTAAGCTGTTCTACAGCAAATCACCTTAAAGGCATCTGATGGTATTTCTCAGTTGATCCTGCTACAGGTTTTCATAGTAAGTTCTCATTGCTAGAAGTGACTGTGAGCCCAGTAAGGGCAGAGATTTGCTCACCAACGTATCCCAGCACTCAGCCCAGGGTAGGGGCTCAAAGCATATTAACTGAATGAGTGGAAGTTGTCATCTGGCCTCTGGCTGGTTATCTGCCAAAGATATTTTGGCATCACATTGATGAATGGAATAGAAGCCTTCTATAATCCTCTCCGCCACCGAGATACTATGATCTAGATGGTGAGAATATATTTAATGACAGAGCCAACTACACCAGCAGTAATCAAGGATGAGAAACATATGCCTGCATGACGCTTTGGCTAGAGGTTTCCCCTGCTCTAATAGAGTTGACTGAGCATCCTTGGCCGTAAGTAGAGCAGATCTTCTCTTACAGAAAAGAGAGTTGAGAAACAGGCCCACACATATGACTGTCAATTGTTTTCTGACAACAGTGTCAAGGTAATTCACTGCATGAAGTAATCTTTCAACAAATGGTTCTGGAACTACTGATTATCATATACAAAAAAAAGAATCTCAATCTTTACGTCACAGCATACACTCAAAATGTAACAGCTAAAGTGTAAAGCTTCTATAAGAAAACATAGGAGAAATTCCTGTGTCCTTGGGTTAGGCAGATTTTCTTAAGATACAAAAAGCATGAACCACAAAAGAAAACGGATAAATCAAAATTTTACATTTTGCTCTTTAAAAGTCACCATTAAGGAAGTGAAAAGGCACACCACAGACTAGAAGAAAATATTTGGCAAACATACATCAGCTAAAGGACTTATATCTAGAATTTAAAGAAATCTTACAACTCAAGGAGAAGAGAAACAAGATTTGAATCAACAAAAGATTTGAATAGACACTACACCAGAGTGGATATACAATGACAATAAACTACATGGAAAAATGTTCAAAGCATTAGTTATTATGGAAATGTAAATGTAAACCACAGCGAGATACCACCACACGCTATCTAGAATGACAATACTAAGAGTTGATAGCTGGACTCTTCATATGTTACTGATGAGAATATAAAATGGTAAAGTCATTTTGGAAAAGAATTTGATGGTTTCTTTAAAAGTAAACATGTATTTACCATGTGACCCAGTAATTCCACTTCCAGAGAAATGAAAACAAATGTCCACTCAAAGACTTAATCACAAATGTTCACATTATTCTTAATAGCCAGAAACTGGAAACAATCCAAATGTCTTATCAGTTGGTAAATAGACAAAATGTGGTATGGATGTCCACGTAACTGAATACTACTCAGCAATAAAAAGGAATGAATTATTGATAACATACAATATGGAATAATCTCAAAAACATCATGCTGAGTGAAAGAAGCCAAAGTGAAAGAAGCTTGACATAAAAAAGTCCATGTTATATAATCCCATTTATATCAAATTTCTACAAAAGGCAAAGCAATAGTGATGGAAAGCAGATTAGTGGTTGGCTGTGGTGTGGGGTAGGTACAGGGATTGACTGAAAAGAGGTACTAGGGGATTTTCTAGGGTGATTGATGGAATTGTTCTAAAGTGGTGGTGATGGTTGTGCAACTGTATAAACTGCAGCTAAAATGGGTGAATCATGACAAGTAAAGTATACAACAATAAAGCTGTTAAAAAAAAAAAGGTACTTTGAACACTCCTTCTCACAGCACTACGGCCCATGGTGGCTTGTGCACATGAACTTTATTCTATCATCACATCTTACTGAGTCTACTTGTTATTCTTTCTCTGAAGGTGCTCAGGTCCTTGGGGTGGGGGGGGCTGTGCCCTCCTTTATATAGAGTAGATCCTATATTTTTTTTCCTTGGGGGCATTTTTTGAAAGTTCTGAGAGATGTTCATTTTGATCCTACTTTAAACAAGCAAGTTTTCAGTCTATTTTCAACACTGTTCAAGCAGAACTGAAGTAAGTTTTTTTGGTTTTGTTTTTATTAGGTTTTCAACCAGATGAAGAAATGAGTGAAATCTTCAAGACTGAATTCCAAATGAGATTGCTATGGGGCAGCAAAGGTGCACAAGTCAATCAGACAGAGAGATATGAGAAATTCAACCAGATTTTAACTGCCCTCTCACGTAAATTGGAACCTCCTCCTATAAAGCAGGCAGAGCTTTGATAACTAACTCTCCAGAGAACCTTAGGATATAATTTCAAGCTTATCCAGTTTCTTCTTTGAGAAAGCTTATCATTTGATAAAGTAAAGTAATAATGTGCAAATCTGACAATATACAAGCTTTTAGTATCCACAGGATATTAAACATGTAAATTGCACAGAGCACACTTATTTATGAATTGTTTAAAATTACTACTGATTTTAAAATGAATGATAATTTATTAAGGTAACTATTGCTAATGCTGATCAACAAATTTAAGTGAAGACCCAGCTACATTGGCTGGTTGCTTTCTATTACCAAGGTATTTGACCATTTTAGTTTTAATAATTCCATGTCAGATAAGTGTAAATAGAAGAGTTTAAAAGCATGAAACATTTCAGAAGGTATCAGTTGTATGATATTCTTTAACTAAATATGAAAAATGTAAATAGTCATATGAAAATATATCTTTTTGTGAAACAACTGTATCCAGTCTCTTTAATATTAATTCATTGTAGTACAATAATTCTACCTCCTACCTTCCTGGGGCACCCTCTTCCTGTGCCACTACATCCTGATTGATGATAGTAAACCAAAATCAATGAGAGTGGTATGGAAATTTTAAGGTTTCTGGCTTAGGGGACAGAGGTTAATAGTGATACAAGGTAGAGCTGGCGCCAGAAGACCTAGGTTCCAACAACAGCTGTGGTGCTTGCTAGCAGTTGGACTTTGGTCAAGTTAACCTCCTCAAGTCAAGTCCCGTGTGCAGCACAGCACCTGATACAAAGTGAGCACCAGATGTTAGTATATTTCATGACATTATTTCACATATTTCAAAATAATTACCTTTTCCTCTAGCTGATAAGTATGAGTTTTCCAGATTTGTTTTCTAGGTTTTTGACTTCCCAAAGGGGATACTTTCTAGTTTATCAGTATCCACCCCAATTTTTTTCTATTGTAGAAAATTTGGAATACAGGACTTTAAAATATAAAATATTAAACTTCTATCAATCACTCTGCCACCACCTCTCACTTACCAATTTGCTTTTTCTCTTCTAAATAATTTGGGGACCATAGAGAATAGTATTATATCCCACTTTTCTCAAATAAGTTGCCAGAATTTCACCATGACTGACAGCCTTTGAAAAAATATGACTGGTTCCAGAGGTTACACTATAATTTAACCATCACCCTATTATTGGTCATCTTGAATATGCCTGCCAGAACTAAGTACAAGCCTCTCATTGTGGTCTATTTAATAAAATGGAAATATTCGTTTCAAATCCTGGACTATTTCCATTAATGGGGCCTAGAATCATGAAGCCCTCCTCCCAGTTTTTAAAAGCCATCATTTTTTATTTCCTGAAAAATCCAAAGCACACTTCCACTTCTGGCAATATGGTGGTTCAGATGCTCTTAGAAAACCCTCTCACTATAACTAAATTTTCAAAAACACACCTTTTAATGCACTATTAAACTTGATAGAATGAACGGGAAATCCCCAAGGAACAATCCTCTCCTCCCCACCTCACCCATCAAAAGGAACAGCAAATTTAAATCAACTCTGTAAGAGGGACTTAAAAACCTGGGTGGCCCTAGAGGCAAATACTGACATCAACTCAGCGATCGGTAGACAGTGTCTTAGCGGAGCTGCACATGAAATGCCTCCATTAAGTAGGGATCCTTAAAGGGTCCCTGTTAATAGGCTGGAAAAGAAATCCATCTGCCTGCAAAGAGAGGTTACCCAGGGAACAGCTACAAGAAGAAAAATAATGATAATGGTCTTTGGTGAGGATTTGGAACTACAAGCCTGTTCTCAAATAGGTCTGGAGTAAAATTCACAAAATTTACAAAACTCAAAAACAAGAAATTGATTTACAGTGGTAACATATACACATACACACATATATACATATATATATATATATATATACACACATGTGTATATACATATATATATAAGACATAAGCAGGGCTTTCCTGGTGCTCAGTGGTTAAGAATCTGCCTGCCAATGCAGGGGACACGGGTTTGAGCCCTGGTCCGGGAAGATCCCACATGCCTTGGAGCAACTAAGCCCGTGTGCCACAACTACTGAGCCTGAGCTCTAGAGCCCGTGAGCCACAACTACTGAAGTCTGTGCGCCTAGAGCCCATGCTCTGCAACAGAAGCCACCGCAGTGAGAAGCCCGCGCACGGCAACAGAGAGGAGCCCCCCACTCGTCACAAGTAGAGAAAACCCGCGCACAGCAACAAAGACCCAACAGAGCCAAAAATAAATTTATTTTTTTTAAAAGCAAACATTTAAAAAAACACACAAGCAGAAGCAGTGCCATGAAAAATAAAATGCTGGGAAAAAAAAGATTTAGAACCCCAACACCTTCAGATGCTGGAATTACCATATTTTGAATGCAAAGCACTCATATATGGATGTGTATAAAGAAAACATGAACTCAAACAGGAAATGAGTAATAAAAATGATCAGAGTTTAAGAGAAACTAAATATACCCTTTAAAAGTGTATAATAATGAAATAAAAAACCCAATGGATGCTAAAAATAAACAGAAGATTAGATCCAACTGAAGCTTTAAATGAACACAAAGACGTATCTGAAGATCATGCCCAGAATACAGCAGAGATAACAGGAAAAACAGAAGAGAAAGATTAAAAGAGTTAAATGATTTGAAATAGAATGACCCAATGCATCTCAGCAGAGCTCGAGAAGTAAAGGGAGGTGGGGAGGAAGGAATTCATCCAGAAGAAAGGTCTGAGATTTAAGAAGGATTGGTGAGCAGAGAAACTGCTAAACTTAGAGGTGTATCCAGACAAACCCTAAAAATAGTATCTACTATGTGAGGTTAAAAAGTCAATTAAAACAGTAGCACAAACCAGGAGTGGGATGATCAGTTACTAGAGTTCTGATAAAGTGTTACTCTTTTAGTCAGTAGAAGGATTCAGATACTGATTAGCTTTAAGTTTTAAATAAGTATGCAAAATATCAAGGTTAAATACTACAAGAACAGAAATTACAAAGTTTCAAATTAGTAGAGGAAAAAAATGGAGAATACAAACAAAAAATATAAGAGACATCGAAAAGTGAAATGAATAGCAGGTACAAAGATGGCAGAAATAAGTCCGAACTTATCCACAGTCATTATAAATGTAAACAGACTGAACCCTCCAGTTAAAAGTCAGAGATGACCAACTAAATTTAAAACAAAACCGCCTGGACTTCCCTGGTGGTACAGTGGTTAAGAATCCACCTGCCAATGCAGGGGACATGGGTTCGAGGCCTGGTCGGGGAAGATCCCACATGCCACGGAGCAATTCAGCCTGTATGCCACAACTACTGAGCCTGCGCTCCAGAGCCCACAAGCCACAACTACTGAAGCCCGTGTGCCTAGAGCCTGCGCTCTGCAACAAAGAGAAGCCACTGCAATGAGAAGCACGCGCACCACAACGAAGAGTAGCCCCCGCTCGCCGCAACTAGAGAAAGCCCCCGTGCAGCAACGACGACCCAACACAGCCAAAAATAAAATAATTAAAAAAAAATCTTATACTATTTACAAGAGATATAAAGCATAAAAATACAGAGAAATTGAAAATCCTTTTAAAAAGGTCAGGATAATTATGAGAGAGGGAAAGGGTGTAATTTGTGAGAGGGATGTGGTGGGTTTCTGAGGTGCTGGTAATGCTTTATTGCCTGATTCAAAAGTTATTGACCTTCTAATAACTTAAGCTATACATTTATGTTTTATACATTTTCTGAATATTTTATAATAACATGTTAAAACATTTTAAAAAATACGTGATACCTAGGCATATTTATAACAAAATACGAACTTGGTGAAAAAATTTTTTAGCTTTATTCTAAAATATCTGAAAACCACTGAAAAGTAGTAAACGAAGGAACCATGCTCATAAACTAGAATATTCAGTATTAAGAGATATTAGTTCTTAAAACGATCTATAAGCTCAATGCACTCAATGCATTTGAGTGCTCAATGCAATCCCACTCAAAATTCAATACGACTTTTCAAGCTAACTTGATGAGCTTTTCCTAAAACTTTAATGGCAAGGAAGTCAAGACCATCCTAGGAAAATAAGATGGGGGGAGGGGGGAATCTGTTCTACCAAATATAAAAGCTCATGATTAAGTTACAGTCATCAAGAAACTATCATTAGGAATTTGACATATGACAGGAGTAACATTGCCCATCAGTGGAGGAAAGGAGGATTTTTTAAAATAAATAATTCTTGAACAACTGGTTAAGCAAATGAAGGCGGGGTGGGGGGGATGGTTCCTTACTTTATACCGAAATAAAATCTAGATGAATTAAGATCCCATATGTGAAAGGCAAAACCATAACACTTTTAGAAAAAAATACAGAATATCTTTTTTACTTTGAATGAAGAATTTCTTAAACTAGATAGGAAAGCATTAAATATGAAAGATTGATCAATCTACATTAAAATGAACTTCTATTCATCAAAAGATATCATAGATAAATTGAAAGAACTGAAAGATGGTATCAGCAACACGTAAAAATAACAAAGTATTAGTATGGTAGGCAGCCTCCAAGATGGCCCCAGATGTTCCCTGCCACCTGACGTTCACATCCTTGTGTTGTATACCAGGGTTGGTTTGCATCACCAAGTACATAGAAGTAATGGTATTGACATCTGAGATTAGGTTACAAAAGACCGCAGATTCCATCCTGAGCTTTTCTCTCTTGGATCATTCACTGAAGGAAGCAAGACGCCACACTGTGAACATCCCTATGAAGAGGTCCACAGGGCAAGGAACTGAGGCCTGCCAACAATCATGTGAATGATCCTGGAAGTGGACTCTCCAGTCTGAGTCAAAGCTTTGAGATGATTGCAACCCTGGCCAACACCTTGATTGCAACCTCCTGAGAAACTCTGAGCCAGAGTCACCAGCTATGTTACACAGCAAGAGATAACTAACAGTATTAGCATCCTTAATACATAAAGAACTCCCATGAATAAATACGGAAAGACACCAACCAAAGAATAAAATGGGCAAAAGATATAAACAGGCTTTTCACAGAAGAGGAAACACAAATGGTAAATATGACAAGATGTTCAACTTCATCAATAGTCAGGAAAAAGCAAATTAAGACTATAATGAAATGCTATTTTACGTCCATTGAACTGTAAAAAAAAAAAAAAAGAAAAAAATTTTTTTAAGTCTTACTCCTAAATTGTTGGTCAGGATATGGAGAATAAATAACCCTTATACACAACCTGTAGGTGTGTAAAAATGTTATAATCACTTTAAGGGGAAAATGCGGCATTACCATTTTAAATTGAAGATAAATATAACCCATAACTTAGCAACTCCTCTCCTGGGTATAGATCTTAGAGAAAGTCTTATATCAGTAAACATGCACATGGATGTGCATAAGAGCATTGTTCATACTAGCAAAATTCAGGAAATAGCCCAAATGCCCACCAACAGGAGAATGGATAAATTCTGTATATTTATATAATGGAATACTATACACAGTAAAATGAACTATGCATAAACATGGATAAATCTTAGAATACTGTTGAGTGAAAAAAGCAACTCTCAGAAGATACCATGCAATATGCAAAATATTTAAAAAGTGGGATATTAATAATACATAAATCATATGAATAAATTAATGTACAAATCAATGTGCAAATCAAGTAAAATAATCCCCTTTATTCTTTAAACTACATAACACTGTTTATCAAGTGATGAAAGTGGCACAATTCATCAATCACTAATAATTTCCAAATAATTTGATTAAATAGTTGAGTTGGTATAATTTTTTGTTTGACATGGCTGCCATCAGCTGAACAATGCCTCCATGATTTAACACAGGGCTGCAAACTCTTCCAGTGACTTCCCCCTTTCAGTTGCTAGGTATTAATTTACTAACGTGTTGTCTGGCACCTGGAGAGAGAGGACATGCAGCTGATCCTCATCTCATCTCATTGGACAGAATAGTACCATCTGGATGCAGGCTGTATGCCAAGAGACAGTGGCAGGAGCACCCCGCTAGAGGAAAGAGAGTAGAGAATGTGAGGAAGAGGGAGCAAGTTGGGTGTGGATTGATGATCTTGGTTGCCAGAACCGGGAGCTTGTGTTTTATGTCTGTCTCATTCCACACCCAAGCTGTGTCCCCCACATTGGCCGACTAAGAAATAAGCAATGGCTGGTTGGTGCCAGTCATGATTTAGGACAAAGGCAGGAGGAGAAAGTGGGGAGAATAAAAATAAACTGAGCCAGTCTACCACGGCTTCTGCAGGCCCTGAGACCAAGCAGTTTGGTCTGCCCAGGCAAGTGAGAGGAAAGCTGAACTTTTAGAGGTTAAGAGAGTGGACACTGTGATACTCCTGTCTGAGACCAGCCAGGGGAGTAGGAGTTGTGCTGTCACTTAGCATACTCTTCTGGGTATTAAACAAAGGCTGGTAGTTTCCCTCTCCTCACACCTCTTCAATGAACAAGGCAGGCTACCCTCCACCACAGAATAAGTTGCCAAATAAAACAAAATGTTAAAAAAAAAAAAAATCTAAAGGGCCATTACCTCACCACAAGGGGCTATGTCCCCAAACACCAGTGTCTACCCACACTCCCTTCCAGTCTCGCCAGCTGCTATCAGAGCTTCGATGTGTCTCCTCCCCTTGAGCAGGATGAGGCATTTCTTTGGAGGAGGAACTTCCTCAGCTTAGTTGTCCAGGGCTTACGAAGGGCTTACGAAGGGCTTATGAAACCAAGGGTTTATGAAACCAAGAAGATTCCCCAACACCTGAAATAATAGTATATCTACAGTAAGCCCTTCGACTTTGTCCCCAGTGCTCAAACCAGAAAAGCATCAGTGTCATGTGTGATTTCTGAGATAAACCACACGTAGTGAAACTTATACGATTAACTACAGTTTTACTCCTTTTCAGAATTATTTTTTACCCACCAGTAAGGAAGTATTTCTAGAGCATTAACTGTGGCTATATCAGTGTGCACTGGCTGAATATGAGCCCTGCTCATAACAGAGTATAAAACTCTCTTTTTACAGAGCTCTCTTATTACAGAGCTCAAAAACATGGAAAGCTCATCAGGTTTAGGAAAAAATATCCATGTGATAAATATGAAGAAAAAAACAATAAACATAAAACTCAGGATAATGGTTATCTTTGAAGGAGATGGAGAGGATAATTTTCTATTTCTTGAGTTGACAGATTTATGTTTATTTTACAATGGTTCATAATATACATATGTTTTCTACAGGAAGTTCTCCTCAGGGTTGACATTTTGGGTCTACCAAATCAGCTCGTTGCAAGCTCCCATTCTCTACAACAATGCTCTCACAATCTTATAAAAATGAGTATGAAATCTTGTCAATTACTGAAATTGTGCTGAAATCAGGACAATTACGTCTGTAGAATTTCCCATTTGTATCTAAAGAAAAGAATGAGGCTAACTAGACATGACTTATTCTTAGGACCTAGGTCAGTTGCCCATTACATTTTCCCTTAAATGCTGACAAAATTATCTAGCACTTTTAAGACTTGTCAAACTTCCCAGAACTTACTCTTTAAAATTTATATTTTCCAATGGGCAGAAGACCTAAATAGACATTTCTCCAAAGACATACAGGTGGCCAACAGGCACATGAAAAGATGCTCAGCATCACTAATTATTAAATGCAAATCAAAATTACAATGAGGTACCACCTCACACCCATCAAAACAGCCATAATTTTTTTTTTTTAATCTACGAATAACAAATGCTGGAGAGGGTGTGGAGAAAAGGGAACTCTCCTACGTTGTTGGTGGGAATGTAAATTGATGCAGCCACTATGGAGAACGGTACGGCAGTCCCTCAACAAACTAAAAATAGAGTTGCCATATGATCCAGCAATCTCACTTCTGGGCATATATTCAGATAAAACTATAATTCAAAAAGATACATGCACCCCTATGTTCATAGCAGCACTATTCACAACAGCCAAGACATGGAAGCAACCTAAATGTCCATCGACAGAGGAATAAAGAAGATGTACATCTATACAAATGGAATAATACTCACTCATAAAAAACTATGAAATAATGCCATTTGCAGCAACATGGATGGACCTAGAGATTATCATACTAAGTGAAGTCAGAAAGAGAAAGACAAATACCATATATCACTTATATGTGGAATCTAAAATATGACACAAATGAACTTATCTATGAAACAGACTCAGAGACACAGAGAACAGACTTGTGTTGCCAAAGGAGGAGGGGGTGAAGGAAGGATGGACTGGGAGTTTGGGATTAGCAGATACAAACTCACAGAATGGATAAACAACAGGGTCCTACTGCATAGCACAGGGAACTATATTCAATATCCTGTGATAAACCATAATGGAAAAGAATTTTTAAAAGAATGTATATATATACGTATAACTGAATCACTTTGCTGTACAGCGGAAATTAATGCAACATTGTAAATCAACCACATTACCATAAAACAAAATTTTTTTTAAATGTGTATTTTCCCATCCCCTATCTTTTGGCATCTCTTATATTTTCCATAGTTTCTTAGATTACAGACAGTGACTATACTCAGGAATATATTTGATCCCAGGTATATGAACTCATTGAAATAGGCTTGGTGGGTTTTTTTTAGTATTTTTTTCACCTGCACTAATACCTTCTTCACAAAGAAAACCTATTCTTTTCAACAAGTCTGAAGATCCTTTTCCTTTTACTGTTTCCTTAATACTGTTATGAGGATGTTATCTTTCCCTACCAAGTACGATTTGACTTCCCTGATCTTGCTTCAGATAGTAAAAGTCCTTTTCATTGTAGAGTTTTTTGGTTGACACTGTTTTCCTGCTGTTTTGTTTTGTGTGTCCCTACTTCCAAGCTTGGCGTGGATCTCTAAATTTTCATCTCAACAATTCCAACCTTTCATTGTTCAGAATAAAACCCTGAGTTTTATTTCCTTTTAGGGTTTCTAGAAGTTAATAGTCATAGTAACTTCTGAAATTAAGACTTCCTAAAATCACTGATGTGACACTAATTGTGGCAAACATTCTCTTTCCATGTTTTGAAATGCGATGAAGACACAGGTGCTCTCTCTGACTGATCAGGAACTCAAGCAGAGGCATGGGAAATGCTGACCAACCTGAGGCTAGATCAATCTATGTAGTATAGGGAAAGTTCCTATGGATGCAGAGGTTAAGATGGTGTAAAAGCAAAGTCTGTGTAACATAGTTACTGTAGAACAAAGATTAAAAAATACAAATTATTACCTTAACTTAAATTCACTGTAAAGAAAGTTAACTTTTTTTCCTTTAAGAAAGCTTGCAAGAAACTAAAACTAGAATAAAATTTTCAAAACTGCTTTGCAAAAATTGTTGCCGAACACAGATGCTTCCATTTATGGAACCTGGTCATCTACTTTGTATTACCTGGAACTTAGCATATTCAAGAACAAAACCATTACATCTCTTTAGTTCACACAGCAGTAAGAGATAATACTATACACCTTAACTGACCATGAAAAGATTATTTTATTCCATGAAAATATTCTCAACAGAGAACACTATCTTAAACAAAGCATTTACATTAAGAAATCAACATGTGCACAAAAAGAGTAAAAATTACTGAAAAATTAAAGACTTCTTTTGGACAATTCACATGTTCAAATTTAAGAATGATTTAAACTGTGCAAGTACAAATGTCTTTCCTATTGTAATAAGCCATACACAGGTTGCACTATTCCACGTGAGGGAACCTGCCTCCTACGGAAGCAAATCCTGCTTTAAGAAAAACAAACAGTAGCTTGAAAAGAACAGTTAGTCCTCACAAGAAAGCCTTAAACTTTGCCCTCTGTGGCTGTTGCCAAAAAGCACAAGCACCTCAGGCTTTGTACAGAAGACAAACACAGCCAGCTCACGTTTCCTCTTCATTGCTAACCTTTAAAATAAAAATAGCACTGGATCTGAAAACTACTTTATGTAGTCTGTCAGTACTGAATAATGTCACTTTATATAAATAACCCTGTAATGAGATTTAAAATCTAAAACTTCATAGTTTACTAGCCTTAAAGGTAATACACTATCATGTCAGCTGTGTAACGGGTGTACTTGATCTTACGAAGGCATCGACTTTCACACAATTGTCATTCAGCTTTAGTATAACTGGTAGTACGATTCAAATAACACTGGGAAAAATTATTAAAGCAGTCACACAGTTTCTAAAGTATTGCTTGAAATCCAACAATACACAGACCATTTCACGTTCTTTCTTCCTTCAAAACAGTAAAGAACCAAATTAACGAAGCTTCCATGTTACAAATATCCCCCCACCCCCACCCACTTCCCTATTAAATGCCACTAAGAAATTAGTTAAGATACAAGTCACTAACAGAATCACAAATGCGAGGGAGGACAACATGAGCAACATGAGCATAGGGGCACTGATGACAATTATATTTACAAATATAAACATACAGAAACTCCCATTTTACAAGGAAAAGTGCACATAGATCATTACAAAGTTTCAGTAAATTGTATGTGGTTCAAATAAAATCATCAATTGGAAATAGACTATCATTGTAATAATTAAGTGAGAAAACAGTAACCCCAAATTAAAAGACAATGGGAGGGAGGTCCATAAAACTTCTCATAAAAACACTAAGTAAAATGGACTCAGACATGTCTTTAGTTTGATGTGTAAATTTGAAGATGCACCAACAAACATGGTAGAGCTCTAAAAGCCACCTACCGAGGTTGTATCGGCAGCTATAGCAGCACTGCCGAGTTAATGGAGGTCGCACTGAGCTGACACATAAAGCCCTTTGTGGGATACTGTAGTGGTAGCGTTGGCAATCAGCAGATTTAGGCACTCTAGTTTAAGGCAGCGTCTGAATGGAAGCAGCTGACTTCTGACAACAGTCCTTTGTCTTGAGGTGGTGAGTATCTTCTGTGTTTATTATGCCAGGATTTCAGTGCTGACTATAGATTCTTCCCAGACTGAGGTGCTGAAGATGTATCATGTTTCAAAGAGTTCTTTCAACTGGGCTGTAGGCTAGAGCAGAGATGTTTTTTCTTCTGATCATAAATACTTCAGGTTCACAAACTGCTTCTTCATAATGCCAAAACTGGAATGTTTTGCAGTGGGGAAGTTATAGCAGCGTACACAAATACTAGGATGGAAACATTAGTGCTGGAGATGTTTGACAAAGTGATTTGCACTACAAATGTAAAACAAAACAAAGGCTTTGACAAGAACAAGGGATTATAAAGACATGCCTGAAAAATCTAAACCCGATCACTCTAGACATGCAACAGGATGTTAAGCAAGCACAGAGGTGACGCAGGCAGACACTGACAAACGGCAAGGATTCTAACAGACAATGGGTCTAAAAGCCAATTAAAACAGAGCTGCGATGGATAGTCCTGTTGGGACAGTCAAAAATGGCAAGGATTCTAACAGACAATGGATCTAAAAGCCAATTAAAAGAGCTGCGATGGACAGTCCTGTTGGGACAGTCAGATATCACAAACTTAAGGACAGCTCTGCATTCTTTCCAATTTGGATATCAGTAAAATAAATGGAAAAAAAGGTTAGCCATTGTTGGCTTTTTTCCTTTATGTGAATAACTGTAATTGACAAGTTTAAGGGTTGGTATTACAATGATTTTTTTAAACAACGTACAGAAATGCTAATGAAGTTAGTAAAAAATAATCATGTCTGCATGCACTCATGCAACTTGCTTCTCTCACTCTCTCTGAGCCTGACAACTCTAATACCCTCCCCCCAAAAGCAGCTGCATGTAACCTCCTTCAACATCTTGCCCATTTCCTCAGAAACCCTCTTCAGGAACCTGCAGTCCAGGAGGAAAAAGAAAAGAACAATTACTGAAGACCTTTGGTAAGACCAAAAGGAGCGTTCAGTTTAAAGTGTCCATCCCAAATGTCTCTAAAATCATTCTATAGTCAGCCATTAAAAACACCAAAACATGTTGGAACATGAGCAAAATTAAGGACCAGTCTCTTAAGTGCTTCCTCCCTTTACTCCCCTACACAACTAGCACTGCACATGTCTTGATTATACAGTGTTTCCAACAAATGCTTATTAAAATTAATTGGGAAAAAAAACTCCTAATAATTGATGATTCAGCTAAAATGAGGAAATGCCCTCAGTGATGGTAGAGATATATTCCTCCAACCCAGTTAGTGAAAAAAAAAGTCATTTTTCTTTCAAGCAAAATTTGCCAGTACTTCTCCTCCATGCAAGATTTCCTCTATCTTAGTTTATTTAGAATCCACTTTCCTATGTATAACTGCTAAATGCTAGTATCACTAAAGTGGTATTTCTCAAAAGGCATTTAAAGATGAAAAATACAAGCATTAATTTAGAAGAAAGCTTGTACATTATTGAAAATTACTAGAAAACCTGAAAATATCCTTGGGTCTCAAAAGAAAGCCATTTTATTCACTTAAAGAGTAAGACCAGGCCCGTTTATTTTGCACGTCTCTTGATTAGCCTACTGCTAAAACAGATTATGTGTTAGGTGTCTGTTTTCTTCCTTTAGGAAACCGAAGTTGAGAATAAGGACAAAAATGAAAATGATTACATTCGTATTTTATCCAATTAGCCAACTATTATTACATTTTTCCTAGAAACTGTAGCTACAATTTCAAACCCCTAGACCAAACCACTCTTTTGGGCAACAGCTTTTTATAGCAAGCATTTCAGAGAAGTTTTACTTGAGTTCACTATAGTCACTGTGTTTCCTGAAGCAAAGTGTAGAGGGGTAGGGAGCTTTCTTCTATCCCTACCCCTCTACAGGATGGATTCCTGCCCAGTAGATTAAATTTTATGATTTATAAGGCAGAAAAACACAAATCCTTCACACAGACTTAAGCAGGACAAAAAGCAAAAGGCATCAATTAAGCTTCACACCAACATCACTCAAATGGTAAAGCATCACGAGAACAGTTTCTTGTAATAGTCACATCTCTAAGATCGAGCCTACACTCAGCTCACACAGTGAACAATAAATCTTGGATGCCCTTTCAGCTTTCTTATGTTTTCCCACCCATTGACTGTGTTTTCATTTTGTTATCATTCCTGTCATACATGTTACAAAGCTGCCGGGTTAGTTTAGATGTAAGTTACTGCACCTTTACTGTTTTTCTCTAGAGTTACATCTATGTATGATGTGGGAACGTAGCCTTCTTCACCATTCTGTCTCCGAGCTCTTGTCCATCCATCACCCTTGTCCTCCTCAATAATGTATAGAACTTCACCTTCTTTCATTGCCAGAGTACCTTCATTATGTCCTAAATGAGAGTTTTCACAGCGCAAGCAAAATTTAAGTATAGCAATAATTTTGAATAAAAGTTACAAATACAACAAAAAACAACGTGGAACCCTACTAGATTTCAATGTAATAGAACTATGAGCCCACTGACTCTCATTACCAACACCTCTATGATGCTTTGTACTTTACCCAACAGTTTCATATACTTACCTCATTTGAACTGCACAATAACCCGTGAGGCTGGCATTAACAGCAGCACCATGTAACAGATGAAGTATCTGAGCTACAACAACACTGTATGATTTGACAGGGTACGCTAACTCCTATTTTACTACTCCAACTCCTTCCCCAAATTTGAGTGGCACTGTTATCTAGAAAATTCATGAAGTTCAAAATAGTAACAAGACATTGAGAGGGTTGGAAGAAAAAAGGAAAGAATATAATTTGAGGAGAGAGCAGAGAAAAATACAGGTCCAACTCTGGTGATGGGAGAAGCAGAATGATCATAGCCACAAAGCACAAACTTCCTTCAAAACTTCATGAGCCTCAGGCCTCTCTTTCTTCCCAATCCCTCAACCATTCCCAACCTGCTTAGCAGTAACAGTTTTCACAAATGAATATTTATTTAACATACACTAAATCCTTCCCTTACTCTCTGTAGCAAATTATAGCAAGATCTTATTTAATACTATTTTCTCAGAATGAGCAGCAACTAAAAACTACTCAATTTAAAAACCAAAACAATGGATGGGTAGGGAAGGGCCTTAAATTCATATACCATTTTATAGCAACTTCTTTGTAAGGGTGTTACTCTGCTCCTCTGTGAAATGAAGAAAATGATTTTTCAAAGTCCAAGAGAGGGAAGGGTAACTAAAAACCTGTAAGAGAGGGCCACAATGCCTTCCTCCCCTTACAGAGTCTCTTCTCCAACTATCACAGGGGGAAGGATGGCATAGTCAGAAGCTACCACGTTTCCTCCTTCCCTCACCTGAAAATATGGCCTACAGGGTCAGCATATGGTGGTGGCACTCAGCTATGCCATTTGCCTAGTACCTGTCGCTCAATGTTAGCAAGTTACAAGGAAGAGCCTGAAGTGGTATCTACCAGCCTTCCACTTTCTGGGTTGAGCTACATGCTCAAGCAGTGATCAACTTTGATGAGTACATCAAAGTTGGGAAATTCTGTATCAACCAAAGTTGATAATTAAATAATAATCTTTATTAGGATGCTGATAACATAGGTAATTTTCTTTCAATGTCATGTACGGAAGAAAAATCTCTATACCTGAAATGTAGTTAAAACAAAAATATTCACACTAATGAAGTGGGATTATAATTTTCTGGCACTTATAGTTTTCTTATTTAGCTATAAGGACACTACAGTGCATGACTCTGTATGTAGACTTTAAGGAACCAATTTTATCAATTACAGTGTATTAAGAAAATCATACCATCGAAAGGGTAGATAGCTTTGCAGTGTCCAATAGCAGGCAAGGGATCGTCATCTTCAAACTCATCATCAAACTCACTGTGGTGACCATGCTGTTGGGGTGGCCCACGGACTTCTTGGTTTGCATCATCAGTATAGCTTCCCTCAGGGCTATGAAACAAAATTATCTCTGATCAAGTACATGGGAACTTTTTATATTACCTACAAGTTGATCTCCTCAGGATCAATTCAGAAAATCAAATAACCATGACACAGTTCCAAATTAAGTCTTCATTTTCTTAAATGTTGAAGTGTGTGTGTGTGTGTGTGTGTGTGTGTGTGTATGGCTTCTAATTCAAAATGCTTTTGTTGAATTTCCTGAAATTAAAAATTAAAAGATTACAGTGTTCTAGGCACATAACATGTATTCAGTAAGTATGTCATTATCACCGGGCCCAGAGATAAAATGGAAAAATGTCATGGACATTTGGTTTTTATCATCCTGGATTCATCACCCCCTCTTTTTTCATGAAAACCCTAAAATTTCTTAGGGGACCCACCCAGACCCATGTTCAGTTCACAGGCTTCAGGTAGTTGCTCTGTCCTGGTTCCAGAGGGTCCATCTTAATCTTAGCACAGAACTTGTATGACCAGAGTGAATAGTTCACTAGTAGGCATGTAACCCAGTAAGATATGAGAGATACACAAAGACTTTTGCTTGGGACTGTTCAGAGAAGCTCCCTTCCTTTTCCACTGGACGTGAACCTGGAGAAATATGAGCTTAAGAGCTTTGGAAGATCACCATATAGAGCCTTTAAATGAAGCCAACACAGTGTAAGGCGAAACTGGAAGGTGGAGAGAAACGGAGTACTGAAGATATCATCTGAGTTCCTAGATCAAGCTCTCCCTGAAGTCAGCCAATAAAATCCCTTTTCAGTTTAAGCCAGTATGGGCAGAGTATTCATCCTGTCACTGAAAACCAAAAGACTCCCTAGTAAAATTAATTTCCAATTAATCATGTTAAGAGGAAAGTTAGTAACTAAGAAAATCCCAGAAAGCAGGTAATCCAAAGGCATTTTTTCTGTAAATTTTTACTTCACAAAGAGAAAAAATGTTGATTTTGCTAAAGAATCAAATGACTGAATAAGATTTTCATAATTTGCATGATGAGATTTAGCAGTACTTTCAGTATGCCTGGAAGCCAAGTTCTTAATAACACAAACCAGAGGGACTAGATTATTTTAATCTAGGGTTTACCTAATAACAAAAACCAGTGTATTTGTGACTATCTCTTGATATATTAAGGATATATACTCTTTCAAAAAGTGATAATGGAGAAGAAGAGAAGGAGAAATTAACATTTGTCAAGCACATACTAGCACAGGTATTTTACTAGTAGGTGCTTTATGTACATTATTTCAGGAGTCCCCAACCTTTTTGGCACCAGGGACCGGTTTCATGGAAGACAATTTATCCAGGGACCGGGGCGGGGGTGGGGGGATGGGATGGTTCAGGCAGTAATGAGAGTGATGGGGGCGGCAGATGAAGCGTCACTCACCCGCCCACCCGCCGCTCACCTCCTGCTGTGCACCACCCCTGCAGCTGGGGACCCCGACATTATTTCATTCATTACTAATAACCCTGTATGACAGGTATTTTAATCTTTATTTTATATTTTAGGAAACTGAGACTCAGGGAGCATTAAAAATGAACTGCTAAATGTGGAGGGGAGGGCTTCCCTGGTGGCACAGTGGTTGGGAGTCTGCCTGCCGATGCAAGGGACACGGGTTTGTGCCCCGGTCCGGGAGGATCCCGCGTGCCGCGGAGCGGCTGGGCCCGTGAGCCACGGCCGCTGGGCCTGCGCATCCGGAGCCTGTGCTCCGCAGCGGGAGAGGCCACAGCAGTGAGAGGCCCGTGTACCGCAAAAAAAAAAAAAAAAAAAGAATTTGCTCAAATTACAATGTAATTAGGTAGTAAACCAATATTTGATACTAGATCTCTCAAATTGTTCTCTAAGGTGAATCCAAATTTGTTGGATTTTATTATGAGGGGGAAAAAAACATTACCCAAAGGGAGAAAATGTCACAAAATGTATGAAAACATAGAAATTTAGTAAAATGCCTTTTGGAAGCTCTGATCCAATTTAACGATATGAATTTTTTTCCTTCACAAGACTTTGAGTAATTTGACACTTAAATTTTTCTTTGGCATAAGCTACCCAACTCCATCTAAACCTAAAGGCAATCTTCCCAGGCCTGGGGAGCCTATGCCTCTAGACTACAGCTCCCAGAATTTTCCAAGTTCCTACCTCTCTGTTTGTAGATGCATTACAAACTAGAACTGAGCAGCAATATGAAATTTCATACTTCACCTGTAGCTATTATAAAGAAACAGAAAATTATTTAGGTTCAAAGATTGAGTTATTAAAAGCCAAACTTGTTAAATTAGGAAAAAAGAGAATTGTATGAAGTTTAGGACAAAACAGTGAGAAAAGTCTGGGGTAAAAGGAGGAAATACAAATAAAATGTAAAAAATAACCTTTCTCGTCCCTGTGTTACAAGGTGATTTATGTCACTGCTATGTCTTCTGTCTCCTCTTCCACCTGTTTTGCCTTCAACTTCAGACAGCCAAGCCTTAGGGAAAAAACAAAACTGAGCTCAATAAATATATATATATATATTTTTTAAATTTTATTTATTTTTTGTTTTATTTTCTATTTTTGGTTGTGTTGGGTCTTTGTTGCTGCACGTGGGCTTTCTCTAGTTGCAGTGAGTGGGGGATACTCTTCATTGCGGTGTGCGGGCTTCTCATTGCAGTGGCTTCTCTTGTTGCGGCGCACAGGCTCTAGGCATGTGGGCTTCAGTACTTGTGGCTCACGGGCTCTAGAGCGCAGGCTCAGTAGTTGTGGCACATGGGTTTAGCTGCTCTGAGGCATGTGGGATCTTCCCGGACTAGGGCTCGAACCTGTGTCCCCGGCATTGGCAAGCAGATTCTTAACCACTGCACCACCAAGGAAGCCCAATGTATATATTTTAAAGCTCATAAAATATTCTACATTTAAAATGTGCTTTGGGTCTTTATAATTATGTAATTCTTAGAGAAGGGAAACCTTTATTTCAATTTGGTCAATGACCAACTTGATAGCTGATTAAAAAAATACTATGTTTAGTTTTACATAAAGTTTTAAATAAGGAAAAAAACTTCAACGAGGGATTAATTCTAAAGATTATGATACCTGAACTTCCCTGGTGGTGCAGTGGTTAAGAAGCTGCCTGCCAATGCAAGGGACACAAGGTTCGATCCCTGGTCCAGGAAGAGCCCACATGCCACAGAGCAACTAAGCCCATGCCCCACAACTACTGAGCCTGCACTCTACAGCCCATGAGCCACAACTACTGAGCCCGCGCACCACAACTACTGAAGCCCATGTGCCCTAGAGCCTGCAAGTCGCAACTACCGAGCCAACGCGCTGCAACTACTGAAGCCTACGTGCTCTAGGGCCCGCATGCTGCAACTACTGAGCGCACGTGCTGCAATTACTGAAGTCTGTGCCTACAGCCCGTGCTCCGCAAAAAGAGAAGCCACCGTAATGAGAAGCCCACGCATGGCAACAAAGAGTAGCCCCCACGCACCACAACTAGAAAAAGCCCTCGCGCAGCCACAAAGACCCAACTCAGCCAAAAGAAAAAGAAACAGAAAAAAAAAAGCAAGATTATGATACCTTACTTTTAGATTATGGTACCTTACTTTTAGATCATAATGATACCTTACTTTTAGATGATAAACCCTAAAATAAAATATTTGAAGATAATTCTAGCAAAACCCAATCCATCATAATGAAGTTTATAAAAATGAACTTATCTTAGACAACTGCTAAATAACAAATCTACCTCATTCTTGTGGATTTCCATTCGTAGGCGGTCAATGTTATTCATGGTCTCTGCTAATTTAGGCTGCAAACTCCCTGGGTCCCCCATTTGTGGATTTTTCTCATATACATCTTTCATTTTGTTGAGTGCTTCTCTGAAAATGAGAAGGAAGACAAAAAATTAAACATTTACTTTATATGTTCCCAGATAAAAGAGTTTCATTTGATTCTGGGGACTCACATGCAGCCTAATCTTAAAAGTCATATCCCTTTAAATTTAATCAAACATTACCTGATTGAAGATAATCTGCACAAAGCTGATCGTGTATATAGTTAGTAATTTATGGAGGCAGTCTTTTAAAACATTTAGAATTTTTAAAAAATGATTTCATTTCTCATTTCTTGCTTCCTAAATGAGATTATATATATTTAATCAAGGACTGAAAGAATATTCCTCAATATTGTTAAACTCATCATGTCCCAAATCAAAATCATATTCTCATCCAGACACATTATTCCACCAGTGTTCCTTATCTTAGTTCACAGCATCATCATCCTCCCACTCATCTATACCATCTTTAACTTGCCCCTCTCCCTCTAAATTCAAGTCATTCATCCTCTTCACTTCTCTAATCATATCACTATTATCATATCACTATTATATCACTATATATGCCTCAATTAGCTCTCCTTGGCTCTAACATCTGACATTACTAACACTCCTTAATACTCTTTTCTTTCTTGATTTCCTGGAGGTTACATTTTCTTTTCCCTTCCCTTCACCTCTGTCTCATTATTTCCCTCACTGGTTCCTTCTCTTCTGTTTATCCTTTAAATGTGTTACATAAAATGACAGAGATTTCTTCTCATCTCATCCTACAGTTCTCCTTTTTAAGGGTGATCTCTTAATGCTTTGTTTTTTCCAGTTTTATTGAGACAAAATTGACTATTTTAATATCACCTATCTTCAGAGCATTCTCAAATATGAATCTCTTCAATCACTCATGTCAGAGTTTAAGCTCCAATTTTATCTTCAGTGTAATAGCAGATAGTAAGTTACTAATCCACTGTAATAACCCTTTATTCATCATATATAAATCTCTATATTCATTAAAACAAAATTGAACTAAAAGAAACTTTTTATAAAATTGAAAAAAAATTAAAGCTACAAATGAATCTGAAGCTGTAAGTAATCAAACACTGTTTTCCAACATTCTTGCTGCAAACAAAATAATTATAGCCTCAGATTTCTATTGAGCTCAATTTATATACTAAAGCAAAATAAAAATTTATCAAAATGTAAGAGGTAGTTAGTGTTGGTGAAGCTACCTTTGATAATCATCAAACTATTTTGAAAATTTATGGAAGGCATATATACTATTAGCATCCAATAAGTAATCTGCAACATAAGAAACTCTCTAACATTTCATTTTAAAAATATGACAGAGCACAATTTTCCAAAGTTTAGGACTGTGTTTTTCCCTCAAAAGATATTTCAATTAGGATGTATAATTTTTAAGCCTTTTATACATCACATTTAAACATATTCAAAGTAGACTCTGAAAGGAATAATGATGGCAGATGGCAGACAGAACTTAATGGGAAAATACTTTTGGTCTGATTCTTTTTGTAGTTCTCTGTTAAGTTCATCGATGCGCTGCTGTAGTTTTTTACGTCTCTGTTCTGGTGGCAGATGACTGAAATCTTCTAGTGCTGGGCCCTGAAAAGAGAATCTAAATCATTATAAAAGATATTTTCATGAAATTTTATTTCTAAAATATACTCACTATAAAGTAAGAATATATATCAATTTTAAGTTTAATTTCAAATTAGCCCCAAACACCTCCTTTTAAGAAAAAGAAATCTACATAGATATGTATGTGTATGTTAATTAAAACAATCGTATTGAAGAAAGAGCTCAGATGCCAGTCACTTTTTAAAAAATCATGAAATAGAATAGGGAAAAATATCAGCAGATACAGATAATTGGTAATTACCAGTATAACATTATATTCAGGTCTCAGCAGAGTTAAAGTAAATACAGATGAACCTTCTTACAGCAACAACAATGAAATGGAAACACGTAACATTTCTCACTTATACAAAGTATTTTTTATATAACATACTGCACCACATTCCCAAATCAAATTTATTGCCGTGACACTCGGGATATTACAAATGTTCAGACTGAAAATATGAAAAGTTTATATAACTGAGTTAAACAACTTACCTCATAAAGGCAATATAACTAATGAAAAATATTTTAATATTACAGTCTTTGAATGATTATATTTATTAAACCATTCATTAGAACCGAAACATACTTGATCATTAAAAAATAAAAGGTAGAACTATCCACCAAGTGAAATGTAAGTAGAAATTACATTCCAATAAGGAATTTATTTTCAATTATCCTTTGTACAACCAAATAGCATACCTCAGTTGTTCTTGAAATAAAGATATAATCCAAAGAAAGATAAAATCCTTATTTAGGAAGGATGCTTAATGTCTGAAAATTTTAATGTTGTGATATTCAAGAAACTATATCATTTAAGAAACAGTTCTAGTATTTAGATGTAACTTCTGATTCAAATGATGTCTTTCTCCTCTTAAATGTTAATCATGTCATTGTTACCATAGTTATCTTATTAGAGATTATACAACCAGACCAATGTTAGCAACTATTGATTCCATTTAACATGAGCCCATATTTACGTAAGATTTTACATACTCAAAAATTGTTGACAACTATTATTCTTCATTTTTCTCTTTAAAATGGGGATTTTAAGAATATGCAATTCAATTTTTTAAGTGTTGCTGAAGTGAGCTCCCACAACAAATGCATCCTTGCTCCTTGAACCACTGACTCCTATAACACATCTAAATAGCTTTATTTCACCATCTATAAGAGTGCTTCCCTTGCTTTTAAAAAAGATAAAACTCACTTTTCAGGTAAGCCATGATCAAATGTAACATTCAATTCATAAGAAAGTTTTTTGCAAATGGCCTGAACATTATGGACATTCAACAAGCCTGTCTAAAAAAAAAAAGGAGGACATCTTTTGTAAGTGGCTTTTGTTTTTTAATCTACCAGTCACCAGAAATAAAAATCTGTCAATCACCCAAATCTGACCTAAATAAACAAATGGCAAAATTTCCTACAAGGTGCCTTTAAATTTAGTGGTCAATTATCAATGTAAGTTGTCAGATTTAATCTAATTTGGGGTACAGGTATATAATAGTTTGAAAACTATTATATTGTGCCAAAAGTAAAACTTTCTAATTTATATTTTTAAACTTAATGAAATGAAAAAACACATTTCAATATTGTTTTTTTGATAGTATTGTAATAAACTCACAATTACCTACAGGTAAATCCTCCAGATTTCCACTTATCATTAATCGAACTTGTTCTCAAATTTATTTACAGGAGATAGCTAGGCACTTGCATTTTTAATATCCCATTTTGACATTATAACATATTCCTTTATAGAATATGAGAACTAAACTCACTCTATTTCCTATGGCTGTAAAGAAGACTCTGAGACATTTAAAAACCTCTCCTACTCCATGGAAATTCATAAAAGGCCAAACTGCAATAGTCTGAAAAAGACTCATTTGTTTTCCAAAAAATGAGAAACTACATAAGCACCCAATAATTTTTGCATTAGGTCTTCACAATGCAGTTCCATTAATTTGTTTGAAACATATGTATAAAGGAACATCACACACATGCGCAAGCACACATGCGCACATACACACGATATTTAAGTTATTTGTGCTTTTATTCCCATTCATTAGTAGACAAGAAGAAAGCACTTACTCTCTAATGATACTAGCAAGAAATCTTTCTTTCTTACATTTTGGAAAATCTAATGATTCTTGTGATAAGCTACAAATCAAACTTATATGATCTCTTTAAAGAGTGTTAAGAAAAATCATTTTTGTTTAATTTTTCTTTTGTAAAAACATAAACTTTTGTTATACCATGTAACTTTTAAAATGATGTTTAACTATAATTTCATTCTCTGTAACATGACAAAGACTCCACCCAATAACATTTAAGAACTTAATGAGTTACAGTTGACCACATTATTATTAAATTTTATGACATCAGAGGTACTGGTATGTGTTGGACTATGGATTAAACTATAAAAAGAAAAGACATACAAGGTAACATGTGGGAATGTACGTTACCACTTTGTTTTGAATTAAACAAAACAATGTTTTGTGATTATTTAATGTTGGCACAGTATATAGATCAGCACATAAGGCTTACCATCTTCACCGACCACTGAATAGTTCAATGGAAAACAGAAAGAAATGGTATATTATTCACATGAAACCATAATACAGAAGATGCAATAACTTATTTTTTCTTACAATATTAAAATAAACTATGTACATTTCACAATCCAAACAATTATGCCAGAAAAACAATTTTAACCACACTTTTGGGAAAGTAAATTACTTGCCAAAAAAAATATACACTGATGATAATGGGCAGATATTTTCCAAGTGCAACTGAAACGCAAAAGTAAATAGTAATCATTCTATCAGTAAACACATATTTTCTTCTTTAAAAAACAATTTTTACATAAGTGGATTTCACTTACATAGCTCTTCACTCTCAAAATACTAACATTTGAAAAGGTGAATATAAAAGATTTAATATTAGCCATTTTAAAGAAATATTATATGTAGTATTAAAGAATGGAATACTTTTCCCAATGCATTAAACAAAACACCATTATCTGAATTATTATAGTTCAAAATACTGTTTTGAATTTAAATATACCATGGGTCAGTAAGGGTAACATTTCTACTTTAGTTTTAAGGTGCTATTTTTAATGTACGGACACATTAAAAAACACACTATTATCAAAATAATAATGAGTCACCCAGATTCAAGTTTCCCATACATATTTGCTAATGGACACAAACATATGGGTTGAATTTTGCTTTGAAGATATAGCTTCCATTTTTCAGTTTTCATTCTGAAATCCATGTGCTCGAAAAGCAACACTAAAAATACATAACTTCAATTTTTAGAAAACTGGTTAAAATTTATTCTTTCTGAAAATGTGAAATGACATAGCAGAGTCCTCTCATACTGTGAACATATATATGCGTATTTATATATCACCCACGTTCTATGAGTTAGCAGGATTCTGCAATTGGCACTGCATCTGTCTGCCATCCACACGTGTATACATGCACATGCGTGCGCACAAACACACTCACACACACATTGTGACCCATAATACTCAGTAGAGCTTTGCAAAGTTCATCTTCATATCCATTTCATTTGTTTAGCAGCCCCTAAAATTTTTATTTGTCCCTATTTTCTAAGTCATGATGTTTTAGAGAATATGGAGGATGTCAGGTAGAATTTCACATAAAAAATATAGATTTTAATAAATAGCTGACAAAAATATCTACCCTTTATCTCTGATGAACTGGTCATATATATTAATGGTTACGATGATAAGAAAAGATGACATATGCTATCCATTATCTTTCCAAAGTAAGCTTAACATTCTTTAGACTGTCAGTAGTTTCAGGGAAAAAAACCACAACTTATTTCGCTATGACAAAATTCCTGGTAAGAAGATTAGAAGGTTTAAATTTTAAAAAGATATTTATGGTCTTCTATAAATATTATTAAAACAAAATCATATAGATGATAAGAAACAAAATAGGTAAAGCATTTGAATTTATCTTTTATGATAATCTCCACCAGCTAAATTTCTAAGTGATACAAATTATTTTTTCAGTTTCTATATTAATAGTTTTAGAGAAAACAATAATATAATTATAACTGAAATATCAAATGCTTCAGTTTTTAGCTAATCTAGTTTTACTATCAATTAGAAAATAAATTCACAGTTCATTAACCTTAGATTTGGGGATATTAAAAACTCAAATTCTTTGTAAAATATTAGAAATATATTTTGTCTTTTTTTTAAGCAATTCATGTTCAATAGAGAAATACTATACTCTCATATGCAATTTTCATATCCCTATAACTAGAAAATTTCACATACCCACTATATCTTAATAAATACATAAGGGACCTAAAAAGGAAATCAGTCAGGCAATTCAAATTATTATGTGTATTTAATTTAAAGATAGGAAAATCCTGAGAACTGTATTCTGGATAAATAAAAGCTTACAAAAATGACTCTAGACGTCTATAAGATCATGAATAATTTAAAAAGAAAACATGGACTTGATACTGCTAGATAAATATACTTCTGAAAAAAAAAAAGGAGTACCCAGTAAGCTCCAATGAAGTAGTTATAGAGTAAAAATTATTCATTTTTATATTAAGTAGTTAAGTTTGGGTGTGCACCAAATATCTATTTTAGATCATGTCACAGAAGGAAATTATAAACCCTAGTCCCTCAGAGAAAGTCTACCAGTACCACCATCAAATTCAAAAACACTGGTCCAATATAATATTTCTCATATCCTTAAAGATACTGCAAACTGTATACAATAGGTTTTCTTAAGAATGAAAGCAAAAGAAATTATAAATTTTTAGAAAAGCCAAAAGCAGGTACTTAGGAAAAATGATGTAACAAATATAGCTCAAAACAAGAGTTTCTGCTTTCAATGGTACAACTCATCAGCTTTACGAAACCTTAAGACTTTGTAAGTTTAATGGACTTACATGGAAATCCATGTAAAAACATATAAACTGGCTTCTTAAAGCTTATCTTCTTTTTCTATATTGAGAAAATTCTTAAGTGGAAGAAAACATAATTTCGAAATAGTATCTAGTAAACTACCAAATACCAATCAAAATAGAAAGAAACTTCTCAATGCCAAGGTAATAAACTTTACTTCCTGCTCTATTCTCCAATCTCTAGTTGGTTTGTCTGTCATATTTTCCATCTTGCATACTGCTTTTTTCTTTGGCATGATAACTAGTAATAAAAGTGGGACCATTTTGGCCTTCTGGAACTAGCCCCCCACCCCCCCGCCAAATGTACTAATATTTTAAATTAAAGCAATATGTGGAAATACGAGAAATAATGACCCCGCAGATACTTTTAAGTTCTACGGTTATAAAATTCTACCGATAGATTTATTCAATAACAATGAAGATGGCACATATTTAAGCTTCTCTCTCCAGGGCTCACAGTTCTAACTGCCTAAACTTTTTTCAAAGAATTATGTTTACTTCATATCCCTATGACTATACTGTGTAGGGTTCTGTAACTGGGCCTGGTAGACTCGATATGTAGGACACATACGTGATTACAAAAACATGGCTACTAGAAATTACTATTTGTAATTTCTCATGATTTATGCAAAAGCATAATATTTAATGAAGTCTAAGTTATCAAAGAGAAGAAAGATGGGAATTAATTCTACTCTATTGTTCAGGCAATAGAAATCCCACATATGATTTCTTAAAGTCTTTTAAACAAGTGATAAGAGCTTTGAAAAGTGATAACAGGCACCTATGGTGCTTATAGGTATAATACAGACTCATTCACAGGGACTTTTCAAAATGTCATGAAATTAACCTATAATATCATTCACATACAGAATTAGGAAAGGTAGACGCAAAGAAGTTCATGTCATTATAGGAAAAAAGGAAGTCCCAAAAAGAACATAATACACTAGGATATTTCTGTTGCATTACTGATACCAATTGTTTGTCATACTGTTTCAATGGAAATGTAAATAATAATGTAATCTTGCCCTAAATTAACGTATCTTGTCCACACGTGGCCAGAAGAGAAATCCAACTAAAGCAATTTGAAGATAGAAAGGGCTACAAACAGTGAGAAACACACAGGCTAGACTGAGAAGGAAAAATAAGAAAGAAATGAAAGAGAGAGAAGGAACAAAGGGAAAGAGGAAGGGAGGAGAAGCAGGAAAAGGGAAGGAAGAGAGAGGGACTGCAAGGAAGAGTGAGTCCAAGAGTGAGTGTACTGCTGTTAATGATTAGAGTTTTTATGACACTACTAGACTCTGAGTTCTCATTGGTGGGTTATCACACCTATGTTTTTTATATGTCCAAACAAATGCTCATACAAATCTCATAAATGTATCTAAATTATGAGCTATGAATATTACAAACACGGCCTTAAAATCAGATCATAAAAGAAATTAGCCTAACATAATGAAGTAACACTAATTTATCAGTAGTGTAACAGTTGTTGCTAAGAAACAATTTAATATTTGCTTTTTACTATTCTAAAACTTTTAATTTGCAGAATATCTTTAGTTTTAAGTAAATGCCAAAGGCTAGCCTATTGGAAAAAAAAGGAAATATTTGGTAAAAAATACTTCCTGTAACAATTACTCAATACAAATTCCATATAACCATTACTCAATAATATCTAGTATTTTTATAGGCTTTACAACCTACAAAGTACTTTCTAATATATTATTTTAATTGATCTACAATCTTGATATTTAACATGCCTATCTGTGATTTTTTATTTAACTATTGGAAATTGTGTTTTATGCTTCTGAAAGTAGGGCAATTAAAATAGAACTTGGTTTTTTTTGCCAACAAAATAATACTTTATAAATTTGTAGAGGTCATCATTAGTGACAAATTATTACATGAGTAACTCCAGTGACAAATTACTGAAAGTCTTAAAAATGTAAATACATTACAAGACAATGGCGGACATATGACTTCACATAAACAACAACAACAAAAAAAATAGCTAATATGATTGTACCCAGCACCCTCTTTATAATACCATTCTTTTATGGGTGAGCATTTCAAATGTTATAAAGAGGAGTTGTTTTTAACTTGAGGGCAGCTATACTTAATTCTGTCGTGTTTTAAACTACATATATATAGGAGAGAGCCTTATAATGAGGGTGGAGAGTATTAAAAGCCACACCACACACACAATAGGCCATCATGCATTTTAACCCATTATTAAACTTACCCCTCTTTTGAGACTTCTGAAAGAAGGAATTCTGGGCTTCCCTGTTTTTATTTCATTCATACAATAATGCACGGGCTCAATGGAGAATGTGAGAAACTGGGACCCATTAGGAGTACTGGATGTGAATAAACTAGTAGGGGTTAAGGGTGGGGACTGTGGCTAATATGGAAATAAAGAAAGGAATCAATAAGCCAAATGTGCATAGCTTTTTTTCCTAAATGAAAATTCTATTTTTGGCAACATACTTTTTACAAAATATATCTCAAATAAAGTTTTCTATAAAAATATTATAAGAAAGTTAACATAGCTTTGCCAAAACTGTCATTTTAAAAAGTCAAATTTACTTTTAAAAATGTACCACTTCATCACTTTTTTACAAGCTGACAGACTGAAAATATAGAGTATATACAAATTGTAAGGTTAGAGAGAGCAATATGACCTAGACAAAAAAATTCTCTTCTCACTTCTAGAATATTAGTACCACCTAGTTAGTTATACTTAACCTATAATACTTGTCAGAGATAAAGGCAGCAGCTACAGTTAAAGTTATCTAAATAGTCAATGTCTATTAAAATAAAATATTAAAATTGTAACTGATTATCATAAATAGGCAAAATAATTTCATTACGCTGTGGCTTTCCTCTCAAAACTGTTTCTATTTCATCCCTGTTGCACCTCTTTTTTTAAAAAAATTTCAGTATTCCTTGTTTTTCTAATCTCTCCTAGCTACTCTGATCTGACTTTTAAAAAAGTCTCACCTCTCAACTAACTTCTCAGTGGGACAATATTATGAAAAGCATGAATAAAGCTTGAGTTAATTATAATTGTGCTTTTAAAGATATTTACAGGTATATTATAATAAGTTAAATTTTATCTACATTCGTATGTCAAGATCAGAAAAATGAATTAAAATAATCATGTATACTTTAATAAATACAGAACATCAGATTAAAGGTATATATCTATTCTCCTACTGATTATGACACTTTATAGTCATTAAATTGATAAGAAGATTAAGCACGCATCTATTCCATTTGCTCACCTGCTGAGCTAAATTTATCTATCTAAAATAAACAGCACATCAAAAGATGGGTTTCAACAGGAGGTTAAGAGAGATTCTCTTAGTAAACTAGAGATTTTTCTAAACTTCAAATAACACACACATTGAGCCCTTCCCATTAAATATTCACATGGATGATAAAAATAACCTTATTAGTATGATCTATAAGACCTAATCTGACATTTTATTATTGCTGTGGTCAAATCATTCATTCCAACTGAGAACTGCAATTTTTGTGATCTTAGAGTCAGATCATAATGATCCTGAAAAAATCTGAACTGAAACTACATACAAATGAAATTTCAAAAGCATATAATTTAAGAGATGTTAACAGCTTATTTAATATTTTTACTCATTTTTATATGGCAGTCAAATGTTAAATCCAGAAATAATTTTTACTATTAAGGTACAAAATTCTATGTTTCTACTAAGTGAAAAGTTAATTGAATCATTCAAATCAAAATATTTATTCTCTATTAATAGTAAACCATTATCCATTCAATACCTACATCACTTTAAATGACAAACTAAAACAAAATTATTAGCATAGAGGAATTTTAAGAATTTTACCTTTGGCTTCTTTCCAAAGAGCCACAACTTGCCCTTGGCCTTTCCTACTGTGGTTTTGGCATCCACCTTCCCACTTTCCTGTTTGGATGCACTGATAGTCCCATCAGAAATGGTTCTATAAATATGCTGACTGTAATCTTCAAATGGAAAGTCTCCTGGAGGTTCAAATCCGGACTTAAAGGAGTCTACTACCATCTGAGAGTCCTATACACAAGAAACATGTTTTTTTAAACCATTTTATTTGCTTATGATACCATATTAGCTTTCAAAGACCTTAATCTGTGTTAGAAAACAACAAATAAAAATTTAAAGAAATAATTCTACAATACTTATTAAAGGTTTAAAGTGAATAATTTCTTCCTGTGAATATGTAATAAACCATAAATATTTTAATTCCTATAGAAAAATAATTTACAAACAAATTACTACTTTATTAATTTGTAATATTCACAGATGTTTTCACTCCATGGTTATTCTCAAGTAGAAATTCTAAGTTTTAAAGGAAAAGGGTTTTTTGTTTTACAGGATGTCTCCAAAGAAGGTGACCTATGTCTCTTACCCTCTTGTAAAAGAGGGTAAGAGACAAGTAGAAAGGCTTTCATTCACGCAACAGGGGAAAGGATAAATAAAATATATTAAAGACATACGAGGAAATGTTAACAGAGCAATGAAAAAAGATCTCACAAACAATACTGAGTGCAAAAAGTAACTCTGAAATAAAGTTTAGCACCATTTACCCAAAACTTTAAAACTCATGTAAGTATTATATATTGATTTTGGACATACATACCTCTACCTGAATGTTCTATTGACACCTTAAAATCATTATTTGCAAACAGAATACTTTATCTCTACAAACTCCTCCCCCACCCCACCACCTCTCCTCTTTTATTCCCTATTTCTGTTGGTAGTACATTTTGCCTATCATTTAGTCAAAAGTCATCCTTAGGTCATACCTTACTTTTTTTTTGTCACTAATGCCACCCCCATCAATCATCTGCTAAAGGGTAAGAAGAGGGAGAGAGGAGGAGGACCTAACTATATTTGTAACCTTGGATGCAGCAATACCAAAATATAAATGTATGTTTGAATTCCCAAAGAATTCCCAAAATCTTCTTTCCTTTTTTAAATTTAAGTCAGAATTCTGGTACAGGAAAGACCTTCACTCATATAAAACCAACTTGCCGTGAAGACTAAAATACGTAGTACATATTTGGCACTCCCCAAACACTGGTTCTCTTCTCTTCCTTTTCCCTCATATCCTCATTTTCTGTTAACCTTAGCTTCTCAGTCACTAAATCAACATTTACTGAAAAATGACCAGGTACAAGACCTTTTCTAGACCTTAATCAAGATACAATGTGATTAGATTTATTTCTTCAAGAGGAGCAAGGCTTCTTGAAGGCAGTACCTTCTACTCATAATGCCCTCCTTCTTTTCTCATGAGCCATCATTCCATACACTACTCAGGCTTCAAAATGCAGCTCAAGTGCCAACTCCTGTGGTTACAAGCAACTCTTACAACTCTAGATCTGACCATTTCCTTCTTTAAACTTTCACTAGACTAACAGTATCATACAGTTTGTAACATACAGTTCATAGGTTAGTTATACTCTTGGAGTAGAACTGAAAAATTAGTGGAGAAAGGAAAGAGAAGCATTAGAACTCTTTCCTTTTAAACAATTAGAATTTTAGTGTTTAGAATGATCCTTACATCCCAAAGGAGTCTGGCAATAAGTTACTTCTACAGAACATAACTTAAAATCAATTACTTCCCCCCTTTCCCAATTCATTTCACTAACTTAAAGCAAATATATTATTCAAATTAATTATAAAACACTTACTCTTCTTTCGTCAACTGATTTTGCTGCAAGAATCATTCCTTCCAAACACTTTGAAATGATAGGAATAACTTTGCGTTCTGAGTCTGCAAATCCTCTGTAACACTCACTGAGTTTAATAGTCCTTCGTTCATCCATTTCTTGTAGTTGCTAATAATTAGGAATTTAAAAAAAAAAAAGGAAAACTGAATTTTCTTTTCATTCTTAAGCAGCCCCCTTCCAAAAAAAAAAAACCCACAAAGATTCTACCCTAACAGTTACACTGTTGTAAATACCTTTTAACAAGTGTTACAGACTTAAAGTACTTAAAACTTGAGGCCTGTGAAGTAGCAAAAAAAAAAAAAAAAAAAATACAAGGCTTTTTGTATATCCTAAAACCAGGTGACAACAGTTTTCAAGCCTTCTAAGGGACCCCCTACAGGCTACCAGATCTCTGCCTCATACAACCTCCACCTTTCATTCTTCAGTCAGAGCAGTTATTGTTGTTTATGCTTCTAGGAAAAGTTTCAGAGGAAAAGTTTCATTTTAACACAGAATTTTGACACATTTTTTTTTCCTTTTTAAGCAACTGGCATAAAACATATACAAGTGTGAGCATTCTAAACCCTTAAGTTAGTTCAGAACATTTTGGTAAGATCTGACTGGACCAAGAATCCACAGTTGACCGCATACCAATGGGTACACAAACCTACCACATTCTACAGCTCAAGGTGACTATCGAAAGGTTGGAGACACAAGAGGAAAAACAAGGTCAAAGTGATACAAGTATGGAATCCCTACAATTCAAAAATTCATTGGCACATGCCACTAAGAATTATGCCAGGACACAATTATGCCAAATAACTTAAAGGCATTTTTTGACACTTCTTATTTGTCAACAATGACCTTTGTTTCTCACAGGAAGCAACTACACTGCTGAAGTCCCCTAGCTCCCAAAGCCTCCATACTACTTTTTTCCTCTTTACTTCCCAAAGCCTGGGAATTTATTTTGAGACCTGCATTTTCACAAAAGAACTGCCCCCAGCATCACAAACTGGCAAGACTGCTCCATAGCAAAGTACAAACAAAAGGATCAAGCCCCAAAACACAGAAAAGCAGTGGATCTCCAAGTTAAGGTCTCCCCAGAATACGAAGGCATAGCTGGTAAGTTTAGAAAAGCACCACAGAGTGAGGACAGGCTGACTAGACGCTCTGGATTAAATGACTGAAATCTGATACCCTCTCTAGTCCACCACCTCTCACTATGCTTCCTTTGTACTTCTAACTTGCCTCCAAGAAAAAAAAAGGTGTATTTGGACTGACACTCTTTTCACAAAAGCTCTGCTCTCCCAGGTACTACTGTTTTCAACACTGTTTCACTAAATCCCTTTCTCTTCTTTCTAGAATAGGCGGTAACATAATTTAACCTCCGGGGTCCTTACCTGAGGGCCGTTTGGCAATTAGTATCATCAAATGATGATGGATGGGATTTATAAGACTGAATTACATTTATGATCTGGCAGCTAGGAAGATAAGCAGGCAAAAACCAGGCTAGCAAATACATTTCTTAAGATTTATTTCTGCCATCTGGACTAATGCCAATGATTCTGTTATAGTGTCAAAAAGCTACATCCAAATTCTAAGTGAGCAGACTACAGTACAAAATTCCAATGAATTCTCCCATCTCATAATAATAATGTAGTGTTAAAATTTATCTAGAAAATGTCATTGTTTTAGTGAACTGTTTAATATACTACTAATAAATCTGTAGAAAAATCTGTGATTTCAAAGTCAGAAAAAAATCTACTTTTCACATCTATAATCATAAATTTCTTATCACCAATCTTGATGACTAGTGAATCTAGAAACATTCTGGTTGATGCCTGAAATTTTAAAGTTCTACATTTAAAGACTAGCTCTTCCGTATTTAAAATTAGGTTAATTTCACATCTCTAAATTTTACCTTGTAAATCTGAGGAATCACTACGTAGAAATGTTTGTGCTGTTCTCCGTTGAAGTTTTGTAATTGTGCAGCATATTCATTCTTATTTTCGTCAGCCATATGCGTGCGTAGATTCAACTGCTGTTTAGCCTAGAGGCAAATTGGTCCAAATCATCACCAACGAAAAGACGAGCAACAAAATCACAGCTAATTCACTTTTCTAGAAGTTATACTAAAACGAGACTTTTTCTAACTATTGATATCATTTAAAAGTAAAGGAGAGGCTTACAGATCTTATGGCCAGTCTCCCTGTTGCAATATTCCCTTTTTCTTACCGCAATAATAAATCCTCCCCCTTACAATAATCCATTAAAGTAAAGTTTCTCCTTAACAAATTCAGATTTTTTTTATTAAATAAATGACAACATTATGGTTTGAAATAGTAAGCTTTTAATCAGAAGGGAAAAAAAGCATCAGGAATAATTTAGACAGTTACAAAGTTAGCAGTAAAACATTTCTTTAAACATAATCCAGTTATAGCCAACTCAGAACCACAGTGAAACCAAGTAATAGTAAAAGTGGGATTTGGGGATAATGTAATGCTTAACAATAATTTCTACCTCTATACAAATCCACAGGTACTTTATTTAAGGAATCCTTATTTAGAATATAGTTCTGTTCATCTCAAGGAAGGTCTTATAGAAATGCTTCTTGAACGAGAACTTTAGTACCATCTACTGATACATTGGTGAGAACATCAGAATACAAACAGCACAAATCTAGATTTATTGGAGGGGAATCTAAACAATTTTCTCAATTGTTATAAAGTAATAGAAAAAAACAAAATAAGAATTGAAAATTTTTCAGTGTTCCAAGCTATAAATCATGTTAGATGAGAGTGCTTTGAAAATTACATCAATAAAAGCACATTGTGAATATACTTCATTATTCTAATTTTGGTTTTTACAATTGTAATCCCTAACCTTCTAACAGTAGGTCTACAAGTTAGTTCTTCTGAACTCAGAAACAAACTGACCTACAGAAATACATGGCAGTCAAGATCTCAGATAAGTCCACAAAAATCCATTTAATCCACAGTGTACTTGAAAATTAAAATAAATAAGTACTATGAAAACTAAACACCATGGCCCAAAATATTTCTACAGAAAAATACACTTCAAGTTCTAACCTGGGATCGTAAGTACACATTCATTCACTCCTTTCCTTTTTCTCCCTCCTCTCACAAACTATGATGGAATAAAAGGATTCCAGAATATCCCCTACCCACAATGGTTCTTTCAGGGGAAGCTCCTCATGTTCCAAGTCACTGGCTGTGATTCCCAAGGTCTGGGAGAAAGCCTCCAGCAGGTTATGTAAGAGAATAAGGCTAGAAGCTAAAACAATTGACACCTTCCCTGGCATATTCTGGGCTTCACATCTACTGCCTTTCCTTTCTTTCTTTTTCTTTTTATATTTCATCAAATTTTTTAAAATTTTAATTGTGGCAAAATACACATAACATAAAATTTACCATCTTAATCATTTTTAAGTGTACAGTTTGATAGTGTTACGTATATTCACGGTTTTGTGCAACTGACTTCCTTTTCTTTAGGAAGATATAGTAATCGGCCTGCTCCCTCTTCACCTGTTTTTTTATGCTTTTTTAAAAAACTTTCATAAGTAGTTACTTGAAACTATGTTCCCTTCCCTTCCTGGTCACTTAAAACAGAATTCCTCTACTCTCTGGTATCTAAAGTAAAACCTCAAAGTTTTCCTAATTCTCTAATAATTAAAGGGGTTGCAAACAAATAAGAATAAAAAAGGAAGATATAAACATTAAAATTCTGAACTAGTTAGGTGAAACTAACTAGTAGACGTTATATCTAGATTTCAAGACGTCTGACCTGTCTCTAAAGATATCTTTATAGACAAAATGAGTAAGTTAAAAATGAGAGTCCAGTTAAAGAGTTCGCCTAACTTGCCTAGTACATAAACTATGTATTCAATTGATGTTTGATAATAAGTCAAAGGAGTTCTTAAGGAGTCAATGTCAACCAGCAAGGAAGTTTCCCATATATAAAATAGGGCTGTTTGCAAGTGTTGTGGTCCACATTTTTATCAAGTAATGATAACACATTATGTGTATGACATGATACCTGGAAGGAAATTGATATAATGGATGATCAAAATCAGGATCCAAAAATCTTAACAGCAGGATCGAATCTAATAATTGATACAGATGTAGCATATACATTTAAAAGACCAACAGTACAAGTTCTGTCTGAGACACATATTCTTATACCACACCATATGTGAAAAGACATGGGGATTTCAGTTAACCATAAACTCAACGAGAGTCAAGCCAAACAATGTGGTTGCCCAAAAAGCTGATATACATTTAGTGTATAATTAACATAAATTTAGTGTTCAAAACAAAGGAGGTAATCAAACTCAGAACTGATCAGACTGAACTATAACCAATTTGAGGTAACAAAGAATATTGGTTAATTAAATGGTATCCAAAGGAAAGTAGTTACTTGAAGATATCTGAAAAGTAACTTGAAGATATTTCATATGTGCAATAGGTGAAGAAACACAATAGTTCATCTAGGGGTAGATAATCTGCTACAAATATCTAAAAACCTATTTTGAAAAAAATATAGATTTGTTATTTTTCTGGTACCTCAAAGAAACTAAAGCTGAACAGGGAGACAAGTGGAGTCAATATAAGGAAATGGTAATTTTTTAAAAAAATGAACAGACTATTTTAAGACTCTATATTCCCCAAAACAGGGAACTTACTATCATAAGAGATATGTTATTAAAAATAGGGTAGACAAGATAAACGCCATCATAAGTTATACTAGAAGAACTTTAAGGTAACTGGAACTTGAAATGTATATGATTTTGGGGTTTTTAAAAACTGGTAAAGAAAATGGAAGATAGAAAATAAATTATTCCTTTCTTCTTGCTTTTTCTTGTTCTGATGCTATAGGAAATTACAAAATTCTAAGGAGAAAATATACTAATGTTGGGTCTTTGTATATACAAAAACATGGAGTAAGGTTCATCTATTTTTCAAAATCCCAACATTTCAGCACTATCACTGTGTCAAATGTCCTAAGATAAAGAGCATACAGCAGGGGAGAAGGAGAAGCTAAGCAGCAACAGTTACAGGGCTGATCCTACCAACAGTAATGTTACAGAACATCTGGCCCAGAATCAGTCAGGGAATGACAAGAGAGAATTCAGTTTTCCAAAATGAATGACTGGATTAATCAAATAATAAACAAATACTTGATATCACATTTCTAACAGTTTTATCATGTTTTCCCTTCTGTATAGTTGGGAAGCACACTATCCAGCCTCTATTTGCATACCCCATCAACATACCTTAGACTTTCTATCTTATTTTTAAATAGGATAGAAGCTCATTCTTAATAGCAACTATGTCTTTCCTATACACTCAGAATGCAGTTGACATTAATATATTAATTTTATTCTAATTACTTTCTCAGACCAATAGTGTAAAGTATGCAAATATTTGGGTATCTTAGATTTAGATATAGTGTATCTCTTGAGGAAACTCTAATACCAACATAAATATTGTAACTACTCTCCATATGCAAGTAATAATATTTTGATATTAAAGTCAGTTTGGATTATTTCTTACCTTTTCAACATCTGCCTTGGTTGCATTAGTATCATTATCCAATCTTTCATAACTCTGTTGTGCCTTCTCTGCCTCTCTACATTCTCTTTCAAATTTCTTTTTACTCTGTTAAAAAAAATTAAAATGCTGAAAAATAAAATTAGATTTATCTCATTTAGAAGTTAACAAATAATACTAAAATTTATATGGAACCATAAAAGACCCCGAATTGCCAAAGCAATCCTGAGGAAAAAGAACAAAGCTGGAGGCATAACCCTTCTAGATGTCAGACAATACTATAAAGCTATAGTTATCAAAACAGTATGGTATTGGCACAAAAAAAGACATATGGATCAATGGAACAGAAAAGAGAGCCCAGAAATAAACCCACACACCTACGACACACCTCTATGACAAAGGAGGCAAGAATATACAATGGAGAAAAGACAGCCTCTTTAGCAAGTGGTGTTTGGAAAACTGGACAGCTACATGTAAACAATGAAATTAGAACACTCCCTCACACATTATATAAGAATAAATTCAAAATGTATTAAAGACCTAAACATAAAACAGGACACCATTAAACTCCTAGAAGAGAACATAAGCAAAACATTCTCGGACATAAATCGCAACAATACTTTCTTAGATCAGTCTCCTGAGGCAAAGGAAATAAAAGCAAAACTAAACAAATGGGACCTAATCAAACTTAAAAGCTTTTGCAAAGGAAAGCATCAACAAAATAAAAAGACCTATGGAATGGGAGAAAATGTTTGCAAATGATATGATTGATAAGGGGTTAATATTCAAAATATATAAACAACTCATACACCTCAATATCAAAAAAACAACCCAATCAAAAAATGGGCAGAAGACCTAGACATTTCTTCAAAGAAGACATAGAGATGGCCAACAGCCACATGAAAAGGTGCTCAACATAGGTAATTATTAGAGAAATGCAAACAAAACCACAATGAAGTATCACCTCACACTGGTCAGAATGACTATCATCAAAAAAGTCTACAAATAATAAACACTGGAGAGAGTGTGGAGAAAAGGGAACTGTCCTACAAGGTGGGAATGCGAATTGGTGTAGCCACTGTGGAAAACAGTATGCAGGTTTCTCAAGAAACTAAGAATAGAACTAACATATGATCCAGCAGTCCCACTCCTTGGCATATATCCAGAAAAGATGAAAACTCTAATTTGAAAAGATACATGCACCCCAATGTTCACAGCAGCACCATTTACAATAGCTATGCCATGGAAACGACCCAAATGCCTATCAACAGACAACTGGTTTAAGAAGATGTGCTCTCTCTCTCTCTCTCTCTCTCTATATATATATATATACAATGGGATATTACTCAGCCATAAAAAAAGAATGAAATATTATCATATGTAGCAACATGGATGGACCTAGAGAATATCATACTAAGAGAGTCAGACAAATATTATATGATATCACTTATAAGTGGAATCTAAAAAATAATACAAGTGAATGTATATACAAAACAGAAACAGACTCACAGACATAGAAAACAAACTTACGGTTACCAAAGGGGAAAGGAAATAGGGAGATAAATTAGGAGTATGGGGTTAACAGATACAAACTACTATACATAAAACAGATAAGCAACAGGACTTACTATATAGCACAAGGAACTATATTCAATATCTTATAATAACCTATACTGGAAAATAATCTGAAAGAATTTATATATATATATAACTGAATAATTTTGCTGTACATCTGAAACCAACACAACATTGTAAACCAACTAAACCTCAATAAAAAAGAAAGTAACTTTAAGGTATTGCCACTGTGTATTGTGTAAAATTACACACTACAGGTAAAATTTTTCTAAATTAGCAAAGAATTTTACTATTACAATCAAACCATGTGTCTTAAATATCAGATATCACAAGACTATGAAGAAAAAAAAATCATAGGCATGACTGAGTTAATATTTATTATGTATCTCAATCTCTTTATAAGAAAAATAATCATATGTATTTTGAAATTTTTTATTTTAAGCTCATCTTAGGCAGGATTTTTTTGGTTTGTTTGGTGTTTTTTGTTTTGTTTTTATATGTTTGGTTGATTGGTTTTGGTGTTTGCTTGTTTTCCTTTTTTTTTTTTTTTTTCTGATGGAGTCCCAGTGTAGCTTAGAGTGTGGAAATATCCCTCCAAAGTGGTTTTGTGTTGTTTCTTCCAAGTGTCCCGGGAATACCGTCTGCCCAGAATGGCCTCTAAAATTTTTTTAATTTAATTCAAATTACTATGACTTTGCAAAACCTATTCACAACTGAGCATGTGATATATTTACTTTCCTGTGTATTTTTTTATCCTGAAGTTAATGTCTTTTTCTAAAATATTTGCTTTAGTTTTCAATGTACTTTTCTCTAATTGAACCCTAGTGTCCCCAGTTCTTTACAACTCTCCTCAGTTAATTCAAACATATTCAGAATTCTATCAATTTTATCTTCTTAATGAAATCAAGAACCCAGAGGTTTGTAACCTGTTAAAATTTGAACTGGTTACCAAACTAGGCCTACTGAATAACTGTTACCTTGGGATTTCCCTTCACCATTTCCTGGGGATTCCTTTCAATTCTCCCTTAATTCGAATCTCCTATTTCCTAGTTCCACACCTGCCCCTTTCTTGGTTCCTTTCTCTATTTTGTTAGAACACATTCAGCAGTAGCTTCCTAAAAGAAGCTTCCGAAAAGAGATAATTGTTTAAGTCTCCATGACTGAAAATGCCTTTCCATCTATTTTAATTGATAAAATTTGGCCAGGTATGAAACTCTGAGTAGGAAATCTTCTTTCTTCAGAAATGTAAAAGTACCACTCCACTGTCTTCTGGCTTCCTGATCCCATTCTGATCCCTGATCCTTTGCATAAAATATGTTTATTTTGTTTTGTTTTTTCTCTCTGGAGGTTGGTAGGATCTTCTCTCTCTCCTAATTGTTCTGAAATTTCATGAAGATATGTCTTGCTGTGAATCCACTGTGCTGAGCACCTTGAAAATCCTTTTCATCTGGAAACTCATGTCTTTCTGTTCTGGGGAAATTTTCTTGAATTAATTTTGTCTATCCATTTTCTATGTTTTCTCTTTTTTAAGATGCTTATTATCTTGAAAATGAATCTATAGGATGAGTCCCTCTAATTTTCTTATATTTTCTCTCATATTTTCAGTCTGTCATTTTGCTCTACTTTGAGAGATTTCTTCAATTTCATTCTTTCTAGTGAGCTTTTCATTTCTGCTACCATAAAGTTCTTTTTTGTTCTTTATATGTTCCTTTCTTTATAGTATCTTGTTCCTATTTCACGGATGTAATAACTTCTCTATTCCCTATGAAAATGTTAATAATAGTTCTGGGTTTTGCTTGTTTTTGCTTTTTAATTTCTATTTCCTTTCACAGTCACTGTTTCTTCAAAGTTGCTTTTTTTTCTGCATGCTAGTTTTTCTGCATACTCTGGTATTTACATTAGATGTTTTCTTTAAATGTCTGGGGATACCTGCCTATCTGCTCTTATTTTAAAAGCTAATTGGATTATGGCCTTTTCCTCTACAGTGATAAGGCCAGGCAGTTTCCTTGGAGAAACCATGGTGCCTGTATCTTTAAGCCTTTCCTCTCAAACTAATTAAATTCCACAAGAGGAGACTCTTCCAATTTCTTGTCTGGAAAATATATGCCTTGCTACCTGTATTCTGAGAATTACTCAGAAGAAAGCACAGGATGTCAACATTTTCTACTTACCTAACCAGTTACAATGTCAATTTCTTATCTTGAGGATTACAAAACTATTCAGATAGTGCAAATCTCATAACTACAAGGTCAAAAGGTTTAAATTTCTCACAGGATACCTCCTACTCCTTGACTTTCAGATAGAGACAAGGTTTTTCCGCTACCTCCCTTGGCCAGTGGGCAGAGTTCCTGCCACCTTTCACTAAAGGTTTAGTCCTTCAAAGAGTCAAACTTTATACAGGGATTTCAGTTCCAACTCTCCAAACATACAGAGCTAAAACCTAAACTTTGTCAAAGTGTGAGTACTAAACCCCAAGCCCTTAGCAAGGTCCTGTAAACCATACCCCAAAACCTCTATAACCACTTTTCAAATGCCACTGTATCAGCTCACACAACTATTGCTCTGGCTTTTAGTTTACCCTTAGTTTCTAGCAGTTAGAAATTTCCCTTTCTTTCAGGTAGCTATGCTAAGAGCTTAAAATACAATAAAAAATATTTTAGCTTTTATATCTAGGTATTTGTAGCCAAAAGTTGTCTGAGTTAGTTCAGTTTGCCTTATACCTAGAACCAGACATACCCGTAACTTACATCAAATAAATGTACTCAGAAATTTCTTATAAAAAATTTAAAATGTTCTTACTATTTTGATTAGTATGAGATATCAAATGAGATACATAAAATTTATTCAAAGCATAAATATATCTGAATATACATAATATACAGAATGTCACTTTCCTGTGAAGATTAAAATTAAATTTCCACATTTAATTCTCTGAAACTCAGTTCAGAGCTGTGTTTTCAAATTGAACAGCTATAGCTACTAATTTTGGTGTAATTTGAGGCAACTCATATACAACAATACTTTTATATTAAGTGTCCTATTGTTTGTGAAAAAATCTACCTACTAATTTCCTTGCAACAGCAAAAGAATCATGAGTACAGTAATATTAAAAATACTCCTTCCCTGAAAGATATTATATCATTATACAATACAGGGATATACTCCAGAAAAGATTCTCCTTTCTTCATCCTTTGTGTCACACACTAATCAACAGCCACATCTACTCCCCTACTCTTTCTCAAAAGAGCCCACCTCCCTGCATGGAGGCTGAAAACAGCTGAAAACTTGCTTTACCAGCCTTCCCACAGCTGGGGCATGGTCAAGTAATCTAATCCTGTCAAAGGCACCCTTGAAGAATTCTGCTGGCATTTTCTGGGAAAGCTTTCCTTCCCTGATAAGAGGAAACAGAAGAGAAATGCTTCCTCTCTCCTGCTTCTGCATGCAGCTGAATGAGGATGTGGTGCTTGGCTGCTTAAATCAACTGTTGACCATAAAGGGACAAGCCTGAAGGAAAAGGCCATGGTCAAGACAGCAACGTGGACAGATAGAAAAAGCAGCCTTGGTGACATCACTGAGCTACTGACCAACTCTGGAACTGACCTGTTTCTGAGCTTTGTTCTTATAAACTCATATGATCTGTTACTTGGAACCACCTGATAGACCTGGCATTTCTGACGCTTCAATCTTCTGAATCTCTGACCATTCCTTCAAAATCTTCTTCACAGGCTACTGTCTTCTGCCCTCAACTTAAATGTCAGTGGGGCCTATTTTGTTTATCCTGGGTTAATAACTGTCTTTAAAATTTTTTTTCTCAATGTTCAATACTCTGTCACTAACTCAATCTTTCTCTCCTAGTTCTTTAAATATCCTCTCAATTACTGCAAACATGTTAGGAATTTTACAATTTCGTTTTCTTGATTAGACATGAAGATATGGGACTATAAAAGGGATCCTGCACATATTTCTACATATTACACAGAAATTATATTTGTGTCTCTTTCTTACTAGACTGCAGGCTCCACAAAAACAAGACCATATCATATTTGCTTTTGTACCAGACTCAATACATGTTACGGATAGCTTCAATAAGCATGAGTTGAGCTGAACTCACCTTTATTTCACAATATTGTTAACGCCTTAAAGAAATCTCTCCTACATTTTTTGACGCTTGTTTCTTATGACCCTTATGACTCTTGCTTAATAACTAACAATTGTTCTAAAGGTAAGTCAGCACGTATCAACAGGAATGATTTGTGTCAACTCCAGTTTTTAAAGGGACCAATAACTCATGATTGTAGGAGTCTGTTATTTTGTGCAAATGAAAGACACACACACATACACAGTCATTGGGTGGCAGATACTAAGGATGCTAGTTAAGGCAATTTAAAATTTAATAAATGTAAACACTCCCTAGAAGTCTTTCTGAAACCAATTAGAAAGAAAATCAAAACAAAAATGAAAACAGACTATTAATATACCTAAGAATTCTCAATCAGTACTGGTGATTAGAATCTTACATCAGTGACAGTTATATAGTAGAAATTTACTCTAAGCTTTTAATCCGTGCCTTTAAAAAAGAAAGAAAAAAAGCTGAAACTGTACACGTATATGCATACTTTTTTTTAAATCTCAGACTTGTCCTTTTTCCAACAACCACAAGCTAAATTCATTAACATGAAAAACTCCCTTCAGCATAATTTTCAAGGAATACAGTGTCCATCATAAAAATATGCAGGGAAAGAGTAAACTGCTTGCTAACATGAGGGTTCAAGAAAGAATATTAATCTTATACGACAGTACATCATTTGGCAGAGTGTTTCAAGTAAATAAAATGTTCCATGTAAACATCTTGGTTTTCAAATGACTGTATGCCAGAATATTTAAGAAAAACCACATTAAAGAGTACCTTTGGAAAGTTTTTAAAGTAAATAATTATTATGCTTTTATAATTTTGCCTTATAAAGTACTTTATTTCCTACAGTGAGACAGTCTATGACCAGCAGCCCAGTACTAGAAACATTCAATTATAGAATCACTGAACTGGAAGAAACATTTCATATAATCTAGCTCACTGTCTTCATTTTTCATTTGCTAAAACTGAAGTCAAGACAAAATCAGGTGCTAATAAGGAAAAGGCAGAAATAGAATCTAGTTTCTCTTAGTCTCAGTCACATGGTCTTCTAAGGTGTATCAATACTTCCTTATTACTTCTATCCTCTATCAATATTTTATAGTAACAACGGCAAAGTCAAAAAGAATCTTCCTAAATGTGTACAATTATCTGAAGATTATAGAATTGGTACAAGTACAGAACCATGTATAAAAAAAGGAAAACAGACAAAATGGTCTCATATTCTCTGTTTACACCAATGTCAAATTATAAATAATACTACATTGAGAAATATTAAACTCAAATAGATATGAAGCATAAGAGCATTTAGAGCTAAATGCTACAAAATTTTATGTTAAACATGAAAACACTATAACTCACATTATCCATCTGTTTCCAGCACATGTCAAGGTATTGCTGAGCTTTTCGTCCCTCTTGAAGATGCTGAAGATCATAACAACAACCAAAAATACAAACAAAACAAATTTTAAAATTATAATTAAATACCAATTAAAGCCTAAAGTCCCCAAAAGGCTTTTCACTTAATTTTTTTTCAAGGTACTAATTATGTAAACTTTATCAAGACTTAGGAAGAGATTATTAGTAAAGCAAAAATTCTCTAAAATGCATTTTATAGACTATTATTTAAATATTTTAAATATAATCTTTAAGACAGATATAATCTCTTGGAAAATACATGATTATCTAAACAGGGGTTGACAAAGTTTTCTATAAAGGGTCAAATAAACATTTTAGGCTTTGCAAACCACATGGTCTCTGTCTCTGTTACAAATATTCAACTCTGCTAATATAATGCAAAAGCAGCCACACACAATATATAAGTGAATGAGTGTGCGCCTGTTCCAATAAAACTTCATGGTCACTAAAATTTGAATTTCATACAATTTTCACATGTCATAAAATATTCTTTTTTTCATTTTCTTTTCAACTATCTAAAAATGTAAAAACCATTCTTAACTCATGGTAACTAGGAAACAAAAACAGGCAGTAGGCTAGATTTGTCCCACTGGCTGGAATTTACCAGACCTCAGTCTTAAATCCAAAAGGATCACAAATTAGCAAGAATGTCTTGAGATAATTTTAGCTAGAAGAAATTTAGAGAAATAGAAAACCAGTTTATGCTGTATGACTATACATTATTTTAAAAAGCAAAGTAATTACTTCATTTCTGTGAAAATATTTCATATACTATTATCACTGTATAAAAATGATAAGAATTACCATTTTTCTTTCAGTTTTCAGATCATGAGCATATCTCATTAATTCACCATAAACTCTGTGCGCCATTTCTTCTGCTACTACTTCTCGCTGTCCTGCATAGTCATTTAACTCGTTAAGGATGTTAAAAAAGGCTATACACGAAGTAAACCTGACAAAAACATATTAAAAATGGTGAAATTTATTTTTACTTTCATTATAAATGTTTTTGTGAGGTATAGATTGAGTCTCATACTTAACAAATTTTAACATATTCAACCTAAATCTCAGCTACTAGCTCTAAATTAACTTTGTATGAAAAGAATCCTGCTTAAGCTCAAGTTGTACATGTTTATATATCGTTGGGCAGTCTTAATTCATAAATAAAAGGATATGTGGGGTCAAAAAATAATAAGAATACTACCTGCAGGCTCTTTTAGCATACTGGAATCTCTTAAGTTGCCAATTAACTGGCCTGAGCTTGGGAATGAACTTGGTTGGATTCCTAGGCTTGGCAGCTGAACCTATTACAGAGATGATATGCTTGCTCTAGAGGACAGAACCTGCCAATTATACCACTCAAATGCATCTCGATGGGTGATCTACAGAACAATTTTGCTATCAGCTCTGGACACAGCTGCCTGTATGCCTGCCCACATCCTGAATGCAAGTGAAGTGCCGCTATGGTTGGCACCACAGAGGAGTAAGAAGGGGCAAAAATAAGGGTAAAAAAAAAATGTGTGTGGAGGGCAGGAGAGAAACAAAGAGAATCACTGTATTAAAATGTATAGATCTACTTGAATACACTGCGGGAACACTCTTACATAAGCTGAAGGTGGACAGCTCAGCTAGGACTCCATTAACACTAAACCTGAGAATCCTCTAACAACTGACAAATACACACAAAGTTGTTTTAAGTCTAGTTTCCTTTTGTTTCTGCATTTTACAACTATCCATGTATCCCCCTATTTAAGAATGCCAAAAAGCTCATAGGCAATTCCTAACCTTTTATTCAGAGTTCCAAAATTACCCTGAAAACCTTATTCCTTTTCATTACCCCTTTAAACTAACCAGCCAAATTGTTTTACTACCTGTAAAAGTAAAAGCAAGAATCTAACAAGCTGACAGCTACAAAATAAAGTATGGAAAAAATACCCTTTTCTTCTGGAGAAAAGTGGAGTCCCAGTCCACCTATTACTTAGAAATCACACTTCAACTATTCTAAAAAGCTATTATCAAGCCCACTGAAGTATGCAACCTCATAAGAAAAAACAGTAGTTTCCTCTTTCATAAACATTATGATTTTTTATTACAATAAACTTTTTTAAATCTTTATAAAAAGCTAATGGCATAATATTTATTTTACTAAATAACAAAAATATAGGTCTTCTTTTAAATTTTAATATGCAACAGTAAATAGGTATATAATTTACCTTGGCTCTTCATCTTTGGTGGAACGTTTGGGACAGTACTTCTTAACCAGATTTCTATAGGAAGAAGATTTTTTAAAATTTACTAAAAATACTGTTGTTGAAATTCAAATACTCTAAAAGTTTCCAATTTCATTAAATCAAGAATTTAATGATGTAAAACAATTAAGACAGCAACATGATCATCTATTACCATCGTAATAGACAATCATTACTTACATTTTCTCCTTAAAATACTGATTCCTTCAGAAAGAAATGTTATTTCTATGTTTATACGAGTGTAATAGTAACAATTTGGTTGATTATGCTATCAAACTAAAAAGAATTAAGAGGAAGAATAAAAGAAACAAAGTACTCAGTATATGAAACTGAGTTATGGCAGAAAGGTATTTCAAGGAAATACTATCATTATTTTCTTTTGTAAATCAGGGATTATAATACTAACTAAGGTAAAATGTAAACAGATGCAGACCCACTATAGGATAAAAGAACCGTTCGTCAGTACCCTCTGTAAATCTACTTTTATATGAAAATCACTATGTGATCCTTAACCTTCTCTTTCTTTAGGCAAATGAATTAATTCCAATTTGTAACTTTCTCTGCCTGTATCTATGTCCATTCTTGACAGTCTCGGACTAGAATGCTACCTCATTTCATCTTTGTAAAATGAGAGATAGACAAGCACATAGACTCTGGAGTCAAACTGGACTATGTGGGTTTTGTGTGGCATCTGTGTGACCTTGGGCAATTTACTCACACTCTTTGTGCCCAGTTTTCTATAAATGGTGATACACAGTACCTCTAACCCATAAGGTTATGGGAATTAAAGTAGATAATATTTGCAAAGCATTAGCCACTGTCCTTTATACCACGCTCCTGAAAATATGATTCATGGACCAGTAAAGGTCCACAGACTCTTTGTTACCTATCCCACAACAAGCTAAGTACAGAAGTTGAGAGTAGTTTTATAAATGTTGAATTTAACAGTAAAAAAAAGTAGGGCCTGTATTTCATATGTCTCTTTTTATGTCATTTTTTCTAGCATTAAATTTTTATTGTATTTTATAAAAGCATCAGTAGAAACTTTAAAAGAAACTAGTCCATCATCACAAATAATTTGAGAAGTACTGGTTTAAACTATAATATCCATGGAAATCAGCAATTATGAGGTAACTGATTAACTTATTATGGTTATAACCACAGTCTCCAACCTATAAATGGGTTGCATTCTGGAAATTACTTTTAATGTCAGTGATTTTCAACCATGAGTCCATGAATTACTTTAAATAAAAACAAGTCAAACTTGGGCGAAGAACATTCCAAAGAGCAAGCAGTTTCAAATTCTGAACATAATTTTGTATATCAATATTTTAAGCATTGTTTAGAGTTATAGGCTATAATTGACATTTGTTGTCTATGGCTACCTACAACACTCACTACACTTTTTTATTCTGTAACAGTTTGTGGCAGACATATTTCTGCTCATCAAAGAACCCTATTATTTCACACATTTTCCAGCACACTTGCAGTTAGGCAGAACCATGTGGCTAATTTTGTATAATGGGCTGTTAGCTCTGTGTTAAGTACCAAGCTAAAGCATTATAGCTCATGCATAAACGTCTGGGCTTCTTCATTCCCTGATGAAGCAACTGTGGAGGCTTCATGTTAAGATCAAGATGAAAACAGTATGGATTCTTGAGTTACCACATGGACTACCAGAGTTATCACCTAGCTTTGTGGTTGACTTTGCATGAGCAAGAAATAAGCTTTTGCTGTGTAAAGTCCCTGAGATTTGGGAGTTATTATTCTAGTACAGCCTAGCATAACCTAAACTACAGCTCCTCTATTGTCACGTCTACATAATTGTGGTGGGTTGGTCACATATAACAGTCCAGGAACACTTATTTGATCCAGGCCCATTAATCCAGGCCAAAGTCAATGCTAAAATTTCCACTGAAATTCTTGGTAAGATATGTTTTTTCTTTTTTTTAATTTTTATTTTATATTGGAGTATAGTTGATTAACAATGTTGTGTTAGTTTCAGGTGTACAGCAAAGTGATTCAGTTATACATATACATATATCTATTCTTTTTCAAATTCTTTTCCCATTTAGGTTATTACAGAATACTGAGCAGAGTTCCCTGTGCTGTACAGTAGGTCCTTGCTGTTCATCAATATGTTCTCTTTATGCTGAAGCTAAGTTGATAGGACAAAATCCTGGAGCCCCCACATGTAAAGAGCCTACTTGGGTATTAAATCAACAGAAAGGACAACAAAACCAAGAGAAAAAGAGAGAAATTCTTACTTTTCTGAGTACCCAGATCCCTAAACTTTTCAGTCAAATAAGCCATAAATTCCTTTCTTTGCTTAAACCAATATGACTTGGGCTTCTGACACTTGAAAGAATTATGACTACTACCACAGACATTAACACAAAAGTCTTAACTTACTCATAGCTTAAACACACAACACTAATTTGAACTCTAGCTTCTGGGAGGAAGAGCACAAATATCACAAGAGGGAAGGGGAAGAAGAAGAAAGTAATATTACTTTTACCTTTTGAGCATGCACAGTTAATCCTCAGCAATTTTTTAAAATTTGTCTTGCCTCTCTTATGTAAAGTCACCCATCTACGGGAAACTCTTCCCAAGCCCCAATAAAGCCCTCAGAAACCATATACAAGCCACTAAGACTCCATCCAAGCCTACCCTGCCACTAGAAAAACTACAGCATGGTCCAAAATGTTCTTATATTCCACTAAATCAAAACTTCTATTCTAGGAAAACATATGCCCTAGAAGAAGACACAACAAATTATTAATAGTACTCATTTCTAGGGAGAGGGATTGGGAAGTGACTCAAATTTAAATATGTTACAGTGATCATATACTGTTTTTTAATTTAAAAAAAATTAATGATAAAAGCATACCAGGGGCTTCCCTGGTGGCGCAGTGGTTGAGAGTCCGCCTGCCGATGCAGGGGACACGGGCTCGTGCCCCGGTCCGGGAAGATCCCACATGCCGCGGAGCGGCTGGGCCCGTGAGCCATGGCCGCTGAGCCTGCGCGTCCGGAGCCTGTGCTCCGCAACGGGAGAGGCCAGAACAGTGAGAGGCCCGCCTACCGCAAAAAAAAAAAAAAAAAAGCATACCAAAAGAATTTATCCCCTCAAAGCAGCTGATCTCAGTTGGGCCTTCTAAGAAAACAGTCTGAAGTCAGCAAAAATACACACCAAGGTGTGACTGGTTACTAAGTCCCACAAATCCTTGCTTTGAATTTTTAACATAATATGCTTATTAGGTCAAATAAATCTCTGGCTTGTCTTACTATGTAAGTGTAAAACAGGCAGGTTTCTCCTAAACTAAAAATATTTTAGGCAATTCATCTCTCTCAAGAAATCTTCCCTTAGAACCCTCTTGCACTGTTGGTGGGAATGTAAATTGATACAGCCACTATGGAGAACAGTATGGAGGTTCCTTAAAAAACTAAAAATAGAACTACCATACGACCCAGCAATCCCATTACTGGGCATATACCCTAATTCACAAAGAGTCATGTACCACAATGTTCATTGCAGCTCTATTTACAATAGCCAGGACATGGAAGCAACCTAAGTGTCCATCTACAGATGAACAGATAAAGAAGATGTGGATGGGGAGGGGGAAGGGTAAGCTGTGACAAAGCGAAAGAGAGGCATGGACATATATACACTACCAAACGTAAGGTAGATAGATAGTGGGAAGCAGCCGCAGAGCACAGGGAGATCAGCTCGGTGCTTTGTGACCGCCTGGAGGGGTGGGATGGGGAGGGTGGGAGGGAGGGAGATGCATGAGGGAAGGGATGTGGGAACAGATGTATATGTATGACTGATTCACTTTGTAATAAAGCAGAAACTAATAAAATAAATAAATAAATAAATAAAATAAAGAGAAGGAAAAAAAAAGATGTGGCACATATATACAATGGAATATTACTCAGCCATAAAAAGAAACAAAATTGAGTTATTTGTAGTGAGGTGGATGGACCCAGAGTCTGTCATACAGAGTGAAGTCAGAAAGAGAAAAACAAATACCGTATGCTAACACATATACATGGAATCTAAAAAAAAAAAAAGGTTCTGAAGAACCTAGGGGCAGGACAGGAATAAAGATGCAGACGTAGAGAATGGACTTGAGGACACGGGGAGGGGGAAGGGTAAGCTGGGATGAAGTGAGAGAGTGGCAGGGACATATATACACTACCAAATGTAAAATAGATAGTGGGAAGCAGCCACATAGCACAGGGAGATCAGTTTGGTGCTTTGTGACCACCTAGAGGGGTGGGATAGGGAGGGTGGGAGGGAGACGCAAGAGGGACGAGATATGGGGATATATGTATATGTATAGCTGATTCACTTTGTTATAAAGCAGAAACTAACACACCATTGTAAAGCAGTTATACTCCAATAAAGATGTTAAAAAAAAAGAAGAAATCTGCCCTTAGAACCCTCCTACACTGTTGGTGAGAATGTAATTGGTACAGCCACTATGGAGAACAGTATGGAGGTTCCTTAAGAAACTAAAAATAGAGCTACCATATGATCCAGCAATCCCACTCCTGGGCATATACTGGAGAAAAACATGGTTCGAAAGGATACATGCACCCCAGTGTTCATTGCAGCACTGTTTACAATAGCCAAGACATGGAAGCAACCTAACTATCCATTGACGGATTAGTGGATAAGGAAGATGTGGTACATATATACAACGGAATATTACTCAGCCATTAAAAAGAATGAAATAATGCCAGTTGCAGCAACATGGATGGACCTGGAGATTATCATACTAAGTGAAGTAAATCAGACAGAGAAAGACAAATATCATATGATATTGCTTATATGCAGAATCTAAAAAAAAGATACAAATGAACTTATTTACAAAACAGAAACAGACTCACAGACTTAAAGAACAAACTTATAGTTATCTACAGTTTTCTGGGGTGGGGGAGGGGAAGGAGGAGGGGAGGGATAGACTGGGAGTTTGGATTGACATGTACACACTGCTGTATTGAAAATAAATATCCAACAAGGACCTACTGTCTCAGCTCAGTACTCTGTAATAACCTAAATAGAAAAAGAATTTGAAAAAGAATAGATACATGTGTATGTATAATGGAATCACTTTGCTGTACATCTGAAGCTAATACAACATTGTTAATCAACTATACTCCAATATAAAATAAATATTAAAAAAAAAGAAAAAGAAATCTGCCCTTAGTGTCAGTTTCCCTAGGCTACTGTTTTTGAAAAATTTTTCCTCTCTTCTAAGTCCAGAGATTCTCCAAGTAACCAATTATGATAGCAGTTTTTATATGTAAGACATGTTTTGAATAGCATGTTATGAATCAGGAATTAATTAAAACCAAGTTTTATACAGATACAATACATATTATAGAAATTATAATATATGTCATAGATAAGCTGATACTTTGTTTTGATGTGTGTGTGTTTCATCCATGTTTTCTAAGAACCTTAGGATCATGCACTATGATCCTAAGAGGAATTAACACTCTTCCTTCAGTAGCCTGAGAAGGCTTCTAAATGTAATGGGTTTCTCCAAATATTATAGTATTCTCTATATATCCTAATTATACATGTGATATTAAATATATCGTACTACTTAATTTATATTTAAATTGCTGATTTTAATATTTTTTACCCATTCTAGTTTTGTCATGTTTATATTTGAGTTTTAGTGAAAATTATAAAGTATTCCAAATAATTTCTCAAAACTTTAATTCACTTTTATTTAAACTACATTTTACAGTTAAATGATGAGGTACAAGATACCTCAAAAAATTTTAAGCAGAAAATCACCTCTATACGTTTTCAATCTTTCAACATTTGAGAGGCTCTGAGCTCTAATTACTGTTTAACAGGTGATCAATACCATATTTATTTGTAAAATGGGACACAAATCATACTATGGCAGAAGGGTAGTATTAGATATCTGAGACTGACCAGTATCCCTTTTCTTTTTTTTTTTTTTTTTTTTTTTTTGTGGTACGCGGGCCTCTCACTGTTGTGGCCTCTCCCGTTGCGGAGCACAGGCTCCGGATGCGCAGGCTCAGCAGCCATGGCTCACGGGCCCAGCCGCTCCGCGGCATATGGGATCCTCCCAGACCGGGGCACGAACCCGTATCCCCTGCATCGGCAGGCGGACTCTCAACCACTGCGCCACCAGGGAGGCCCTATCCCTTTTCTTAATTGCCGTCCCTATATCTAACGGTTAACATGTTTAGGAATTACCAGATTAAGACAAATGGCCCTATTTGTGGGCCTCAGCTAAGTGATCCAGAGATAGAAAACTGAATCTAGCTGGGCCAAAGAGTTCTCTTACTGGAATTTTTAAGTGTTTGGACCTGATACAGCTTTGAGGTCAGTACGAGAGCTGAATCTCTGAGACATAAAACTGAATGTTGGTGAGTATATTTCCTGCCATGTGGAGAAAAAAGGCCAGTCTGCACTGAAAGCATGAAGCCAACACATAAAAAAAGGAGCGTGGAGCGGGGGAGAAGGAGGGAGGGAGGGAGGGAGGGAGGGAGGAAGGAAGACAACAAAGGTCTCTGGCTCTCTGGCTGTGCCTCAGATCCTGACTTTTTTTTCCCCTGTGACCTAGTTGCATCCCAGGACTTCCAGCAGCTGAACTGTTCAACCTCTTCTTGAATTCAAGTTAAAAAATCAAATCAAATCAAAAAAAAAAATCAAAGCAATAAAAGACATCAATAAATAAATCGATAAATATCTCTTCTCAATAAATTTACCATTAAACAAACTAGCTCACTGGGGTTTCCATCACTTACAGACACAAATCTTTCCTCATATAGTGGAAAACGGAATGTAAAAGATATCCACATACAAGAGAATGAAGCTGTACCCCTACCTTACAACCATATAAAAACATTAACTCAAAATGGGTCAAAGATCTAAACGCAAGAGCTAAAACTATAAAACTCTTAGAAGAAAACGTAGGGGAAAGCTTTACAACATTGGATTTGGCAATGATTTCCTGGATATGACACCAAAAGCACAGACAACAAATGAAAAAATAGATAAACCAAACATCAAAATTTAAAACTTTTGTGCATCAAAGCCCATGATCAACAGAGTGAAAAGGCAACTGTGGAACAGCAGAAAGGATCTGCAAGTCATATATCGGATAAGAGGTTACAGTCCAGACTGTATAGAGAACACCTAAAACGCAATAATAAAAAAATAAATAATCCAATTTAAAAAATTGGCAAAGAATTTGAATAGCATTTCTCCCAAGATATACAATGGCCAAGCATATGAAAAAATACTCAGCATCACTAATCATTAGGGAAGTGCAAATCAGAGCCACAATGAGATTTCTTACACCCATCAGAATGGCTACTGTCAAGAAAAAAGAAAGAAAGAAAACACCCATAAAATATTAAGCATTGGCAAGGATGTGGAGAAATTAGAACCCTTGTGCATTGCTGGTAGGGATGCAAAATAGATCAGCCACTGCAGAAAATAGTATGGTAGTCCTCAAAAAAATTAAACATAGAATTACCATAAGATCTAGCAATTCCTCTTCTAGGTATATTGCCAAAGAATTGCAAGTAGGGACTCAGATATTTGGACACCATGTTCATAAAATCATTACTCATAATACGGAAAAGGTGGAAAAACCCCAAATGTTCATCAACAGATGAATGGATAAACAAAGTGTGGTATTATCTGTACAATGGAATAATATTCAACCTTAAAAAGGAAGGAAATTCTGATACATTTCCCAACATGGATAAACCCTTACAACATTATGCTAAGTAAAATAAACCAGTCAAAAAAAAAAAAAAACTACTGTATGATTTCACTTATGCAGTACCTAGAGTAGTCAATTTCACAGACACAGAAAGTATTAATAGAATTGCCAGAGCCTAGAGGAAGGGGAAAATGGGGAGTTGTTTAATAGGCAGAGTTTTAGTTTTTCAAGATGAGTAAGTTCTAGGAATTGGTCACAAAGCAGTACGAATATACTTAATATACATATTTATATTTCAGCTTAAGATACAGCTGAAATACACACTTAAAAATGATTGAGAGTAAATTTCACGTTAGGTACATTTTACCACAATTTTTAAAAATTGAATGTAGGGCTTCCCTGGTGGCACAGTGGTTGAGAGTCCGCCTGCCGATGCAGGGGACATGGGTTCGTGCCCTAGTCCGGGAAGATCCCACATGCCGCGGAGCAGCTGGGCCCGTGAGCCATGGCCGCTGAGCCTGCACGTCCGCAGCCTGTGCTCCGCAACGGGAGAGGCCACAACAGTGAGAGGCCCGCATACCGCAAAAAAAAAAAAAGAAAGAAAAAGAAATTTGAATGTAAAAAAAGTGATTACTACAAGTAGTATTAGACAAATTCTGAATACTGTATTTGTTTTTTTAAGGGACATGCTTCATTCTCATTATACCTCTACTGGTGGTAAATGGTGAAATAGACTGATAACAAGAAGAAATAAGAGGACTGAAATATTTATGCCTGAAAGACCTAGGAGAAGAAAAACCAAATAAGCTTCAATGGATGTGAAGGTAAACGAAGTATTGCATTTCTTAAAAATGCCAGTTCCTAATTTTGCTTGATCTTTAGCATGTCAAGGATACACAGTATCTAAAATGTGAAGGGGACTATGCATTTATGGTATCAGCTTCATAGTTTATACCCAAAGAATATATTCAACAATTCATTGCTATTTAGGATGTGATAGGCATAACAATGTGATCTCTAATCAACCTGCAAATCTTCCAGAAGAATATTTTCAGGCATGTTCAAGACAGAAAAGAGGAAAATTATTTTATTGCTCAATTTAGACTGAGGAAGGAGCAGATTGGCACAGACTTAAGTATCATACTTTTCAGAGAAATTTTGTTCTGCAAGTTGGTAACTTCTGTTTTCCTTCTAAATATTAGATTCTTAAAGCAGAACTATATAACACAGTCCTAGCTTCAAGTCAGCAGCTTAATCTATCTGATTTGCCTATATTTTAAACCTATAGGATGATGAAATATACATTTTGTCTCATTTTAGACACTCCTACACAATTCAAATGGCTAAACAAATAACTTAGAAATAAAACTATTAAAGACATTATGAAAGAGCTAAGAGATTAAGTGATCTATATAGCCAACATCATTGACAACCTTCTTATTTCTTTACAGTTGTTTAAACAAGATCTTTAAATCCTTTTCACTGGAAAGCTCACTATCAAAATGTTTACCACAACTGGGTTGAACTTATTTTCTTTCTTAAGAGCTTTATGTTTTACTTGTTAGGTTCTGCTTCATTTTTTAAGGAAACAGTTTAATATAAAAATCAGGAGTAGGCTTCATGATTCTTGTTAAGTTGATGAGCTTGAATTTCTTGACTAGTAAAGCAGTAGAGTTCATTGATCGAATCATTTCACAAAAGTTTACTGTTGTATGCTTACTACAGGGCAAATACTCTACAGGTCTTAGAAATACAACGACAAGATCAACAAACTCTTGTGAAGATTAAATGAGATTGCATCCTACATAAACTGAAAATGACAAACAACCCTAATGCTGCAAATGTAGGTTAGTAGTCTAGTGGATAATTAAGTTGGGGGTTGGGGGCATCTTTTAGGTATAACAGAATGAACTGAGATAAAATTAGAGCTCCAGGGCACACAAAAAGTACAAGGATAAGAGCAGAAAAAATGCCAATGATCAAAAAACAAACAGCTAGAAAACTGAAAACAAAAATAAATTTTTTTTAAATTAAAAAAAACAAATAAAAAACAAAAAAACCAAACAGCTAAAATATTGTAACGATAAGTATATGAAGTCCAAATCAAACATATCAAGAAAATATAGTTATATTACATTAAAAAAAGGTTCTCCAATTGTCATGCTATTTCCTCTCCTCTGATAAACCACCAGAAGAAAACAGCTAATAGAGTTAAGGAGAATATTAAAGGCAAAAAGCAGAGAGAACTAACATTATGCTATCCCTAGCTCCAATTTATAATAGGTTATAGGAATAATAAAAGTAAAAAGTATTTATCTTAAATTCTCATAATTAAATTTTTAAACTTCCTTAATGACAAGTACATTTTCTTAAAAGGAAGGACTTCTAAAATGTTAACCTATTATTTTAAACTGTTCTTATCTTTATGGAAAAAAAGATACAACTAGCCCTAAATTTATGAAGTACATAATTTAATTTATATTTAATTGAATTTCTATAATTTAGTTGTTTATAATTAATTGTTACATTATAAACATGTGTTAGTTGGAAAGAGTATGTTACGTAGTTTTTAGATAATTTATTATTTTCCCTAGTAAAATACCTTAGAAACCCAAAGATGTCTCAATGGCCCTAGGTACTGTTGATAGAAAAAAATCCTCTTCAATGAGAATTAGTCATTCTCCCTATGCTGAGAGACAGCACCAAGTACTCAGACTCTGCAGCTAGATTTGAGCCAGCTAGCTCTTTCTTCACCTCTCTGTAACTCAGTTTCTTAATGTATAAAGTAATACCAACATCTCATTGGGTTTTTATGAAAATGAAATATAAGATGTGTAAAAGCACTGAGAATAGTGCTGGCACATTAAATCCTATGTTAAGTGTTAAGTAAATACCAAAAAGTGCTTGTTCTGTGCCAGGGACTATTCTAGAAGTTAGGAATAAGCACTGCACAGAACAAACAAGAATCTTTTTCCTTTGTGGAGTTTATCTTTTATTAGGGAGACTATTTTCTAGAATTAAGAGGCAAAAATTATTTAGTCAGTAAGTCATCTGGATACAGGCACCTAGATATTTACCAGGCAGGCTCAGGAACTACCAGAGACTGACAAGAATGAAAGAGTTCCCACAAGATCTAATTCTATGAAGAAAATTAATATAGGGAATAGTTCCTCCTGCTTGTATCCAGATGCCAGTCTTAGGGTTTACTACATTAAGCAGTTTGATCAAAAACTCAGGGGAGGCCAAAGAGTCACAAGTTAAACAATGGCCAACCAAAGAATAAAAGTAATCTCTACTTTCCACAAGTCAGTACAAAGATGAGCTCCCCAGGTTCTTCGGAGACTAAACAGTGAGATAGGAATAGAAAATTCTGATAAAGAGACATGAGAAAATAAAGACTAAATAGAAAATAGAAACTGGTTTTATTTGCATTATTCTATATCTAAGCCTGTTCTAAATATTTGGGACAGCTCTTAGTAGAGCAATCTCTTCACATTGATGTATATGACATAAACTCTAGTATGGACAGAAAGCAGTACACGGTCAAAGGTTCACCATATAGTTAGAGATCCTAATTTCTAAACTAAAGTGAAACACAGGTCATTCAATTATTTATGCTTTCAACTTACATTCACTCAGCTCTAGAGGTACCAGCTATGTTGCCAGGGTTGGCAAGGTACAGAAATAAAAATAAGATCCAAGAAATTTGGAGAGATTTCTGTTCTGGTTAAGGTAAGAGTAAGTTTTAGGCTTCCCGCTGTCCAACCGATTTCTCTTCCAGTACCACGCTGTCACGTTTGAACCAAAAAGGAATGATCTGGGGTAGAAGTAGGGGAATATAATTTCATGCAGCAATCTCTAAGATAGAATTTAATGTTGTAATTATTTTTACTAGAAAAAAATGATACATACTATTATGTATATAGAGCTTCTTTTTTTCACTTAAGAAAATTTAGTCAATCTCTGTCATACAAATATAATATTATAAATTTATTAGAAGAATGACTGATTTCAGTTTTTTATGTCTGCAAACAAAAAACATTCTACCAAGTGATTCAAAGTCCCACTTATTATCCATCAAAATGGACATGGTTCAACTGTTTTTTCTTTTATACAGCAGGTTCTTATTAGCTATCCATTTTATACATATTAGTGTATACATGTCAATCCCAATCTCCCAATTCATCACACCACCAGCACCCCCCCGCCACTTTCCCCCCTTGGTGTCCCTACGTTTGTTCTCTACGTCTGTGTCTCTATTTCTGCCCTGCAAACCGGTTCATCTGTACCAGTTTTCTAGGTTCCACATATATGCATTGACATACAATATTTGTTTTTCTCTTTCTGACTTACTTCACTCTGTATGAGTCTCTAGATCCAGCCATGTCTCTACAAATGACTCAATTTCGTTCCTTTTTTTTTTTTTTTTTTTTTTGCGGTATGCGGGCCTCTCCCGTTGCAGAGCACAGGCTCCGGACGCGCAGGCTCAACGGCCATGGCTCACGGGCCCAGCCGCTCCGCGGCATGTAGGAGCTTCTCGGACCGGGGCACGAACCCATGTCCCCTGCATCGGCAGGCGGACTCTCTACCACTGAGTCACCAGGGAAGCCCCCAATTTCATTCCTTTTTATGGCTAATATTCCATTTTATATATATATATATATATATATATATATATATATATATATATATATATATATATATATATACACGCACCACATCTTCTTTATCCATTCATCTGTCGATGGGCTCAACTGTTTATAACTATGTCTCCAAACATGATTAGATGCTTTATTTTTTTTTTATTCCTGTCCTCAAACCACTACCAAAAATGAAGCAATACCAAACTAAAATAAAGTTAAACCAAAGCCATCAAAACAGACGAACAGAAGACAGAGAATAAACTGGGAGTGCCAAAATTATACTGCAAATTAAATTTATGCAAATAAAAAATACATATTTACAAAAAATATATTGCAAAATTTAACCCTGCAATATATTTGAAATGTAAATGTTTAACATTCTGAATATAGTTGTTATTCAGGAGACAAAAGAGCTGCCTCACTATGAAAAGAAACTGTCCTGGGCTTCCCTGGTGGCGCAGTGGTTGAGAGTCCGCCTGCCAGTGCAGGGGACACGGGTTCGTGCCCCGGTCTGGGAGGAACCCACATGCTGCGGAGCGGCTGGGCCCGTGAGCCATGGTCGCTGGGCCTGCACGTCCGGAGCCTGTGCTCTGCAACGGGAGAGGCCACAACAGTGAGAGGCCCAAGTACCACAAAAAAAAAAAGAAACTGTCCTCTGCAGTAGCAAAAACAGGAGGGAGTCAACCAAAAGAATTTTTCCCATTAAAGAAGAGGAAATAAACAAGGCACACTTCTTCCCTTTGGACAAAACAGATACTATAAAGAGTAGCTGATAATCCAGTCATTTACTAAGCATTCATCCAAAGCAGCAAATCTCAATGTAGAGAAAGGGAAGGGAGTAGATGGTTTTCAAGTTACACAAGCCTCCTCCCAACTCTTCCTTATTGGAATTCCTCAACACCTTCCAATAATCCTGCTCTTGTTGAGAATCACTGCAAGTGAGAGCCACTGTTAGGATGAACGTGTACTAAATTTCTTTAGTCTGCTGGGACAGAAAAAAGATGCAAATCACTTAACCTGAGCATCTGTACATGACAAAACCTACTTTCTCACTACAATATTATATTTTCATATCATGGAATTGTGGGTTCTAGCCACTCCTGCTTCAAAGAAGTGGTGTTAAAATCTCTTTTTGCAAGTTAAATGAAAATTATAACTGTTATTATCAGTCACAAAACAGAAAGGCAAACAAGTTTGCCATTTGATTACAGTCCTGTTACTCTGGTAAAACCTTGGCCATCCTGAAACTCTTGAGGCCCAAGTTATTCTGGACAATTAAACATTGCAGATTGCTGAAGGTTTACCTTATAAATTACCAATTTTTATTCTATAATTTGTGATAGGATTCTTTTGAAATATACCATCTTCTTTGCTTAAGATTACACAATTGTTGAAAAGTCTTCAATAATTTAAAAATACAAGTGAAAAGTGTAAGTTCCTTCCCTTCTCATCCTCCCACTCTCATTCCTCAGAGGTAACCAGTGTAAAACAATTTGGGGTGTACCCTTTTAGACCTCTTCAGAATACATACAAATTTTACACATAGCTATATACTCAAGCTCAAGTAAGCAAGGAGGTCTTGCTGTACATTCAGTTCTGCAACTTGCTTTCTACACTGACAGACTGAGTAGCCTTTTAAATATGCTGTTACACCTGACTTTTTCAAATTGCATATTCCACAGTATTTTTCATCATTCCCTTACTGACAGGTACCTTTAGTCTGGAAACAATTTTTTCATCTGTTGTTTGCAATCTTTTAATCTTTTCTTTATTATTTGGCACTTCACACTGCCATCACATCACTGTACCGTCTGTAGCATTTACTTTCTTCACTTCTATTGGAATACTTAGAAACCAGAAAACTTAATGTGCTAGAGTTGAGATCAAATTATAAAGTAAATGAGGGAAATTTTTCATTGTTTATGCATGAATACTTTTTTTATTGTTATTTTAACTTTTCAGAGGTTCTTAACACTTCCAGATTCCTGAACGGTAAAGTTCCCAAGTCAAAACTTTTGGACAGGTAAAATATCATCATAATTATTATTAATATACTAGGTTCCCTGTTTATATTTCCATACGGAAATTCCTTTGTTTAAAAAAAACACAGGAAGCAAATGGATCATGAAATTAGCATGATGCTACTATTTCAATAGATGTCATAATAGTAGTATGTATATCATTATAAACGTAAGTAACCTATTCATCATACTAGTCTATTTCATCCCTACACCCAGTCAGCTCCTTGCATAAACTGCTACAAATGGTGGACATATGTGGTTTATCACTCAAATATCCCCCTTCCTTCTGTGATCCACTACCTTAAATTTCTTTTGGGCACCTATCCCTTCCCCCACCATTAGCTATAAATCAATCTAATATTCTCAGTTCGGTGAATTGTTCTGGATAAGCATATAATCTAACCAGGGTCAGCAAGACAAAAGGAGACTTTTGCTGGGATTTCAGGAGAAAAGAGGTTGATACACGCTTGTACTCTGCTCTCCTTCCATCTTCTTCCTCTCCCTTCTTTCACTTTCTTCTTTCCCCCTTTCCTTCCCTCTCTCCTCCCCCAAATGCACAAAAGAGAAGACCATCGTTCTTCCCCAGGATGTAGGGGTATGAAGATATGAAATCTAGAGCTGTGGGGGTAAAAAGGATGGTACTGAATGAAATCTGAGGATAACAAGGGGAAGCAGAGCCAAGAAATGGAGCCTAGACACATTTGACCCATTAGTCAAAATATGCCTAGACTTTTTCCTCATGTGTGCCTTGTGGGTTGGATTTTTCTGTCACTATGCAATATAAAGAATCCTAATCCCTCCAGCTAGAACCTTATATTGTTATCTAGTCTTTAAGCTTCAAACACCATTTTTATTGAATAAGTTGCAGCAAAACTACTTGTCAGGTTGTGGTCTAACAACGATTTTCTGCTTAAACAAAATCTTAAGATAAATTCCATTTAAGATTAAAATTTTCCCTTTAAAACTTTTATCTCCTAACACATATTCCAAAATCACTTTCATCAGTAATATCTATCTATCTATCTCTTTATTTATGGCCGTGTTGAGTCTTCGTTGCTGCGCGTGGATTTTCTCTAGTTGCGGAGAGCGGGGGCTACTCTTCATTGTGGTTCACGGGCTTCTCATTGCGGTGGCTTCTCTTGTTGCAGAGCACAGGCTCTAGGTACGCAGGCATCAGTAGTTGTGGCTCGCGAGCTCTAGAGCACAGGCTCAGTAGTTGTGGCGCACGGGCTTAGTTGCTCAACAGCATGTGGGATCTTCCCGGACCAGGGATCGAACCAGTGTCCCCTGCACTGGCAGGAGGATTCTTAACCACTGCACCACCAGGAAGTCCCTATATATCTAGTTTTTGACACAAACTCAGCTCATCACACTCACTTTCTAAGTCTTCGAAACTCTAAAGAACTGAGAAACTGGAGAACTCTTCAACACTTTGCAAAGATTACTAAAGCAAAAAGTTACAGGGGAATAAAACTGTAAAGCACAGAATTAATACCCAGGTATTTCTTTTTCCTGGAATTTTGCTTCCTGATTTTATGACTTTAAGTATCTTTCTGGAATGAAAGCTACTGATGATCTAGCTAGCCAATATTCCTTCTGATACTAGGCAATGATTTAATTAAATGAGTCATTAAAACAAACCAGTTCCCTAGTTCAATCTAATGCTGATGAAAAACACAGAAATTAACCTCTGGTATATCATATTTATCTAACATCCAACTATTTAAACATGTAATTTCATTTCTGAGAACTGAAAAAAAAATGTAACTTACCTCAATTGTTTTGCATAGTTCTGTTCAATTTCTATCCTCTCTTTAACAAATTTGGCGTATCTTTCCAAGAAGTCAATTCCCCACTGTGTATGCTTGTCTAAGCTGTCGAACTGATCCTAGAAAAGGAAGGTAAAACCACACTGAAAAGTGTAAAATTTTATCCACAAATATTTTAACCAGGTTCTGATATCTGTCCAGGCGATGAGGTATGAAAAGAGAAACTGAGGCTCTTCTGCTGGTCCCCACCAATGTCATACTTTAAGGCCTAGACAGAAATAGGTTCTTCAGCATAAATCATGATATTTTTATGCCTGAATATCTTTACACATGTGGTTCCCCCTGGCTGCAACACTCTCCACAGATCATCTCCTTTCAATTAACTCTTTATTCCTCCTTTGAGATTCAGTTCAGGCACTATGTCCTACAGAAAATGAGGCACTATGTCCTACAGAAAATGGCCCTAAAATCTCAGACTGGGCTAAGTGGTCTCTCTCTAGCTCCCCAAGGATCCCTATAAATTACTGTCTGTTCACTTGCAATACTATATTGAGAGCAGGAGCCATGTATTATTCTACTCTGAATTCCTAAGGCACAAGCACTATGCCTGGCACCACAGCAGGCTTTCAGTGAAGAATAATTTGAACAGAATCAAATAAACTTGGGTTCGAATTCTGGGCTCTGCACGTTTACCATATGTTTGGACCTTGGGCAAGTTACCAAGGCTCTTTATACTCTTTCCATCTTAAAATGGGAGTCCCATCACACACCTCAGTAGGATTATACTGATGTCATAAAGTGTTATGCAGTGCAGTAAACATGATACTAACA